>NC_088647.1:3744883-3774883 GCF_964019385.1 Sycon ciliatum | reverse complement strand
CAGTGGTACAGACTGAGCCAACACAGAATGCATTGCCGTGTGGGAGAGCTAGGCTGCCCAAGTTGCCAACTCCAGCAGCACCACCGTCGCCCTTGCCACCACCAGAACCGCCACCGGCTCTTCTTGTGGCGGGGGCTGGGGTGGACCCACCTACACTCGCGCTGGCATCACCAACTCTCACACGATTTGCCACACCGCCCACATTAATCCAGAGACCTCGGAGGGCAACAGCAAACTACTCCACAGAGATCTATGCCAGAAACGGCCAAGGACCGCGCGTTGTGGACAGTACCAACAGGAGGAGAGTCGAGCAGTATCATGAGTCAGTGAGTGAAGCGGATCTGGAGGAACAACTCCGCTCACGGGACGAGCAGCTAGCAAATGGGAGACAAGTGGTCTGTACTGAAACGGAGGGTGAGACGGATGATCAGAGGATGGAAGAGGAATTGGATGACGAAACGGTTGGTGAGGAGACAGAGGACGAGGCAGACGATGGTGGTCATGATGATCGTGAGGATGACGAGCGGAACGAGGAAGAGGACGATGAGATGGACGAGAAGGAGTCAGGTGGGAAGGAGCAAGATGAGGCGGATGAATGTGTTGATCTTAAGACGTCAGCTGTGTATCTACACTTGTTATCTCATCCCGACTGTCTTGGTGTGTATGATGACTCTCATTTTTCTGTACTGTGTCGTGCGCGTTATGTCCAACAGTTGAAAGTCCTTGAGGCAGTTTGTATACGTATTCATAAGCCTGTTTTGTGTAAGCAGAAAGAGCACGTTGTTGCACTGAAGTTGTATTCGTAGGTTGACACTTCGTTGAGTGCCTTCTCGTCTTTGGTTATGTAATTTTGTTACCTTTTATGCGTTTCCTCTAGTGGTTTTATTGCACTTGTATCTTGATGTTATTTCTAACACCTTTCTATTTACAGTACTTAACTTCAGTTTCTTTGGTTGTATCCTTAGTTCCGTTTTTTTCCCACTGATGATAGGAACGAGAAAATCGATTCTGGGTTTCAATAATATTTTTTGGTATAAAATACACAGTAATACATGTCAAACAAGTAACGTAGTTGCGTGATGTCTGCGGAATTCATCCTATTCATAGCTATATTAATATTATTATCTCCACGTAGGTTATTTATATAATAATAATAAATAATAATAATTGGGAACTCGTGGCCTGGCACGAGGAAAACATGGATGCAGTGAATGGGATTTTCGGTCTCTGACCACATGCTGGTGAGCTGATCTACTCACCTCCAACCGCTTTAGGAGCTGCATCTGCGTCTTGATCCTTGAAGGGTGGTGGCGTTCCTACGGATGCGGAAAACTCGGCCTCTATGTAGAGAAACCGAGTCTCACGCGAACCGTGACATTTTCCTTTTGTAGGCAAATTGACCTTACTGCTTCCCGGGTGGTGTTCAATGTTGCTATCACGGCTTCTTTGAGGCTGTGTATGAATTGAAGTTTGGCTCAGAAATCAGGATGTAGGGGTGGATCCGATTAGATACAAGCGGTGAGGCTTGCTGAGGCGCTGGGATCTAATCGGATCCACCCCTACTACTGATGTGCGTGCCATGTATACGGGAGCACGTTGGCAAAGACGCAACAGTATCGTGCTTCCAATGTTTGCGCGTTGCTGGTACTGCTGATCCAGGAGTGCGACTGGAGGACTCCTTGGCAGAATGGCCAAGGCGGGGATGGCCTGATTCGACCGATGCCAAGACCAGTTCTGCAGATCCCAATTTGCGCCCATTCTGTCAAAGTCCAGAGTGCGAAGGAGAATCTGAACCAGCCATGTCGCTGTGTGCCGATTGTGGGTTGTGTTTGTGTGAGGACCATGAAACGTTTCATCTGAAGAAGAAAAGCTCCCGTGGCCACCTGGTAACCCGTCTCAATGATGGCTTCACAGCACCACCACCTACACAAACACCGCCATCCAGAGAAGGTACTAGTAGTGGTGTAGGACGGCACTGTTCTTTTCACCCGAACCATGCTGTCAAGTCCTACTGCACAAAGTGTAAACTGGTTGCATGCGAGAGATGTCTTGAGCAGCACCATGCCAACTGTTCAAAGTATTATGTGAAAGACATTGAAACAGCTGCTGAATCAGCTCGGGCCTTTTCGAAGAAAGAGCTATGCGAGCATGCTAGCTCCTGGAGAAAGCAACTGGATGATCATAGCGACTGCATTGCAGCTCGCACAGCACAGATCAATGATAAAGTGGAAGAACTATCTGCGCAGATATCAGCTGATTTCGAGAAGTTCATCAAGACGCTTCAGCAGAGACAAGATGATCTTCTGAACGAACTGGACACTTTACGCTGGAGTGCACTGAAAGACTTGGAGAGGCAGTCGGAGATTGTGAAGCAGAAAGTTTATCAATTGGAAAGCTGCGAGTATCTAGTGCATTGCCTTGACGATGCTAATCTCCTGGCAGCAGAGGAGATCCTGGACACACAGGTCGATAGTGTTGCCGATTACTGTAACGGTGATCTTCCACAAGTCGATTTTAGTGTGTCATACGATACGTTTGCGGATGACGAAAGCTGCCATGTCCCAAGTCTGGGGAAGTTCTTGATCGACGGATTTGTTGAAGCCAGCGCGAAAAGGGAACCGATCATTGCAAAACCCATTTTTGACCAGTTTACTTTGGATTCCGACCGGTGCCTGCTATCGGATGATGGGCATGAAGTGTCTAATACCGGTGAAGGATGGGCCGCATTTTCCACTCTAGGTAGCTATTGTCATGGTGGAGTGATCTGTGCTTTCCGCGTCCGACCTGGGAGAGGAGATCTTGCTATCGGAGTTAGGAGGGAATCGTGTCATAAACTTGAGTTTTGCTCGCCAGAGAAGCCTTTCCTTGGCTGTTGTAATACTGGTGGTAATGGAAACAGTGACTATTGTGTTGGAGATTCTGGCAAACTGGGTCAGCCGTGGAAAGATGATGATAATTATGATTATCTTTCATCTGGACTGTGATGCGCACGCGTTGACAGCACGTCATTCCAGATGTGGCCAGATAGACAGAATTGCCGTGCCATGCGGATGGCTATGCTTTGCAGCTGAATTGGACAGCGGAGCCAGCATCAAAATCGTGAGTTGAAAATGTGGATCATGGTCAGCCTGATCATGAGACGAGCATGGCAGCAAGAGTCTCGTGGCAACACACCTGAGACACCACACCCAAGACCCTGAAACTGGCCGTCTCTGCCACTCTCAAGACTAAACCGTGTCAGTCCAGCATACACACAGTCAATGCAACCAGTCAGCGGAGAACGTATGGTAAACAGTATCTCACAAGCTGAGACTAGATACATTCAATGTTTCTCCTACGGGAAAGTAGAAAGGATTGCATTGTATGATTCCCGGCTCCTCATTATTACACTGCACTTGTATGTCCTGATTGTATAGACTATTTGTTGCACAGATGGTACTGGATACTGACACAGAGGTATAGTATCATGGATGTACTTGAATCATAGAATAGCAAAAGTATCAATTTTCCCGTACTTCGAAGTAGAGGTATCACTGACTTATGACTTCTTGAAGAACGGAAAACAGTATGCGTTTTATTGAGATTGTTCCTTCCTTAACTCCCTGTGTTCAGTCTCTTCATCTTCTCCGTTTCACGTATTCCTTTTCACTCTGACCTCCCTGTATGAGTCAATCATGTTTATTGTTACGAACAGATTCAACAGATTCAACAGATTCAACAGATTTTAACTTGCACTCATGTCAAACAACAGAGTAGCGAAGGTTTGGTTCCAGAACGCTTTCTTGTCACATTCTTCAATGGAATGTCGTGACTGAGGAGAACATGGATGACCAACGAAAGGATACACTAGTACATATACACGTACATGTATATGTATACATGTACACTCTAGATGAAGCCGTTAACAATGTGCAAAATATAATTATCAGTTACAAGCGCGTGACAAATATTCCCAAGCTCTCATTAGGGAAGTGCGAAGGATGTTACTAGTGCCTTTTAAGATAACAATGTGTAACATGCATGTGGGAAAAAAGGAATGGGAAAGATGGCCTTCTTTGGATGTGGCCCGCCACACACCCATCGCTCACCAATCTCTCAAGCTTATAGGAATACACCAGATTTCATTATTGGCAAGTGCACCAGTACCCCTCTTTGCCCCAGGCCAGGTACATACACCTCTTGAATCGATAAAATGGACTGATTTGGGCTGTGAGTGTACTTCAGAAGTAAATTTCTAAATGTTTCAACTGAGAGCATGTTTGCACGAAATGTTCATCCTATAGAGGGCGGTGGCGTTACTGCGAAATGTTGATCCTATAGAGGGTGGTGGCGTTACTGCGAAATGTTCATCCTATAGAGGGTGGTGGCGTTACTGCGAGATGTTGATCCTATAGAGGGTGGTGGCGTTACTGCGAAATGTTGATCCTATGGTATCCCGACATATCACCGAACGACAGTTCACCGAGCGACAGTTCACCGACCGACAGCTCACCGAACGACAGCTCACCGAATACCCAGTTCCCAGAATGCCCATTTCACCGAATGCACAACTCACAGAATGACAGTTCACCGAGCGGCCAATTCGCCGAACAGACATTTCACCGAAAGAAAGAAAAAACAAAGAAGGACGGAGAGAATTTTGGATTTTTAAATATATTTCAAGGATTCCCAGAGGCCACTAAGCCTATCGAGGAGGTCTCCATTTGTCTACAGAGGTGAGCAGATCAATGAAGAACAATAGACAAGCAGCGAACATGTTGCAATCACTCCACAACGTTGAAGAATTTTGAATTTTTGACAATAGAAGGCTGGTTGATATACAGTCAGACCTCGCTACCACGGAACTTTTATCGGATTTCATTGACCTTGTAATGTTTACACGTTTGTGTAATTTGTACTAGGGTTGAAACGATTATACCAAAAAGCGATGGATCTAGCTAATCAGTTTCCTCTGAGACAAAAATGCGATAATACTCATAAAAAGGACACACTTGTGAAGACGAAAACTTTCAAGATGTTTGTAATGAGCCTGAAGTGTGTCCTTTTTATGAGTATTATCTAGCTAATCATTACGGTTTTGATTGTCTCATATTTTTCACCCAAAACGTACTAAAATAAACCCTTACTGTTGATGTTTCAACCAGCTAACACAGTGTTTTACTCTTACCAGTGGTGATGATTGGAATAAAGGATTGATTCAGTAAAAACTCGCTGCTTTTCAGAGCTATTCTTCCATCTTTGTAATTTTTGTGCTTGCCAGTTTGGTCATTTTGGTCACAACTTAACCGTGGAAATGTAGTAATTTTTGCACGCAAACCCGACACATGCACTCAGTGGTTATGCGACGACTGACTGTACATGCACTACATTTGCCACATAACGTGCAACCAGCGCCAGTACTGCAGTAGTGGCAGTACGTCAGTGCCAGCATTTCAGCCCTGCGAAACTCAGCACCGGTGAAGTTAGCCTGACTAGTGACTACGAACCAGTCATTACAATTTACAGTAGAATTTCGGTGAGCTGTCTTGTCGGTGATATAGCCATTCGGTGAAATGTCTTTCTGTGAGGTGTCTTTCGGTGAATTGTCCAGTAGGTGGATTGTCCATTCGATGATTTGTCTTTCGGCGAAGTGTCTTTCGGTGAAGTGTCTTTCGGTGAATTGTCATTCGGTGAATGGTCGGTAAACCTATAGAGGGTGGTGGCGTTACTGCGAAATGTTCATCCTATAGAGGGTGGTGGCGTTACTACGAAATGTTGATCCTATAGAGGGTGGTGGCGTTACTGCGAAATGTTCATCCTATAGAGGGTGGTGGCGTTACTGCGAAATGTTCATCCTGTAGAGGGTGGTGGCATCCTATAGAGGGTGGTGGCGTTACTGCGGATACCGGAAACTCGGCCTCCAGCCAAGTCTCACGCGAACCGTGAAAAAATTAATATTTTTTCTAGGGCTCAAACGGTCACGGTTTTACCCCTAACGGTTAACTGCTAAGCTAACGGTCGGTTTAACGGTTATAACCTATAAGCCACGGCAATCCTGCGGACTCTTTTTTAACCGTATATTTGACTATACTCATTCAAAAAATGTACCCTATTCAGTACAACGCACACATGTACATTCTCTTGCATTCATACATACTCTCACACCAAGGCTGTGTTTACATGAGAAATTTCAACCCGGGTTGAGTTCAGCTCGGGTTGAAAGTCTGTACGATAGACAAAAGAGGTGAGCGTTTACATGAAGACAGTTGACCCGGGTCAAATACTGATATGCCGCCAAAAGTCCACTTCTACAGTCCTGTATGGTCACGTGAATCCGTTCGCCCGAAATTTGCATCTGCAGTGCCGTTCAAACCTGGCGCGCGATACGCACAGAAGTACGTTTGTACAATTTTCTTGATCCGGGTTGATTTCAACTAGGGCTCAAACGGTTTAATAGTCCGATTAACCGGTTGCAGACCGGTTACGAAGAATTAACGGTTAACCGATAAAGATAACGGTTACGCAGTAACTTTTCAGTCAATTTTTCAAGTATCAGGTCGTTGCAAAGTATGCACTTTCGCAGGCTGTCGCACACGTACGCAATTTCTGGGCTGTCAACTCTTTTTTTTATTCTTTTTTTATATACGATGTACACATCCATACAAAGTAATAGGGGTAATAAAAGAGACAAAGACAACAAAGGAGTAGTAGGTGCTACAAGAGCTGTGCTGGTCAGGCGCAGTGCACTCCTCCGACCATTTCGGTCTCGGAATCGACATGGACTGTGCGGGCCAAGGGGGCATACTATGAATGATAGACTTATGGGAGCATCTGAGAATGCAACAGAAATGAGAAAGAGAAGATCAGAAAAAACACAAATGCAAATAATATAGGTTGATCATGCTTCAGCTTACGTAGGTCCCTGACAGAGAGAGAGAGAGAGAGAGAGAGAGAGAGAGAGAGAGAGAGAGAGAGAGAGAGAGAGAGAGAGAGAGAGAGAGAGAGAGAGAGAGAGAGAGAGAGAGAGAGAGAGAGAGAGAGAGAGAGAGAGAGAGAGAGAGAGAGAGAGAGAGAGAGAGAGAGAGAGAGAGAGAGAGAGAGAGAGAGAGAGAGAGAGAGAGAGAGAGAGAGAGAGAGAGAGAGAGAGAGAGAGAGAGAGAGAGAGAGAGAGAGAGAGAGAGAGAGAGAGAGAGAGAGAGAGAGAGAGAGAGAGAGAGAGAGAGAGAGAGAGAGAGAGAGAGAGAGAGAGAGAGAGAGAGAGAGAGAGAGAGAGAGAGAGAGAGAGAGAGAGAGAGAGAGAGAGAGAGAGAGAGAGAGAGAGAGAGAGAGAGAGAGAGAGAGAGAGAGAGAGAAAGAGAGAGAGAATTATCGGTGGCGCTAGTTGTTGTCCGTTGCCCAAAGCCAGTGCTTGTGGCGCAAGTGCCTGTGAACATTCACTTTGAACGCCTGCATTTTCTTAACCTGGAGGTTGGCGAGCATCTCTGCTGGGAGGCTGTTCCACACTTGCACGAGGCAGAAGGGAAATGACCGGCGGATGTAATTACGGGCACTGTGTAGGAGGTCAAGCTTCAGGTAGGCAGGGTGGCGGCTGGCGTCGAGCTGCCGTCTAGTCTTGGGGTGAGGCCGTGGCGGTTCCGGAGGTGGAAGCATTGCGGTGAGTTGCGCTGGGCCATCAGTGGAGCGTAGCTTGTACAGGTACGTGAGGCCAGCAACCGAGCGGCGTAGACTGAGGGAGTCCAGGAGGGTGCCTGGGCCGATGATGTCCAGAGCCCTCCTCTGGACTCGATCTAGGTGATCGAGATGGGTCTGGCAGGCGCCCATCCAGACCAATGGGGCATACTCCAGGACTGGGCGTACGAAACCTTTGTACATTGCCAGGCGGCCGCCCCGAGGCAGGACGTGGGCAGCTCGTCGGAGAAAGCCCAGTCGTTGGCTTGCACGGACTGCGACATTGTGGAGGTGATTGCGGAATGACAGCTTGGCATCAAATGAGACTCCCAGGAGTTTAAGGGTCTCAGTCTTAGCAACTGGGGTACCTCCAAACGTTACAGGGTCCAGCGCTGGGGTTTCTGATCTCGTGCTGATCACCAGTTGCTGCGATTTCTGTGGTCCGAAGAGGATGCGCCACGATTCTCCCCACAGGTAGAGGCGGTCGAGGGCCCCCTGGAGCCTGTGTCCGGGGTTTGCAGGGTCGTCAGTTGGTAGCACGAGATGGTACAGTGTAGTATCATCGGCGTACGTGCTCAGCTTAGTGCCTGGTGTTAGGCACTGGTCGATGTCACAGACGTAAAGGAGGAAGAGCGTGGGGCCAAGTATGCTACCTTGTGGCACACCAGCTGTGATTGCAAGCGGTGTTGATGCTTGCCCGTGTATAACCACTTTGAGCTGGCGATTCGAGAGGCAATTCGTGAGCCACTGCAATAATTTCCCTCCAAGGCCGATTTGTGCTGCCTTGTGGATCACCCCTGCATGTGACACACGGTCAAATGCACCGGCGATATCCACTGCTATCACCTGGGCATGGCCCCCAGCAGCAACTGTGCGGACCCATTCATTGTGCAGCGCCGTGAGGACATCAGCAGTGCCCCGGTTCGGACGGAAACCATACTGGGTGTCAGGAAGTACGGAGTGTCTCTCCAAGTAGTTGGTGATTTGACTGTTGACAATAGCCTCCATGACCTTGGATAGAACGGATAAGAGAGAGACTGGGCGATCGTTGGCTGGTGCTGATCGCACGGCCTTCTTGTAGACAGGGACAACGTGTGCTAGCTTCCAGATTGTTGGTTTGATACCATGGCGATAACAAAGCGAGAACAATTGCGCGACAATGGATGACAGTTCAATGGAACAATGCTTCAAGACTTGAACTCGGTCATATCTGGTCTCTTCGTGTGAGAGTATGTATGAATGCAAGAGAATGTACAAGTGTGCGTTGTACTGAATAGGGTACATTTTTTGAATAAGTATAGTCAAATATACGGTTAAAAAAGAGTCCGCAGGATTGCCGTGGCTTATAGGTTATAACCGCTAAACCGACCGTTAGCTTAGCAGTTAACCTTTGGGGGTAAAACCGTGACCGTTTGAGCCCTAATTTCAACCCTCCCCTTGGGGGGAGGGTTGAAATCAACCCGGGGCGAAATTTCAACCCGGGTCAAGCGCAATGCGTCATGTAAACGCGCCATTCACCTTGTGTACATGGCGGGTTGAAATCTGACCCGGGTCGAACTCAACCCGGGTTGAAACGCTTCATGTAAACACAGCCCAAGAGACCAGATATGACCGAGTTGACAGCCCAGAAATTGCGTACGCGTGCGACAGCCTGCGAAAGTGCTTACTATGCAACGACCTGGTACTTGAAAAATTGACTGAAAAGTTACTGCATAACCGTTATCTTTATCGGTTAACCGTTAATTCTTCGTAACCGGTCCGCAACCGGTTAATCGGACTAACCATTTGAGCCCTCATTTTTTTTCAGCTGAGCGCCTCCTCCCCCCATGAGTAAATTGTTCTTCAGCCGGCTGACCATACCACTGCCTTCCTGATGCCCTGCTATTGGGCACAGTAGACTAAATCATGTACCCTATTTACCATGAATAATGGATGTACTGTATCAGTGTATGATCCTGGATGACTCGATGAGCACTGTCCAGCATTGCCCTCACCACCGTCGTTTCCATAGACTGTATAGTAAAGGTTGATATGCAGCCCTAAGATCAGTGGGTCCATTATCTTTCTCATTGTGATTGACATAGCACTTGTTTTGTGATAGTTGTGTCTGGTAGGGTTCAGAAGACTGAGAAGAATCATAACATATCCAATCTGCACTATTCCTTTTGTGTTGGTTTGTGTCGTGTTTTAGTTAGTCAAGTGTTCACGCCTTGCGCCAGTGTCTTCTGACCCCCGTGTAAAATATTTAAAAATAGCACTATCCAGCTAGACCCTTTCATTCAAGAACTGTTTCTCCTGTGATGAGTTCCCGTCATCTTTATGGAATGAAACAAGACTGGTCAGGAGGGAGCTGCACTATCGAGTATGGTGGAGTGTGGCTGGTGAACTGTTCGTGCAGTCTTCTGCAAGCTAGGTGTGGTCTCGACCGACATCAGGTCCAATGGCAATGAAAACCTATTATTTCTATGACCGGGACCGAATAAAGATGGGCAACAACGAACACTCTATTAACCGCCTAAGACTGTAAGAGTAAGAACTCTGTCTAGGAATCGGCACTTCTCCCTGAAATCATAGTCCTCTGAACAGTGGGCGTGGCGTTGCTCAAGACATCTCCCGCATGCAAGCGTCTACCGTGCATGTAGACTGTAGTACAGTAGTAGATCTAGGACATGTTGACTGGCGACACTGTCACTGGTGCCTCTCAAGTTAGTTAGTTCAAGGCCCTAGCTCTAGTAGTACATGATGGTATAACAGTAATCGATTGCAAATGTTTACAGCAACCCAAATGCTAAGTATATTTTAAAGCCTCTAATACGGGCAATCACGTGATCACATGATTTCACTGGCCTGACCATGGCAATCACGTGATCACATGATTTCACTGGCCTGACCGCGGCAACAACTGCAAAGCAAAGCAAAACAAAAATTTAAATAAAAAGAAAATGAAACTTTACAATCTGCACACAATGACAACCCGCAAACCCAGACAATCCTAGGTGAGTGCAAGATATCCACGCATACAGAACGGAACGTGTTGTACTGTAATATCCTCGGACTTACACCATTTTCGCCTTTTTGCATAATATTATACTTTTGTCCTATGTCTTCTTTCGGCTCCAGCATGTTGTATTTCTTCACCTAATTATTCCTAGGAACGAGTTTTTTTAATATTTAATGCTAGGAGCTTGTGCAACAAAATGGACGAGCTCATGCCCACTATCACACGCATCACGCCCACACTAATTGCTGTCTGCGAAACATGGGCAAACCCCATGGAGCCAGACTCATTCTACGACATTCCAGATTACACACTCTACAGACAGGACAGAACAGAAACGATGGGTGGAGGTGTTGCTTTATACATACATGCCCCTACCTGCCACAAACGCCTAACAACAGTCGTCATGCCAAGCTTCCAGTCACTGTGGATAGAGCTTACACTCTCAGATCGTACAGTCACAGTTGGATGCACGTATCGACCACCAAACTCTGATCCGAATTTATTCTGCCACGAACTTGAATTATGTCTCGGGAAATGTAACACCACAGCGCTATTCATCCTCCTCGGCGACCTAAATTCCAAGAACAGCTCTTGGTTGGATTCTGATGCCACAGACAGAGCTGGTGACGCACTTAGCTATCTTATCGATGCACATGGTTTCCATCAGCATGTAAACTTTGCCACCCACATCTGCCGAGGCTATCTAAATTCGTGCCTCGATCTAGTCATCTCCAATCTCCCTCCGGAGGAGGTCACATTTTCTTCCAGAGCACCGTTTGGGTGTTCAGATCACTTAGCAACCCAGGGAACTATCTCCATGAAGCCACCGGCAGATGAGCGTGGCAGACGTAACCTGCCACCTTGGACTTTGAACTGGAATTCAGAGAACGTTGGCGCCCTGAGAGAAGCGCTAGCGTAACTATACTCAACTCCTGCCACCCGACATTGATTTGCCGTCATATTCGCTGACCGAACTGTGGTCGCTCTGGCGTGACACTCTACTTCGCACCGCACACCAGTTCTGTACTCAACTCCGGTTGACTAGATCATCCGCAGTGTTTCAAAAACACCCATGGATGACGCCTGATCTGCTAAATAATATCCGTACAAAGCACAGATTATACAGGAAATACCTCCGGACACGGACGGCTGAAGACTGGGACCAGTTCACAACTCAGCGAAACAAGACAACAACTCTTCACCGCAGTGCCAAGTCCAAATTCGTTCATAAATCAGCCAATGCCGACAACCACTGTGACCAAACCCATACAAACCGCCCAAACCTCTACAAACTTATGAAGACCCTTCGAATTTCACCAAGAAAGGAAATGCCAGTTTTGAACCATGATGGCAGGAAGCTCACATCGAACTTAGAGCAGGCAGAAGCACTCAACAGCTTCTTCATTTCAGAAAGCAAGAAGTCGGTCTCAGTTGACAACGAGCCAGTCCCCGACATCCTTCTACCAACATCCGGCGAGAGAGAGAGAGAGAGCTTGCCCAACTCACCACCACACCCACCGAGGTGGAACAGCTCCTAGGAGCCCTTAATCCTTGCAAAACCCCTGGGTTTGACGACATCCCAACAAGACTCCTCAAGACCACGGCGCGTGAGCTGTCGCCGTCACTCTCCCGACTTTTCAATGAGTCATTTCGGAGAGGTGAACAACCACAGGACTGGCGTGATGCCACTGTGAGCCCACTATACAACTAAGAAAGCTGAACGGTCATTGGTAACAAACTACAGGCCCATATCACTTCTCAGCGTTATCAGTAAAGTGCAGGAGAGGATTGTCCACAAGAGACTCTACAAGCACGTCACACCCTTCCTCCCAGTGGACCAATCCGGTTTTCGTGCCAATGATGGCACCGAACTCCAGCTCGCCAGACTCGTGCACGAGGTTTCCGAGAGCCGAGATAAAGGTCTTTCCGTCACAGCTTGCTTTTTGATCTCTCGAAGGCTTTCGACAGAGTCTGGCACGCCGGTCTCCTCAAGAAACTGCAACACCTCGGCCTGAAGGATACCGCCCTGCAATGGATGGTCAACTACCTCACCCATCGCAGTCAACGTGTTCGTGTCGGCGACGCCTTCAGTGAGTAGCAAGCCATACCAGCAGGGGTGCCCCAAGGATCTGTTCTAGGCCCCCTGCTGTTCTTGATCTACACCATTGACCTGCCCTCTGCCTGCACCAACTCGAACACGAAGTGCAGCCAATTTGCAGATGACACGGCGCTCATCGCAACACACCAGAGCCGTTTGACATCGGAGTTGTCCCTGCAGTCAGCCGTTTCAGCTGCCGCAGCCTGGCTGCGCAGATGGCACCTCCTCGTCAATGCCTCAAAGACCGTTACCTTGTCGTTCACACCAAACCACCAACTTAATTTAACCTCACTCTTAACGACACACCCCTAAAGCAAGTCAACGAACACCGTCACCTTGGAATCACACTACAAAACAACCTCCAATGGAACTCACATGTCACGCACATAATAAACAAATCCAAAAAACTCCTTCACCAACTAACTTCGTAAAACACGAGGCCAACTTAACACCCCCAGTCTGCTCGTAATCTACACCGCCTACATTCGCCCGGTTATAGAGTACGGCAGTCTCGTGTTATCCAACACCACCCACACACAGAAGGACCAATTAGAACGCGTTCAGCGACGAGCAGCCCGTATCTGCTTGCGGATCCCCCTTTTTGCACCAGTCCATCACAGCTCAATTATTCATCGTCTCCAACTTCCCACATTGTCATTAGTCTCCCAGCAACTCTTACGACAGGTTACTCTTGCCCACAACATCAAGTACATCCGCGCTCCCCTTCACCTGCAACAGCCTCACCTTGCACGACCAATTGCAGAGCAGCCATATGCACTACGACATATGAGAACATCACACACATACCGACACACCAACTCACCCATCAACCTGTCCCTTCACAATTTAAACCAACTACCCACCATCCTGTCCCTTCACAGTTTCAACCGACCTGCGTGAAACAAATAGCAAGCATGCGTTTAAATCAATGGCGTCTAGCCTCATTCTAGCATCCATATGCTCCTGTAGTAGCTCACACTGTACCCTATCGTAAACCCACCCACCCTGCAATGTGTTGGTTTCCTTACTTCCTAGACTGATTTTATATGATTCTGGACTGATTTATCTTCCTTATTGGCCATGGGCCATCGTGGAAATAAAGAATAATAATAAAGAATAGTAACTCCATTTTTAAGATAGTCTCTGTTGATCAGTCGGTATCCTTATGAGCCCTAACACACTACGTAGAAAACCGCTTTTTTGTTGCGTTTCTGTAAAAGTTGCCATGTCGACTGACGTCATATGGCACGAAATGTAAAAAGTTGCGTAAACGTTTTACTCCGATCTCGGACGGGTGTAGAAGGCTGGGGAAGTTAAGGCAAAAATTAAAATTTCACCAGTTGTAGTCTTCCGGGTGCTGATTCGAATGGTCTTGGTCCGAGAAAGCTGGGACGCTCCCTTCCTACTTGAATCCCAATCGAACTCGCGCACTTCCACCGAAACTGGGTGACTGCGCCCTACTAGATGGGGATTTGTATGCAAAATGTCACTAAAAGCGCCATTTCGTTCTTGTAAAAGCACGGATGACCGCGATTGGCCCATATGTTGTAGTCTTTTGGACGCTGAGTCGACTTGTTTTGGTCCGAAAAGGCTGCGATGCAGCGTTCCTCCTTTATTCCCAATCGAACATGGTTGAACAAGTGGTCACGTGCTCCTGGGTGCCCAAATCACCTGGTCACCACGCCAGCAGGCGACAACTTCCACACCAAGGTTCAACTCGAGTTCAACTCGAGTGGCAGGACTGCACCCAAAAAAGGTCAAATAGGCTAGTAAGTAACATAATCATTAGTTGTACTCTGCAGGCACAGTGACCAGTTGACTGGTGTACGCAAGAGCACGTGAACGCTTGTTCAACCATGTTCGATTGGGAATAAAGGAGGAACGCTGCATCGCAGCCTTTTCGGACCAAAACAAGTCGACTCAGCGTCCAAAAGACTACACCATATGGGCCAATCGTGGTCATCCGGGCTTTTATAAGAACGAAATGGCGCTTTTAGTGACATTTTGCATACAAATCCCCGTCTAGTAGGGCGCAGTCACCCAGTTTCGGTGGAAGTGCGCGAGTTCGATTGGGAATAAAGGAGGAAGGGAGCGTCTCAGCTTCCTCGGACCAAGACCATTCGACTCAGCACCCCGAAGACTACAACTGTTGAAAATTTGATTTTAGGGTATACATGTACTTCCCCTTTACCACGTATGTGTATGAAATGAACCAGTTACCCCTATCAATATTACCCTTATTAGGGATTCCAGTCAAAATTTCAAATTCATAATTCAAGCTAGCTTGTTCTTGGACAATGTCACCGAGGTAATGAGAAATCCTATGGTGCCAATTTTATCAAAATCGGTCCAGGCATTCGAAAGTTATAGCCATTTTTCTACAGCGAAATGGGTGTATTTTTCTCTGGCGATCAAATGGGAAATCGGCTCAAAACATGGTCAAACTACTGCGTAGCCACCATCTAGCTACATACATTTTCACACGAATCAGATGAAATTTTGTTTACAGCCGGCCTCTTATCCTTGCCTTGAGCGAATGACATATGCACGCTTCGATTCGGCGAACCTACCCCTCTTCTTCACACGGCTTTGGCCGACAAGGACGTCAAGTCACCAGCACGGCTTTGGCCATTGCCGACAAGGACGGCAAGTCACAAACACGCCAATGGTGATGTTGCCGATGCCGTCCTCTGCAGGGCTTGCAAGTTGCGAACCAAATCCAGAAGACGCTGTCGATGGGAGCTGGGATCAGGCTGATCATGGTGAGAGATACTGGCATTACTGCATCAGCTCCAACACCAACCAGTTCGATCGGTACGTAATGACGGCAGCTCACTGTTCTCCGCCAGCGCACGAGTCGTAAATCCAAGCCGCCGCCTGTTCTCCTTGTTCCTCGCAAACAGGAGATAGTACAGAATCGTGTACTACGTCGTGCTCACTAGGCACAGCGAAATCCTGGTCTTCGTGCTGCTTGATACTCGCGATCAGCTGACTGCGCTGGGGGTAACACCTAGTTTCTAGGGTAGATCTACTCTTCTTCCTCGCACTTGAAAAAATCGCCATGTCGGAGGTGCTTTTAGTCCTACTCGGCGCACTCAAATTTTGTTGCGCTGCTGTACCTCCTTGCTTGAGAAAAACACCGGCATGGGTGATTCCGAAAGGTTTTTGGGTGCTGAAGCTGAAAATCGGTTTAAGAATCCCCTAAGATGCCATTTTAGACTTGAAAATCGCCTTCAATTTCTTCTTTGACTGATCGCAATGGCCTAATTTCGCAGCACGGCGATCAAAAACCCCACATTGGACAGCTGAAAACCTCAGGAAGCCACTGGTGACTTCAAAAATCCTCCAGAACTTACGATATCCCAGCGCACTGGCCTAGAAGGCTAGATCTAGAATGAGCCGTCATCGCGCGACCAAACTATTACTAGTATTACTTTTGTGTGTAGCGCGTGGAGAAAGTCCTCGAACCCAGTCGGCCAGATCCTGGAACCCCTACCCTTAAAGGGGAAGTATACCCTAAAATCAATTTTTCACCAGTTGTAGTCTTCTGGGTGCTGAGTCGAATGGTCTTGGTCCGAGGAAGCTGCGACGCTCCCTTCCTACTTGAATTATTATTATTATTATTATTATTATTCAGTTTCCTCTGAGACAAAAATGCGATAATACTCATAAAAAGGACACACTTCAGGCTCATTACAAACATCTTGAAAGTTTTCGTCTTCACAAGTATACTTTCAAGCCTTCTCATCACCTGATGAGAAGGCTTGAAAGTATACTTGTGAAGACGAAAACTTTCAAGATGTTTGTAATGAGCCTGAAGTGTGTCCTTTTTATGAGTATTATTATTATTATTATTATTATTAAATTTTTGATAGGGCAATCCCCACAGGCCTAAGGCCTTTTGACAGGGTACCCTAAAAAATGAAGAACAGAATTACGGAAGGTATGCAAGGAAGAACTTGAGCGGACCTCCGCTGGGAGGGCATTCCAGCGGTCAGAGCCAAGGAAAGTGACAGAAAATAAACCATAGCGACGTTTGGCTGTCGGAAGAGCAAGGGAAGAGGACACTTGAGAGCGGGTGCGAGAACTAGTGCAGGTAGAATTAGAGCGGAGACAGAAACAGTTAGCAACAAAGACACTAGCCAGATCATGAAGCGCACGGTACGTTAGAACGTACAGCTTGAATTGGTACCTGACAGACAAGGGAATGATATGGTAGCGGGCAAGAACAAGGGAGACATCAGATAGGCGGGGCATGCAAAATACAATACGCAGCGCTCTATTACTAAGTCGGACAACACGGTCATGGAGGGAGGCAGAAAGGCAGTGAGCAAAGGAATTAGACCCATACTCAAGTATGGACTGAATGGAACAGATGTAGAAAGCCCTCTTAGCATCGATCGTTAAATGGTCTCGGACCTTTCTAAACATTCCTAACTTACAGCCTATTTTACGTTCTAATTGTGCAATGTGAACTCCAAAGGAGAGATGTTCGTCAAGAACTATACCGAGGTATTTCACGTGTGCACTAGGGGTGATGGTGACATCTTCAATCTGAACGTTGACATCGGGGTCAAGAGGTTTCGACTTTGGCCTGAACACAACAAGCTGGGTTTTCGAGGAGTTCAACATAAGACCTCTCGTTGCCAAGAATTCCTTTACTTTGATGATGTCCTCTGTGAGGTCTTTGCATAAGTTCTGGAAATTCTTCCCCGCCCTGTATAAAGACACATCATCTGCGTATTGAATCCCAATCGAACTCGCGCACTTCCACCGAAACTGGGTGACTGCGCCCTACTAGATGGGGATTTGTATGCAAAATGTCACTAAAAGCGCCATTTCGTTCTTATAAAAGCACGGATGACCGCGATTGGCCCATATGTTGTAGTCTTTTGGACGCTGAGTCGACTGGTTTTGGTCCGAAAAGGTTGCGATGCAGCGTTCCTCCTTTATTCCCAATCGAACATGGTTGAACAAGCGTTCACGTGCTCCTGCGTACACCAGTCACCTGGTCACCGTGCCTGCAGGGTACAACTTACTAGCCTGTTTGACCTTTTTTGGGTGCAGTCCTGTCACTCGAGTTGAACTCGAGTTGAACCTTGGTGTGAAAGTTGTCACCTGCTGGCGCGGTGACCAGGTGATTTGGGCACCCAGGAGCACGTGACCGCTTGTTCAACCATGTTCGATTGGGAATAAAGGAGGAACGCTGCATCGCAGCCTTTTCGGACCAAAACCAGTCGACTCAGCGTCCAAAAGACTACAACATATGGGCCAATCGCGGTCATCCGTGCTTTTATAAGAACGAAATGGCGCTTTTAGTGACATTTTGCATACAAATCCCCATCTAGTAGGGCGCAGTCACCCAGTTTCGGTGGAAGTGCGCGAGTTCGATTGGGATTCAAGTAGGAAGGGAGCGTCGCAGCTTCCTCGGACCAAGACCATTCGACTCAGCGCCCAGAAGACTACAATTGGTGAAAATTTGATTTTAGGGTATACTTCCCCTTTTAAAGGGGAAGTATACCCTAAAATCAAATTTTCACCAATTGTAGTCTTCTGGGCGCTGAGTCGAATGGTCTTGGTCCGAGGAAGCTGCGACGCTCCCTTCCTACTTGAATCCCAATCGAACTCGCGCACTTCCACCGAAACTGGGTGACTGCGCCCTACTAGATGGGGATTTGTATGCAAAATGTCACTAAAAGCGCCATTTCGTTCTTATAAAAGCACTGATGACCGCGATTGGCCCATATGTTGTAGTCTTTTGGACGCTGAGTCGACTGGTTTTGGTCCGAAAAGGCTGCGATGCAGCGTTCCTCCTTTATTCCCAATCGAACATGGTTGAACAAGCGGTCACGTGCTCCTGGGTGCCCAAATCACCTGGTCACCGCGCCAGCAGGTGACAAATTTCACACCAAGGTTCAACTCGAGTTCAACTCGAGTGACAGGACTGCACCCAAAAAAGGTCAAACAGGCTAGTAAGTTGTACCCTGCAGGCACGGTGACCAGCTGACTGGTGTACGCAGGAGCACGTGACCGCTTGTTCAACCATGTTCGATTGGGAATAAAGGAGGAACGCTGCATCGCAGCCTTTTCGGACCAAAACCAGTCGACTCAGCGTCCAAAAGACTACAACATATGGGCCAATCGCGGTCATCAGTGCTTTTATAAGAACGAAATGGCGCTTTTAGTGACATTTTGCATACAAATCCCCATCTAGTAGGGCGCAGTCACCCAGTTTCGGTGGAAGTGCGCGAGTTCGATTGGGATTCAAGTAGGAAGGGAGCGTCGCAGCTTCCTCGGACCAAGACCATTCGACTCAGCACCCAGAAGACTACAACTGGTGAAAATTTGATTTTAGGGTATACTTCCCCTTTAAAGGGGAAGTTCACCCTAAAATCAAAATTTCACAGTTTGTAGATTTCGAGGCGCTGAGTTCGGTGGTGAAGGTCCCATCGCCGTGCGATACGCCGTTCTGGAGATATTTGAATTTGAAATTTACCATGACGTCATGCAAAATGACGTCATGCGGCCGGCGCACACCCCCTCCACACCCTGTGACGTCAAAGAGATAGAGGTTCCCGGTCTGCTTGCTTTTCAGTGAGCGAGAAAGAGTGGCGTTTGTGGAGTTTCTTTCTTGCGACCTGAACAGTTTCAACCACGATGACGGTTTGCTGTGCTGTCGGCTGCTCTAACCAGTCTGGCAAGCCCCCTGGGACCACGGTGCATCGTATTCCGCGGGATAAAGCTCTCCGAGCGGAATGAGTTGCAGCGATTCACCGCGAGAATTTGCCACCTAAGTTTGAGGAGAGCTGTGCAATTTGTTCGGCACATTTTGAGGAGATGCCTTCCAGAGGAACTTGCACGGAGAGATGGGCAAAACGTGCCGCCGAAAGCTGAAAGCAGACGCTGTGCCATCGATTTTCCCGGACAGGCGTCCCCCAGCGAAGCGAAGGATGTCGCAGTATCAGGAGAGGCAGGAGAGAGAAGAGGTGAGTGAATGGTTCTGGTGATTTCGTGCTTTGAGAGCGTGTTGAAATTTTGTCTGTACATCGCGAGTTGGAGAGGGCAGTTTCACCCACAGTGTTGAGTACATCGTATACTTGTAGAGAAAATTATTTACAGATACCGGTACAAAGCTGTTTGCAGTGTGTTGATTGCAAGGTACTGAATGAAGACAGAAGATCGTGCAATATATTTTTGTTTTATTTCAATTCAAGTTTTACATGTCGTGAAAAGGCATACAGTGGTCACTAGCTCTGTCCTCTGCTTGGTAAGTTTCAATTCCAAGAAAGTCTTTATTGTGTTGCATTGTCACTGTTATCTGCGTGTATTTTGCGAGTATGATCCTAGCTCAAGCCTATTCTGAGCCGTATGCCGCAGCTTTTCGGTCTCCAGTTGCATGCGCATTGAGTCCAGACGATGGCATGATATCTGCTGATGCGTGCACACAGACCCCCGTCAGCACACGGGAAATTTAGAGGTGATGTTATGGTACCCACTGTGTAGATCAAATCCACACGTACATATGCTTGCAACACTGGCAGTACATTTTCATGACTATTCTTTTGCTATAAACACACACACGTGCGGGCGTGCGCGCGCGCGCACACACACACACACACACACACACACCTTTGACGCCAATCGCCGGAGGCAATGATGGCAATGCTACGGCAGAAGCCATAGCAACTTGTGCTGGAATTGCACCATTCAACAGCTTGCAAGGCTGAAGAATTGACCGTCACAATTCAGCCTGGTCTACACCATACAGCTACACACACACACACACACACACACACACACACACACACACACACACACACACACACACACACGTGCAAGCACCTGGCTGACTACAAATAGTGACAGCTTATGATTGCTTTGCCGTTTGTCCATTATGCAGGTGTTCCACCGGACTCCTTGGCCAAGTTTTCCGAACATCAGCCATATGTATTGTCGGTATGCTGCGTAACGGTGCGAGCTGCTTTGGGGAACAAGGGAGTAGATCTTCCTGCTGTTAGTCTCACATGTCAACGTACATTTCAGTGCAACAGCAGCACACTACAACAACAAATTTTTGAAGAAGTATACAAGCCAATATCCTGGTTATATTTTTGCACCATGGAACAGTATTTTTAAAATTTTGATGAGAAAATACAGTTCTCCGATGCAAAATCGACGACAATATTACACTATTAGCACGTACCGGTTTCCAAACTCAGATGGCTTCGATCCGGCCTGCTGATGGATCTTGCCCAAATAGCCACGCAGTACAATGTACAGTGCGTGCTGGTTGCTGCAGCCTTCCTCGAACTGTGAGGTGCAAGTAATGCAGCCAGACTCAGTAACCAATCCGCGGCTGCCGATTCCGGAACATCTTTGCAGCAAATGCAGTCGTTCCGCAATAATTGAACGACGCATTTGCCACATTCATAGCAGGACGTATTGCCAACGCGATCGGCAGGTGGCCAGCAGTCCTCTAAGCAAGCAGCAGGGTCAGTGTCGGCAGCAGCCGCTGCAGTTTCGTCAGCATTTACACCAACTTGCTCCGCACTCGCCATCTGCATGATCTCATCCTCGGTATACTCCGGTTCCTTCGCTGGCGTCCAACTCGCTCTCCTCGGAGTCACTGTCATCTCCTGACAAGGAGGTAGACCTACCCTGAATCGTCTCCGCTCTGAGCCTCATACTGCTTGACTTTCCGCATTGCCATTGGACATTCACGACTTCACTTTCCAAGTTCTCCGTCCAACTCCAAGTAAAAGTTCCGAGCTCCAGGAGCTCCTCTATCTCTTTGACGTCACAGATTCGTGACGCCATGGCGGCGCCAAAAACCGGGGATCAAAGTGATATTTCAGTTGCGTATATCTCCGGTTATAGTCACCGGATGGAGACGAGACATACACCAATCGACTCAGCTGATTTTTCCCAATAACATATCTGATTTTGATTTTAGGGTGAACTTCCCCTTTAAGGTGGCTCGCGCCTATTTCTAAACTCGTCTTCTGCGCAGGTTCTCGCGCATCCTACGTTCGAGAAAAGTGCATGCGGAGTTGGCTTAGCGAGCTTGTAGCGCACTCCAGTTTCGAAGGGTCCAGCTCGAGCAGATGGCCTGAGTACGAAACTCTCGTACTCGAGTCTAGAGTGTGAGCTTTTTTCTTATTTTTTTGTCACTCCTTCTATTCACTTGGCTACATTTTTGAGGTGCATTTTTTACTTGTGGAAATTGTCACCTGTCAGAGAAGTGTTGGGATGTCCCTTCCAGCAGGCACTGCCCATGCCCATGGTCGGCTTCGGAAAAAGAGTAGAATCAAAGCGTTGGAGTCTATGTGGATGTCTTGGAAGGAATGGGGGACGGCACAGACGGGTACGTGAATATGTAAAACCTGAGTATTTTGAATTTTCGTTGAATTGGTTCAAGTGACTTGGCGAGTCCATTCCACAGTAGAACGCCATCCTTCGCAAAATTTGTCTGACTATTTTGTCAAGAATGGCCGTTCTATAATGATCAATCGACTCTGAAGCCAGTGGATTGTGGAGGTCGCCCTTGAATATATTGAAATGGTCACGAATGTACGAAAGTATTTTTGATTCGAACATGTACTGGACAGCGTGGTTGCCTTGTGTCAGTAGAGGGTACTACTGTAGTATCTCACCATTTCTTTATGGTAATCGCTGTCCACGAAGAACTCTACTATAGTTATTGCCACGGCTTTATCACAGCGGTACACTGAGTTTTTGTTGAGAAATTCCTTCAATTTATTGTCTTATCACTCTGACTAGACTCAGTGCTTGAGCGTTTTATTTAGGATGCATTTTTTAGAGATTGATTTACCAGTATGTGTTTCACATCACTCCTGACGAGAATAAGCATTTGAAAGCAACACTGGCTGACAGCAATCATGCTCCCCAGGCTCAAGTGTGTGTGTGTGTGTGTGTGTGTGTGTGTTACAACGGTGTGCATGGCAATTTGGTAGAGTATGTGTGAACACAAAGTCCACTATATATTCACAAACTCAAGTACATCGCAAAATTATGCCTTCGTATCGTATATTGTGCCTTCATAACTTTGACTAGCCCTAACCTGCTGTCTGACAGGTGTGTCATTGGTGAATGTACATGTATACTGTCTCCCTTCACAACTACGTGCATGTAACACAATATTTACAGTGCACTTGCAGTGTATATAGCTAGATCAATGCACAGTAATCAGTAAATTGTGGCTGCCTCTGTCACATTGTCATATTCACGCGACGTACATTCTAAATCATCGAAAATGCCCAAACCTATTTCTACGTGTGCAGAAGAAGATTGAACACATTCTTTCCTTGCATCTGCGCCTTGATCCTTGAAGGATGATGGCGTTCATACAGATGCGGAAAATTCGGCCTGTAGCCGAGTCTGACGCGAACCGTGAATTTTTTTCCTTGACATTGGTTGATGGCGTCAGTCACATCTAAGAGTGACACTCTATCTCAAACATATTTTACACAAAGAAGTAGTAATCTTATCTTCATTGGAGCGATGGTCTGCAGGCGTGCGATCCTGTGTGTGCCTTGTGTGTGTGTGTGTTTAGTCACTGTTTACACGCACGTTTGTGCGTGTGTGTGGTGGGTGGGTGTGTGTGTGTCTGTCTGTCTGGCCTGGTATGAGGTTGCTCAGGATAGGTCTGCCTGGCGGGTGGACTGTCTTATCTGCCATCAGTCGTTTCGCCAGCCAGGTGACAAACAAGGCACAAATGTGGCGCAGAGCAAAGTCTCCCCATCCAGGATCAGCGTGGTGCTGTGCAGTGTGCTACATGCAGAAGGTGGTTTCACTCTCGTGGTGGCCTGCGTGTGCATCATTGTTTGCCCCTGGAACCATCGAAAGTGTCCGCGCCGGCATCATCTATTCCGCTCAGCGTCCATGCTTCTCTCTTGTGTTTGACAAGCAATCGGCAATTCAAGTCAGTGCCTGGTTTCAGACGTCACATGTGCGACCGTGGCCATCGGGCAACCAAGTCTGACAGAGCATCATATTGTGTCCGCTGTTCTCGCTGCAGCCGTCAGTTCCGTCGACAGAGTGACCTGAGTCGTCATCTCCGTTTCTGCTCCTGATAATGACTCCGGCTTCTTTCGGAATGGTGTGGCCCTTGGGCAACCATGCTACAGTAGCAGTAGTAGTAGTGTGTGTGTGTGTGTGTGTGTGTGTGTGTGTGTGTGTGTGTGTGTGTGTGTGTGTGTGTGTGTGTGTGTGTGTGTGTGTGTGTCTGGAGCGCCACCGGGTGGCGTGCTCTTTCTCACTCTCTGCTGCCCCTCCGGGCCCACGTGACCCTAGTGGTAGTGGCTCGACAGGACAGGTGTGTGTGTGTGTTTGCATGTATGCGTGTGTGTGTTTGCATGTATGCGTGTGTGTGTTTGTGTGTGGTATGTGTGTGGTATGTTTGTGTACACTTGTGTCAATGTGTATTGCAGGGTTGGGGTTGGCTAGTAGAGAAGAGTAGATGTATATGGACATGTACATGGGATATGTAGGTGTGCATGTACATGTAGCAAAGCTAACTTATCAAAAAGGCATTCTGCGCCTATATGGCGAAATTGAGCATTGAAGCATATGTTTTTTATTTTCTCATTGGCATGTACACAGTTAGTCCATTCAATAACCAAAAAATGAGGAAGATTGTAAATCAGGTTCTTGATGAAATACCCGTCCGCTATACATCACAAATCCTGTACAAATTTGACAATTTAGTGAAATTGTCATCGCCTATATCTCAAAAGTTAGCATTGAGACCCCGTTTTTTAACTCGCCATTTGCATACACTACCTAAGAGCAACCGCCCACCAAATTTTCAGAGCAATCGTTAATTTTTTTGAAATAGGCGTGAGCCACCTTAACTACTTGGTCTGACGCAAATATCGTTATAAGGGTAGCTACTCTTATAACGATATTTGCGCGTAGGTCGATGACAGCGGTAGAGCTAGAGAGCTGAGAAGGGCATGAATGACGTATATTTTGTAGACAGCATCCGCGATTCGGTCTATTTAAAATTTAAAATAATGCATTTGACGCATCAGCCAGCAAAATTCCCAAATTCTTTGTAAGTGGCGACCTTTACGTTCTATCTACAAGAAGCAGTATTCAATGCTGGTTTCTGCAGAGGAGCCATGGCGGAAGCATTCAGCAATTCTCCTCCTACACGTCGTAGTCCCCTCACCGCCGGCGGCTCCGTGAAAGGCCTGTGCGTTGCGTGTCACAAACCTGCGGACCGGCTCAAAATACTGAATTGCCTGCATGCGATGTGCGTGCCATGTATACGGGAGCACGTTGGCAAAGACGCAACAGTATCGTGCTTCCAATGTTTGTGCGTTGCTGGTACTGCTGATCCAGGAGTGCGACTGGAGGACTCCTTGGCAGAATGGCCAAGGCGGGGATGGGCTGATTCGACCAATGCCAAGACCAGTTCTGCAGATCCCGAGTTGCGTCCATTCTGTCAAAGTCCGGAGTGCGAAGGAGAATTTGAACCAGCTGTGTCGCTGTGTGCCGATTGTGGGTTGTATTTGTGCGAGGACCATGAAACGTTTCATTTGAAGAAGAAAAGCTCCCGTGGCCACCAGATAAGCCGTCTCAATGATGGCTTCACAGCACCACCACCAACACAAACACCGCCATCCAGAGAAGGCACTGGGACTAGGAGTGGCGTAGGACGTCAGTGTTCTTTTCACCCGAACCATGCCGTGAAGTCCTACTGTAGCCAGTGTAAACTGCTTGCATGCGGGAGATGTCTTGAGCAGCGCCATGCCCACTGTTCAGAAGGTTTCGAAGACATTGAAACAGCTGCTGAATCAAGACGGGCCGTTTGGGATAAACTGCTACGCGAGTGCGCTGGGAGAAAGCAACTGGATGATGATAGCAACTCCATTGCATCTCGCACAGCGCAGATCAATGACAAAGTGGAAGAACTATCTGCGCAGATATCAGCTGATTTCGAGAAGTTCATCAAGAAACTTCGGCAGAGACAAGATGATCTTCTGAACGAACTGGACACTTCACGCTGGAGTGCACTGAAAGACTTGGAGAGGCAGTCGGAGATTGTGAAGCAGAAAGTGTATCAACTGGAAAGCTGTGAGCATCTAGTGCGGTACCTTGACGATGCTAATCTCCTGACGGCAGTGAAGATCCTGGACGCACAGGTCGATGATGTTGTCGATTACTGTACGGATGCTAGCCTCTGTGATCTTCCACAAGTCGATTTTAGTGTGTCATACGATACGTTTGCGGAAGACGAAAGCTGCCATGTCCCAAGTCTTGGGAAGTTCTTGATCGACGGATTTGTTGAAGCCAGCGCGGAAACGAAACGGATCATTACACAACCCACTTTTGACCAGTTTACTTTGGCTGCGGGCGATTTCTCGTTATCGGATGATGGGCATGAAGTGTCTAATACCGGTAAAGGATGGGCCGCATTCTCCACTCTAGGTAGCTATTGTCATGGTGAGGTGATCTGTGTTTTCCGCGTCCGACCCGGGAGAGGATATCTTGCTGTTGGAGTTAGGAGGGAATCGTGTCATGAACTTGAGTTTTGCTCACCAGAGAAGCCTTTCCTTGGCTGGTGTGATGACGGTTGTGATGGAAACAGTGACTATTGCGTTGGAGATTCTGGCAAACTGGGTCAGCCGTGGCAAGATGATGATATCATTGTCTTTCATCTGGACTGTGATGTGCACACCTTGAGAGCACATCATGCCAGATCTGGCCAGGCAGACGCCATTCGCGTGCCAGCGGGAAGACTATGCTTTGCAGCTGAGCTGTACAGCGGTGCCAGCGTCGAAACTGTGAGTGTGAGTTGAAGATTTTGATTACGGTATGACTGTGGCGTGTGGAGTGTGCTGTATGTTGGACAGGCATGGCAGTAGGAGTCTGAGACTGCGACTGGTCGTCTCAGCCAATCTCAAGACTCCAACGAGTGCAGGGGCCAGTGATTGAACTCGAAGTGCTCCCATTTCCATTAAATTATCACATTCAGTATGAACAAATCTCCTGCACAGTATAGTCAAGCATTCTGTATCAGGGAGTCATGTCTCCTTGGTCTCTTGTATTTACTTTTGTTTCTCCTTTCGCCGGCCTTGTCCTGCATTTCTCTTTTCGTGTTGCGTTTTTCTTCGTCTCTCTTGTCCTTTGTCTTCGTTCTTTCACTTGGCACTTAGATTGTTGGCAAAACAATAATTTTTCCTTCTACCGGTACTGCTCTTCACTTAGTCTAATCATACCTTTTTTTGTAAACCTGAGGACAACATCAGTGTTGTGAAATTCGGAGAGTATTATTTGCGCACTTTGTTGTACTTGGTTCTTGTCTTTTATTATTTTTCTTCATTTCCACGATGGCCCATGGCCAATAAGGAAGATACTAGTAGTTGTGATTCAAATCAGTCCAGAATCATAATATATAAAATCAGTCTAGCAAGTAAGGAAGCAAACACATTGCAGAGGGATGGGGTACAGTGTGAGCTACTACATGAGCATACGGATGATAGAATGAGGCTAGATGCCATTGAAACGCATGCTTGCTATTTTTGTTTCACGCAGGTCAGGGGGGGGCATTCGGTTGAAACTGTGAAGGGACAGGAGGATGGTGGGTGAGTTGTATTGGTGTGTCGGCACGTACGTGTGTGATGTTCTCAATGTGTATGTTCTCATGTGTCGTACTAGTAGAGTGCATATGGCTTTGTTCAGAAGATCCCGAGGTCTGAACCAACGACTATGTCACATGCATGATTGTGCTGTACTGCTACGCATCTGCTTCTAGTATGCTTGTATTCATGGTAGCATTGACTGTAGACCTGAGCGGTCACGTGCATGTTTCTGTCTCGCGAGTTCCCGGATGCATGCACCGGAGCTTGCACCGCGCTGTGCTGCACTGCTTTTGTTTAGTTCCTGGTTGTTGGACTTTTACTTTAGTAGCGTTTTAGACTAGTTGGAGTGAAGAGTTGCTTTTCGGAGTTCATGTAGAAAGTTCAAGGTTATTGTTTCTTCGAATCGCTTTCCGTTGTGCACGAATGTGGAATGTGTCACTGTGTGAGTGTGCGTTCCCTTTAGTGAGCTTTTCTTAGTAACAGGCTTCTTGTAGAGTCCGGCGTCTGATGTCATAATAAGCAGAATCCCATATTGACCCGGAAATGTTCCTGCACCAAAGGGCTGTGGATCGAACGTGCATCCCTGGGTCAAGCGGAATCATGTCATATCAGAACAGTTTCCGCTGCACCACGGGCGTCCGGTTAAGGCAGGTTTATCTGTATGTAGAAGATACATGCCACACATGGTTCTGGAAGCATGATCACGATGTCGGAGGTGGCTGATGGCACCTCTGTAAGCAATGCAAAATAAATATAAAATGGTTGCCATTTGTGCAGTGCCAACGCTGTACTGCCACTCCTCTTGCTGAAGCACCTTTTTGTGATAGCAACCTCGAAGTGGTGAAGCACAATAACACTTTTACTGTTGCCGGTCTACAAAGTGTGTTGTAGCGTACATTGTACAGGTGAGTATGGTGTGATGTGTGACGTCCATGGTGTGTGGTGCATGCAAGATAAGAGTACGCGTTGTCAAAGAGTGCGAGAATCTGCTTCCGCTTTTTGCGAGTGATCGTCAAGACTACGCATATGCACGATACTCACTTGGTAGTAGGTTTTTCATTTTGACCCGACGAGACCATACGACGCTTGCAGATCACAGCACGAACAGTTCACCAGCCACACTCCACGAAAGCAAGTAGTAGTACTCCTGACAAGTCTTGTTTCGTTCCATAGAGATAATAACGGGGAACTCATCAGAGGAGAAGCAGTTGTTGAATGAAGGGGTTTAGCTGAATAATGCTATTTTATAGGAAAGATATTGCTTTCGTGGAGTGTGGCTGGTGAACTGTTCGTGCTGTGATCTGCAAGCGTCGTATGGTCTCGTCGGGTCAAAATGAAAAACCTACTACTACTGTATTTGACGGACCCAAAGATGGCACAAAGAATTGATACTCACTTAGTGAGTATCGTGCATATGCGTACCTGTAGTGCTAGTTTGGTCTGCATCTGGGAGTGAGAGTGATTCGTCCGTGGTCTGGTTGTCTTGGTCATGTGTTCTGTACGTATTGGTCCCTGATTAGTCTTCACGATTCGTCCGCGCATTTATTGCTGCTTGTTCTTTGTTGTTCCTTCGTGTTTTTTTCCCTCGTCTTTTTGTTGAGACTTGTATTTCGCCTTTCTCCTCCTGCGCCCTTGCCGTTTGTTGATTGTTGGAAGTCAGAAATACTATCAAGTCGTTTGCATTGTCGTGTGGTGGGGGGCCAGGAGGAGAAGGCAATGACACACTATTTTGTGTTTCGTTGGTGCTCGTGTGCACGGATGTGGTAACGGGGGCGTCCATAACGACCCACTACATAGTCATTGGTGATCCCATCGTGATTCAACCAACGTGATTCAAACCGGAGAGATTTAAACCGGAGAAATTTAAACCGGGGAGATTTAAACCGATGTGTGGCAGCCCGTTATGACCCAGCTCAATGTGATCCGACCTGGCCTGCTTTCCAGTTGTCTATAGACGCCACCATTATGTCTGATGTTAATGCTAGTGCAAGACAAACCTCCATCTGCTTCAAGTGGAAGTTCTGCATAATTTTGTATCACAATGTGTGTGCAATATCAATCGAAAGTGCAACAACTAGGCACACACGCTTGCATACTTGTACAAGCTATTCTGCCTAGATGCGGACAGCCCGCTAAAGAAGATCCTCCCCCCTGGTGCCCAACGTCGACCTCAGGACATACAGCCCACCCGCGTGTCTGCTCAGCCTACGCACCCACACCAGCTATCGACTAACCTGCCAGCACGCACCCGAAACAGCTGTCTTCGCGCATTTCCTGCCAGCGCTGTGCAGACATGGAATGCTCTGCCCCAAAGCATACTGCTGAGACCCCCACACCTGGAGGGCCCGCAAGCCTTTAAGTGCCGTGTCCACCGTCACCTCCAGCTGCACCACTGGAGCTGGGCGACTGAGAGCCTCTAGCAGACCTCCCACACCCACCTCAGCCATAGTGCACACACCGCGTCTGAGACAGTGTCTTTATTGAAGTTTTTTCGCTAGCTTATATACTCTCCCTCGCTCTATGTTGCGGCACAGTAGCTCCCTTGTTCATGTAATAGCTGGCCTACTGTAACAATTATGACTTTGCTGGCCAAATAGCTGAGGCTGCAGTCACCTCACCAATCAGCTCATATTTTCAATGTTCCT
>NC_088647.1:3602683-3744683 GCF_964019385.1 Sycon ciliatum | reverse complement strand
AGAGAGAGAGAGAGAGAGAGAGAGAGAGAGAGAGAGAGAGAGAGAGAGAGAGAGAGAGAGAGTTTCTTTCTTTGAGAGCCGCCAATTCTCCTCGAAGGGACGACACCTCCAACTGCAAGGCAGAAATTAGGGCTACCTTGGCGGCCAATTCTTTAACATTTTTTGCAATATCGGCCAATGCCTGCTGAACAACATCGCGCACCTAGTGCCACCCAATTTTTCACAAGGGTGCAGGTTTGAGTTTTTTTGAGCTCCGTAGGTTTTCGTCGTTTTTTCGCAGCCCACCCGGCATCAGGCCGGAGTGGAGCCCTTAGGAGACGTAGTGTAGAATCGTAGCTTAGTGTAGAGTAGCTGATATTTTGAGTAGCTGTCACACCCTGACCTACTCTCCGCCATGGACGAGCTGGCAGGTGAACCCCTGAGACTTCTGTGCAGTCTCCCAGGCATCGAAGCCAATGTCATCAGCTTGATCCAGCAATTGTCGTCGTATGTTAGTGAGTCTAGAGATAGAGAGGAGCGCGTGAAACGGCGTGTGGATGAGCTATGTGCACACGTTTCGGAGTTACGAGGCGAACTGAGCTCCTTGAGGCAGTCCGCCATTGCCCCCATGCATGTCGACCAACAGCAACAAAAAGGCGAGGAGGTCAAGGAGAGTGCAGCTAGTAGTACGAATAGTACCCGTACGCTAACTGGAAAGTCTAAGCCGCGCGCAAATAGTGAAAAAAAGTCAAAGCAGCAGGCAGAACACGTGGGAACGCACACTGAACCCCGTACCCGTAGCGCTGCCACACCCTGGCACGCAGGCAAGACGGTGCCCTCAGTGGACACGGAAACGGAGTACAAGGATAAAGCAAACCCGGTATGTACTACAAACCACAGTCCAAAGGTCGCAGACACACAGACAAACACTGTGGGTTCGCAGCACGTTCCACCACTACCTGTGGATGATGACTCATGGCAACTAGTCTCTTCTGTCTCCCCTCGCCTTAGCGTCAGGCGTGGGGTCATTTGGATTGGAAACCTGCGCCCAGCTATTAGCATTGAGCAACTGGAATCCTTTATCCAACAACGTGCCCTGACAGCCAATCAGCAGCTCACGATATTTAGTAGCAAACTGATCAGCAAGGCTGATGGCAAGGTCGGTGCTCGTGTGACGATCAGCCGAGCCTCAGTTGAAGCCCTCACACAGCCAAACTTCTGGCCCAGGCCTGTTTATGCACGCCCATGGGTTTTTCGTGATGACCAGAGAAACGCAGCAGACAAGCAACAACAGGAGCAACAGCAGAAGACACAGGGAAATCAGCACCAGGAATCTACACTAAGTCTTGAACAGAGAAACACAGCAGACCAGCAGCAGCAAAAGAAACGGCAGGAGGAGCACCAGAAGACACAGGAAAATCAGCATCAGGAATCTACACCTGAAGAGCACCAGCATTTGCAGACAGAACAGCAGAACCTGCATACTGCATCTAGTGACAGCCAATGCCCTGCATCCAGTGACAGCCAATGCCCTGCGTCTAATGACAGCCAATGCCCTGCGTCCAGTGACAGCCAATGCCCTGCGTCTAATGACAGCCAAAGCCCTGCATCTAGTGATGTCCAGCAGGACAGTGGCCAGCACCAGCCCAAGCTTCAAGATACGTCAACTGCGTCTGCTCCAGCCAAAGCCACGCCACCTCGCCCTGGAAAGCGTCATGCAGAAGATTCCCCTGGATCCATGTCGGGAATACCATGCAAAATGCAACCTTCATCTAGCTCTCAATGAGTAAGCTAAATCCAGTTGCGCGGGAGTTCTACCCTCAGGCTGCTACCGTATCTATTAACAGACTGCCACAATCTCATTCAACACATACCACCATTGGATTCCTTAACATCTGCAGCCTGCGCTACAAGATAGACACGCTGTCCGCTCTGATTAGGGAAAGGACATGGGATGTTGTTGGGATTGCGGAGACATGGCTGGACGCGTCTATAGCTGATGGAGAACTGAACATTGAAGGATACAGTTTGGTGAGAAATGACCGAAAGGGGAGAAAAGGAGGTGGCGTCTGTATTTTTTACCGGTCCTACTTGCCCATCAAACCACGGCCGGATCTCAACCAAGGGGACACGGAGGTAGTGTGGGTTGAGCTAAATGGAAAGGCAGGCAATCACTTAATTGGCTGCATATACCGACCACCAGATGCGCCAGTCTCCTACTGGTCCACCCTTGAGGCATCGCTGCATCAAGCTGCTATGGTTACCTCAGCCGTCACATTGATGGGTGACTTCAATGTCAATATCTCGCATTCCCAGCCACAGCACGCCCAGCCACTTCTGGATCTCTGTGGTGCATATGGCCTCACTAATATCGTCCACTCCGTTACGCGAGTCTCACCTCGGTGTCCAGCTGGCACTACTATTGACTTGATACTGACAACAGAGGATAAGGATTTGTATGATTGCCGAGTCCTGCCGCTTACACTCAGTGACCACTTTGGAGTTGAAGCAACCTTCAATGCAAGACATGCCCGGCCAGACATCCCCAAGCAGCGTGTGCGTCGCCGTTTAGATAACATTGACTTGGTTGCCTTCCGACTTGACCTAGCTGCTGCTGAACTTCATGTGTACCCACCAGACTCTGATGTGCAAGCCATGTGGGACCACTGGCATCAACGATTCCTTTCTGTCCTCGACAGGCATGCGCCATTGCAGCAATGCAAGATTAAGACAGGCAAGCTCCATCCTCCATGGTCTGACAGAGAGCTATACAAGATAAACCAGCTGAAGCGTCGCCTGCATCGAAAGTGGCTTGCTGACAAAGCCAACTCTGAAGCTCACACAGCATATAGACGTGCCCGCTCGGTTGCTGCGAATACAAACAGGTGCAAACGCAACCAGTACTTCCAAAGTCAGTGCCAAGAAAATTGCCAGAACCCACGCAAGTTATGGTCAGTCCTAAATACTGTGACTGGACGCAAGAGACAATCAATCCAGCCGACATGCGACATCGAACATGTTGCGTCCACGTTTGGCAAGGTAGTCTCTGATGATGCTCGACCTTCAGTGCTCTCTATGCCTCAGGGTCCACAGCCTCGGTCTGCCCTGACCTCATTCCAACATGTGCGTGTCTGCGATGCAGAACAGCTTTTGAAGCGCATCGACCCGCGCAAAGCAACCGGGAGCGACGGCATCCCAGGCTTACTTCTAAAGTACTGTGCCGACCTGCTAGCACCATCAGTTGCAGCACTTTTCAATACGTCCCTGACCTCCGGCACTGTACCCGCTGGCTTTAAGCGTGCGTATGTGACCCCATTGCACAAGGCTGGCGATCCATCTGTCGCCAACAATTTCCGTCCTGTGTCCTTGCTCCCAATTCTCTCGAAGCTGCTAGAGAAGGTGGTGCAGAAGGCACTTGTCACCTTTCTGGATATGGCTGGTTCTCTGCCCAGCACACAGTTTGCATTCCGGACAGGACATTCCACGGAGGATGCCCTTGTGTTGATGGTCAACAGGATCCTCGCTTCAAGAGACCACCGCATGTTCACGGGTGTGGTCCTCCTGGATATGTCGAAGGCGTTCGACAAGGTTCGCCACCAGCAACTAGTCGAAGATCTCTTCTGTGTGGGCGTCACTGGAACAGCGCTCCAGTGGCTCATGTCATACTTGTCTGATCGCTGCCAGATTGTCCAGCTGGGATCCCAGCTTAGCACAGTGGCAGCCTGCTCCTGTGGAGTACCACAGGGGTCGGTATTAGGTCCACTGCTGTTCAGCCTTTACACCCGGGACATACCATCTGTTGCCCAGCAAGCTGAGTCCATCCAGTTCGCAGAAGACATCGCACTGACCTGCAGTCGCCCAACACAACAGGAACTGACCGCCACTCTCTCCAGAGCAGTGACATGCATTGCTGACTGGCTGAAGCAGCGAGGTTTGATCCTTAATGCATCAAAAAGTCAGGCATTGGTAGTACCGGCTGGGAAGCTAGAAGCGCAAACTGAACTGGACGTATGGTGTCATGCGACTAAGCTGCCATCTGTCTCTTCTGCTCGCTACCTCGGAGTTCACATTGACAGCGCCATGTCTTGGAACACCCAGATGGATAGGTGCGTTGCCCGCCTCAACAAGAAAGTCGGTGTGCTGTGGCGGATGCGCCGCTGCCTCAGCATGCAAAGCCGCATCCAGTACTTCAAGTCTGTGATAATGCCTGATTTCTCATATGGCTCCAATGCCTTCTCAGCATCGCTGGCGGGTAAGCACCTGGACCGCCTCCAAGTTCTGCAGAATCGTGCGGCTCGAGCTGTGTACGGATGCTCGCCGCGCACCTCTGCCAGAAACCTGCTAGTCCAACTCGGCGCCTACCGTGTCCGGGAGATCTTCATCCAGAAGCTCATCTTCCTGGTTTGGCGCTGCCGCTACTCCCGTGCTAGCCCCACACTGCAAGTGCTGTTGCTACCAACCAGTGGCGCTCCTACTCGGCTGCAATTATCTATGGGTCTAAGACCACCGCCAACCCGCACTGAGCTGGGTAAGGGTTGTCTCGCGTTCCAAGGAGCTAGGCTCTGGAATGCGTTGCCCAGCGAGGTGCGGGCCATACCGCACCCGGCCCAATTTCGCACTGCTGCTGTTCCACACAGCATGAACCCTTGAGGTCAGACGGATCACTATCGCCATATTTTCATTATATGCCTGCCTGCTGGCCTGCCTGCCCGTCTCTCTCCCTGTTCTCTGACAACTTGCTTGTTAATTCGTGCGGTTGTTTTCAGACGTAAAGCCCTGTTGTAGAGGCTTAGCCTTCATATGTTAGTCTCTCTGTCTCTCTCTCTCTCTCTCGGATCTCTCTCTCTCGGATCTCTCTCTCTCTCTCTCTCTCTCTCTCTCTCTCTCTCTCTCTCTCTCTCTCTCTCTCTCTCTCTCTCTCTCTCTCTCTCTCTCTCTCTCTCTCTCTCTCTCTCTCTCTCTCTCTCTCTCTCTCTCTCTGTTTTTGGTGGACAAAAATATCTCTGGCGTTGATTGCTTTCTTGCTTCGACTTCTGCCGCGCCTTTGTTCTCGTACTCCCCTTTATGTAAAAGTGTTGTGCAGATCCTCCCTTAATATAGTCTGTCTCATTTTGTCCTGAGATGTTTTGATGCATAGTGATTATGACGCTCATCATTCGCTCCCTTGTCACTGGACAGTTCTGTCCGTTTGGTTTTAGCGAATTCAAATAAAGAAAAGAAGAAAGAAGAGAAGAAAAGAGAGAGAGAGAGAGAGAGAGAGAGAGAGAGAGAGAGAGAGAGAGAGAGAGAGAGAGAGAGAGAGAGAGAGAGAGAGAGAGAGAGAGAGAGAGAGAGAGAAAGAGAGAGAGAGAGAAAGAAAGAAAGAGAGAGAGAGAGAGAGAGAGAGAGAGAGAGAGAGAGAGAGAGAAAGAGAAAGAGGGAGAGAATTATCGGTGGCGCTAGTTGTTGTCCGTTGCCCAAAGCCAGTGCTTGTGGCGCAAGTGCCTGTGAACATTCACTTTGAACGCCTGCATTTTCTTAACCTGGAGGTTGGCGAGCATCTCTGCTGGGAGGCTGTTCCACACTTGCACGAGGCAGAAGGGAAATGACCGGCGGATGTAATTACGGGCACTGTGTAGGAGGTCAAGCTTCAGGTAGGCAGGGTGGCGGCTGGCGTCGAGCTGCCGTCTAGTCTTGGGGTGAGGCCCTGGCGGTTCCGGAGGTGGAAGCATTGCGGTGAGTTGCGCTGGGCCATCAGTGGAGCGTAGCTTGTACAGGTACGTGAGGCCAGCAACCGAGCGGCGTAGACTGAGGGAGTCCAGGAGGGTGCCTGGGCCGATGATGTCCAGAGCCCTCCTCTGGACTCGATCTAGGTGATCGAGATGGGTCTGGCAGGCGCCCATCCAGACCAATGGGGCATACTCCAGGACTGGGCGTACGAAACCTTTGTACATTGCCAGGCGGCCGCCCCGAGGCAGGATGTGGGCAGCTCGTCGGAGAAAGCCCAGTCGTTGGCTTGCACGGACTGCGACATTGTGGAGGTGGTTGCGGAATGACAGCTTGGCATCAAATGAGACTCCCAGGAGTTTAAGGGTCTCAGTCTTAGCAACTGGGGTACCTCCAAACGTTACAGGGTCCAGCGCTGGGGTTTCTGATCTCGTGCTGATCACCAGTTGCTGCGATTTCTGTGGTTCGAAGCGGATGCGCCACGATTCTCCCCACAGGTAGAGGCGGTCGAGGGCCCCCTGGAGCCTGTGTCCGGGGTTTGCAGGGTCGTCAGTTGGTAGCACGAGATGGTACAGTGTAGTATCATCGGCGTACGTGCTCAGCTTAGTGCCTGGTGTTAGGCACTGGTCGATGTCACAGACGTAAAGGAGGAAGAGCGTGGGGCCAAGTATGCTACCTTGTGGCACACCAGCTGTGATTGCAAGCGGTGTTGATGCTTGCCCGTGTATAACCACTTTGAGCTGGCGATTCGAGAGGCAATTCGTGAGCCACTGCAATAATTTCCCTCCAAGGCCGATTTGTGCTGCCTTGTGGATCACCCCTGCATGTGACACATGGTCAAATGCACCGGCGATATCCACTGCTATCACCTGGGCATGGCCCCCAGCAGCAACTGTGCGGACCCATTCATTGTGCAGCGCCGTGAGGGCATCAGCAGTGCCCCGGTTCGGACGGAAACCATACTGGGTGTCAGGAAGTACGGAGTGTCTCTCCAAGTAGTTGGTGATTTGACTGTTGACAATAGCCTCCATGACCTTGGATAGAACGGATAAGAGAGAGACTGGGCGATAGTTGGCTGGTGCTGACCGCACGGCCTTCTTGTAGACAGGGACAACGTGTGCTAGCTTCCAGATTGTTGGTTGGATACCATGGCGATAACAAAGCGAGAACAATTGCGCGACAATGGATGACAGTTCAATGGAACAATGCTTCAAGACTTGAACTCGGTCATATCTGGTCTCTTCGTGTGAGAGTATGTATGAATGAGCATGCAAGAGAATATACATGTGTACGTTGTACTGAATAGGGTACATTTTTTGAATAAGTATAGTCAAATATACGGTTAAAAAAGAGTCCGCAGGATTGCCGTGGCTTATAGGTTATAACCGCTAAACCGACCGTTAGCTTAGCAGTTAACCTTTGGGGGTAAAACCGTGACCGTTTGAGCCCTAATTTCAACCCTCCCCTTGGGGGAGGGTTGAAATCAACCCGGGGCGAAATTTCAACCCGGGTCAAGCGCAATGCGTCATGTAAACGCGCCATTCACTTTGTGTACATGGCGGGTTGAAATCTGACCCGGGTCGAACTCAACCCGGGTTGAAACGCTTCATGTAAACACAGCCCAAGAGACCAGATATGACCGAGTTGACAGCCCAGAAATTGCGTACGCGTGCGACAGCCTGCGAAAGTGCATACTATGCAACGACCTGGTACTTGAAAAATTGACTGAAAAGTTACTGCATAACCGTTATCTTTATCGGTCAACCGTTAATTCTTCGTAACCGGTCCGCAACCGGTTAATCGGACTAACCATTTGAGCCCTCATTTTTTCAGCTGAGCGCCTCCTCCCCCCCATGAGTAAATTGTTCTTCAGCCGGCTGACCATACCACTGCCTTCCTGATGCCCTGCTATTGGGCACAGTAGACTAAAATCATGTACCCTATTTACCATGAATAATGGATGTACTGTATCAGTGTATGATCCTGGATGACTCGATGAGCACTGTCCAGCATTGCCCTCACCACCGTCGTTTCCATAGACTGTATAGTAAAGGTTGATATGCAGCCCTAAGATCAGTGGGTCCATTATCTTTCTCATTGTGATTGACATAGCACTTGTTTTGTGATAGTTGTGTCTGGTAGGGTTCAGAAGACTGAGAAGAATCATAACATATCCAATCTGCACTATTCCTTTTGTGTTGGTTTGTGTCGTGTTTTAGTTAGTCAAGTGTTCACGCCTTTGCCAGTGTCTTCTGACCTTCGTGTAAAATATTTAAAAATAGCACTATCCAGCTAGACCCTTTCATTCAAGAACTGTTTCTCCTGTGATGAGTTCCCGTCATCTTTATGGAATGAAACAAGACTTGTCAGGAGGGAGCTATACTATCGAGTATGGTGGAGTGTGGCTGGTGAACTGTTCGTGCAGTCTTCTGCAAGCTAGGTGTGGTCTCGACCGACATCAGGTCCAATGAAAACCTGCTACTTCTATGACCGGGACCGAATAAAGATGGGCAACAACGAATACTCTATTAACCGCCTAAGACTGTAAGAGTAAGAACTCTGTCGAGGAATCGGCACTTGGTATTGGTATTTTGGTATGGTATTGATTTATTTGAATTCGGTATCTCAACAGTACATTGTACAACTTGGGAAGATCCGAATGACATAGATACATAAACATAAAAGTGGAGTAGGTGCTACAGCGGATCATTTTATCGCAGGTTGTGGGACTAAACTAATACCAGTATGCAAGTACACAAGAAATAAAAGCTGAATAAATACGACTGCATGACATTGGAGAAAAGCACCAATTAGAGCAAAACAAAGCGACACATCACTCATCGAAAACATTTTCAAAAAGGAGCTGTTTTAACCGGGTACATTGTGGCCCGTCATTAAGAAGGCAGGCAAGATGGGCGTTAAATGCAGAAGACGTATTGCAAGACTTCATTTCGAAGGGCAGAGCATTACAAAGTAAAGCAATCCTACTAGACAATGAGCGATACCCGCATGCAGTCTTATATCGGCATAACGAAAGATTATTTGCAGAAGAGCCGCGAGTGGTGTAAGCAGGTGTACTGTGCCTACAAAATAGAGAATCTAAACTGGCAACCGGGTGAGCTACTTTACACTGAAAGATAAATTTAATGAACAACTGTAAGAAACGGTGGTCCAGAGGACATAGCTTAAGAGAGTGGTAAAGGGGGTCCACGTCAGCACAGTAATGGGCACCACAGGCAGCTCGGATCGCACGACGGTGAACAGCAAATAGGCGCCCACGGTCTTTTGCAGATAAGCAGGGTAAGAACGATTGAAATGCAAATTCTAGATCAGATTGAATTACGCATAGCACATAAAGGCGACAAGCGCACGGGGACAGTTGACGAAAAGAACGCCGTAGAGCACCAATTTTGCGTGACACCTTGGCAACAAGCTTATCACAATGAGGTGTGAACGAGAGCTTGTTGTCAATTACAACCCCCAGACAGCGAGCACTGGACACTTCTGTCAGCACTTTACCATCGATACAGATAGTGGGCGTGGGACAGACCGGCGAGCGCTTGGGAGCGATGAACATTACAACAGTCTTATTCTCATTGATAGTCAGGCCAAGTTGCTGAAGATCAGTAGCGAGTGCTGATAACGTGTGGGAAACTAAATCTGCAGCCTCCTTTGCCGTCGGACAGGATGCGTACACCGTTTTGTCGTCCGCAAAAGCGAGCAATTTCGTCCCGGATGTGTCAGCAGTTGCAGGAAGGCGGCGAACATAGATGTTAAACAGAGTTGGGCCCAAGACACTGCCTTGCGGGACCCCACGAGTGACAGGTAGAAATGGAGAGACCTCACCGCACCTGAGGACCCGCTGGGCTCTGCCAGAAAGGTAGGATTTAAACCATGACAGTGCTGATCCGCTGATACCAATCTCGTGCAAAGCCAAGAGTAGCTGCTGATGCTGCACACGATCGAACGCTTTACTAAGGAGTAAGGTCAACAAACGCGACAGCAGAGGTCAGGCTCTGGTCCCGAGCAAGACACCAGTCATTAATTGCCAAAGAGAGCAGTTGATGGACCGAGCGATTTGGGCGGAACCCAAATTGGTGATCATGTAGGAATGCAGTCGAGTCCAGGTGACAGAATAGTTGCGACATTACCACGGATTCCAACACTTTGGACAGGATCGACGTCAGCGAAACTGGGCGGTAGCTCGTTGCGTTGTAGACGTCGGTCTGAGCGGATTTTGGGATCGGGGTGATGTTGGCTCGCTTAAAGGCAGAAGGAAACACTCCACTGCTAAGAGACGCGCTGAAGATTTGTGCCAAAGAAGGCGCCAAGGAGGACGCCATGGCCTTGAGGAAACCAGGCAGAAGGCCATCTGGACCCGGTGCCTTGCACGGTATAAGGGAGCGAAGAGCACGCTCTACCTCTGTAGTGCTGACCCGATCGAAAGAGGTCAATGCATCTTCAAGGACCGGTCCAGACGGCAGGTCGTACGTGCTTGTGGGGTCGTGGACTATAGCATGGAAGTGGTCATTCAGGTTAGGTGCAAGAATGGGAGACGACTTTGGTTTACGCTTTGTCACATAGTTGATTGTAGCCCATAAGCGACGCGGAGATTTTCTGTATTCGGCACAAATTCTCTGATAGTGCTGATTCCGCAGACGACGATAGAGATTGTTACATTGGGTGCGAAGGCGCTGAAAGCTGTTGTAACGCTTGGTGTCTGTGGAACCTCCCTTGCGCCACGTGCGAAAGGCCGCTTTGCGCCTCCGAATTAGTGCTTGTAGCTCTGACGTAACAAAGGGGCACTTTCGACGAGGAGCATGTCGGTAATGCTTAGGCGGTTTATATGGCGCTACCAAATCCAGCACTGAGTCAACTTTACTTGTCCATTCGTCAACCATACTATTCACGCTGGAAGAGAGAGAGAAAGTACAGAGGTTTGCGGACTCTAAGAGGGTCTCCAATTGCTTGATATCGGTGTTGGAAAAGTCCCGACTGGGCAGGCGCTGGTTGCAGTCAGTCGGGAAAGAGTAGGGGTCGGGGGTGGTCAAGGTTGCACATACCAAACAGTGATCGGAGTGCTCAAAGTCATGAACAATACCGCCTGAGACAGCATCTGTATTACTTAGAATGTAGTCGATTGACGATGACGACTTCGGACAAACACGAGTTGGGTCGTGAATACAGTTTAGAAAGTTAAAGGGCAAAAGAAAGTTGGTAAGGAGAGACGAGTAGAGCTGGGATGTAGGTTGGAGAGAATCCACGTTCAGGTCACCCATTAGCACCAACGAGTTACCCTGGAGTTTTGTCAGTTCCTGCGCCAGGGAAGTCCAAAACGATGCTGGGGAATTCGGGGGTCTGTAGAGGCAACCAAGATGGAAGGGAGCAGCATTGCGTCGCCGGCGAGATGTAAGCCAGAGCATTTCAAAATTATTTGAGCTTTGTAGCAAGTGCCGGGTAAAGCCAAGTCTAGTGCTGGTGTACAGTCAACTTCGCTAATAACGACTGCGGATATAACGACAATTCGCGAATAACGACCGAATTTCCATGCCCAGAGCAAAGTCCCATCTAACTGTATACATTTAACTTCGGATATAACGACTATCTGAATAACGACAATTCGCGTATAGCGACATGCTTTTAGTGCCCCGTGGTCATATTCACTGCTTGAATAACGACTTTCTGGGCTTTTGACAGCTATTTCAAGTACCTGTCAGTCAAGTACATGTACCTGTCATGCAGAAGTACCAGAACCTATGGTGCACTGCACTGGTGATGGATATTATTGCACACATGCCAGAAAATGCAGCCAAGGGGGGGGGGGCTTTTCTTCCTTTTTTTATGTTGGCTTCAAAATTGTTGGATTTACCAGCACACCTATATTATGTATACAATGTACATGTAGTTGTACATGATTGTACAGTAATCATCATACATGTACATATCTCTAGCCCTGTAGATGGCTCAAAAAGGCATATTTTTCAATTGATTTCCCTTGCATATTGAATTTTTAGTTCCTTTCAACTGCAATATCAAAATAAAGTACACATTGACATAGAGCAAGAAAAGAGCTTGATTTTGATATGCATATCATACTATACAAAATATGGGTTCCCATACATTCAAATGGGACTTCGGTTATAAGGACACTTCGCGAATAAGGACACTTTTCTGATGCCCCGCCGAATGTCGTTATTGGCGAAGTTGACTGTACACACAGACGCCTCCCGCCTTGCGGCAGGGGACTGAAAGACCACTAAGGCAAGGGCAGCTTCGTGGACACTCTCGGTCGCGCCGGAACAGCGTGTACCCGTCAATAGCTAGTTCTGAGTCAGCTACTGTATTGTCAAGCCAGGTTTCAGTAATAGCGAGAACATCCAGGGAATGGTCAGAGATGAGGGATTGAATTTCATGGAGTTTATGTCTGAGGCTACGCACATTTAAATGACCGATATTGATGTTATGATTAGTATTAGGCCTTGACGGATTATGCTAGCATAATTTTTCGCATAATTCCTGCCAAAATCGAATAGTCGCATAACTCGAGGCAAATTGCATACGAATCGCCTAAAATTGTAATAATCCGCCTGTTCGCATCAAATTCCATACAGTTGTACATGTTCTACAAGTACAAGTACAAGCAAGAGTACATAAACCGGTTTATCACGGTACTCTTGGTACAAGTAGATGCACTAGGACGTTGTAGGTTTACGACTCCCTTGGCCTTGATAACATGTCCAGTCCACTACAATCAGTGATGGTCGTAGCTAGGTCGGACGGTGCGTTGACCCCGTTGAACTTTTGTTACTACAGTACAACGCCCTCTACAAACAAATTCCCTTGTTATTTTGCACAGAACCATTATGCATTAGCAGCATATGTGAGCATAATGCGGCATAATAATGATAAACTTTTAGCATAAAAATAGCATAATTCTGCATTTTTTTCAGCAATGCGAAAAGCATAATTTCACGAAAATATTAGCATAATCCGTCAAGGCCTAATTAGTATGATGACTGGGTAGAGATATTGGTGGTGGAGGATGTGATCTGGGGGTGAACGGTGGTGCGAGTGGATTTAGAGGAGACATGTTTACTGATTGGAACCGTGGGCGACTCGATCAGTCTCCCAATACCACTTCCGCACAGTGAAATCCTCGGGCCAGAACTCCTTGTCCAACACTCTCGCCGTGTACGTTTCAGGAACCACCAGGTGTGCGTACGAAAGTCCGAAGTACTTTGTTGCGGAAATGGAGCACTTGATAACTTCCACTTGCTTCTTCTGACACCATTTCGCGATAGCGTCAGCTGAGCAGCTGGGATCAATGTTTCCCACATGGATTGCACTGCATTTCACACGGCGACCTGCAACGAGACGGTCAGACGTGCCAGAGGGTTGTTTGGGCGGCTTGTGGTAATATGATACCACTCTGGTTTTCTGTGGGACTGGCTGGGCTGGGTTAGGGCTTGTACGACGTGGGTGTACACTAGAGCTAGAGGGGGGTCCGGAAGATTGCAGGGTAGCAGCATAGGATTGCGCACCATAGCCCGTGCTTGTCCCCGTTTCATCAAGTGGCGTATGTGCATGTGTTTGACCTTTTGCAAGGTGCGTGCCTCCCGTAGCATGCAAGGCAGCCTCCCCGCTTTTTAGGACGGCTAGCTCGGTCTGTACGGCAACAAGATCAACTCTCAACTCCTGTACGTTCTTTTTCAAATCCACGACTTCTCTATTCGTCTCGTGGAATTTGTCCTCCATTCCCTTCATGGCGGTTATTTCCGCCTTCAACTCCCTTACTGCATCTGTGAGGTCTGACAGGGCTGAGCACAGGCTCGAAACAGCATGATCGCTACCAGAGAGACTTACACCATTGTAGGTGGCGTCCTGCGATGCCCTCAGTGCAGCAACAAGTTCGGTCCTCGTGGCTTTCCGCGGGACGTCCAGACCACGGTGTCGGATGAGGTCCCTCAGCTCTGAGTCGATCAGAATAGCAATGTCCACTTTGTCAGTGGACTTGTCAGCCATACTGGATACAAGGCAAAAAGTATTCCGAGGGCCAAAGGCCCAGGGAATCACGAAAAAAGGGGGTACTTTCCGGGAGCTCCAAAAAAGGCTACCGCTCTCAACCGTCTCAGTACAGGTTGTTTTCTTCTCCCTGAAATCCTCTGAACAGTGGGCGTGGCGTTGCTCAAGACATTTCCCGCATGCAAGCGTCTACCGTGCATGTAGTACAGTAGTAGATCTAGGACATGTTGACTGGCGACACTGTCACTGGTGCCTCTCAAGTTAGTTAGTTCAAGGCCCTAGCTCTAGTAGTACATGATGGTATAACAGTAATCGATTGCAAATGTTTACAGCAACCAAGCAAATGCTAAGTTTTTTTAAAAGCCTCTTACATGGGCAATCACGTGATCACATGATTTCACTGGCCTGACCGCGGCAACAACTGCAAAGCAAAACAAAACAAAAATTTAAATAAAAAGAAAATGAAACTTTACAATCTGCACACAATGACAACCCGCAAACCCAGACAATCCTAGGTGAGTGCAAGATATCCACGCATACAGAACGGAACGTGTTGTACTGTAATATCCTCGGACCTACACCATTTTCGCCTTTTTGCATAATATTATACTTTTGTCCTATGTCTTCTTTCGGCTCCAGCATGTTGTATTTCTTTACCTAATTATTCCTAGGAACGAGTTTTTTAAATATTTAATGCTAGGAGCTTGTGCAACAAAATGGACGAGCTCATACCCACTATCACATGCATCACGCCCACACTAATTGCTGTCTGCGAAACATGGGCAAACCCCATGGAGCCAGACTCATTCTACGACATTCCAGATTACACACTCTACAGACAGGACAGAACAGAAACGATGGGTGGAGGTGTTGCTTTATACATACATGCCCCTACCTGCCACAAACGCCTAACAACAGTCGTCATGCCAAGCTTCCAGTCACTGTGGATAGAGCTTACACTCTCAGATCGTACAGTCACAGTTGGATGCACGTATCGACCACCAAACTCTGATCCGAATTTATTCTGCCACGAACTTGAATTATGTCTCGGGAAATGTAACACCACAGCGCTATTCATCCTCCTCGGCGACCTAAATTCCAAGAACAGCTCTTGGTTGGATTCTGATGCCACAGACAGAGCTGGTGACGCACTTAGCTATCTTATCGATGCACATGGTTTCCATCAGCATGTAAACTTTGCCACCCACATCTGCCGAGGCTATCTAAATTCGTGCCTCGATCTAGTCATCTCCAATCTCCCTCCGGAGGAGGTCACATTTTCTTCCAGAGCACCGTTTGGGTGTTCAGATCACTTAGCAACCCAGGGAACTATCTCCATGAAGCCACCGGCAGATGAGCGTGGCAGACGTAACCTGCCACCTTGGACTTTGAACTGGAATTCAGAGAACGTTGGCGCCCTGAGAGAAGCGCTAGCGTAACTATACTCAACTCCTGCCACCCGACATTGATTTGCCGTCATATTCGCTGACCGAACTGTGGTCGCTCTGGCGTGACACTCTACTTCGCACCGCACACCAGTTCTGTACTCAACTCCGGTTGACTAGATCATCTGCAGTGTTTCAAAAACACCCATGGATGACGCCTGATCTGCTAAATAATATCCGTACAAAGCACAGATTATACAGGAAATACCTCCGGACACGGACGGCTGAAGACTGGGACCAGTTCACAACTCAGCGAAACAAGACAACAACTCTTCACCGCAGTGCCAAGTCCAAATTCGTTCATAAATCAGCCAATGCCGACAACCACTGTGACCAAACCCATACAAACCGCCCAAACCTCTACAAACTTATGAAGACCCTTCGAATTTCACCAAGAAAGGAAATGCCAGCTTTGAACCATGATGGCAGGAAGCTCACATCGAACTTAGAGCAGGCAGAAGCACTCAACAGCTTCTTCATTTCAGAAAGCAAGAAGTCCGTCTCAGTTGACAACGAGCCGACATCCTTCTACCAACATCCGGCGAGAGAGAGAGAGAGCTTGCCCAACTCACCACCACACCCACCGAGGTGGAACAGCTCCTAGGAGCCCTTAATCCTTGCAAAACCCCTGGGTTTGACGACATCCCAACAAGACTCCTCAAGACCACGGCGCGTGAGCTGTCGCCGTCACTCTCCCGACTTTTCAATGAGTCATTTCGGAGAGGTGAACAACCACAGGACTGGCGTGATGCCACTGTGAGCCCACTATACAAGAAAGCTGAACGGTCATTGGTAACAAACTACAGGCCCATACCACTTCTCAGCGTTATCAGTAAAGTGCAGGAGAGGATCGTCCACAAGAGACTCTACAAGCACGTCACACCCTTCCTCCCAGTGGACCAATCCGGTTTTCGTGCCAATGATGGCACCGAACTCCAGCTCGCCAGACTCGTGCACGAGGTTTCCGAGAGCCGAGATAAAGGTCTTTCCGTCACAGCTTGCTTTTTTGATCTCTCGAAGGCTTTCGACAGAGTCTGGCACGCCGGTCTCCTCAAGAAACTGCAACACCTCGGCCTGAAGGATACCGCCCTGCAATGGATGGTCAACTACCTCACCCATCGCCGTCAACGTGTTCGTGTCGGCGACGCCTTCAGTGAGTAGCAAGCCATACCAGCAGGGGTGCCCCAAGGATCTGTTCTAGGCCCCCTGCTGTTCTTGATCTACACCATTGACCTGCCCTCTGCCTGCACCAACTCGAACACGAAGTGCAGCCAATTTGCAGATGACACGGTGCTCATCGCAACACACCAGAGCCGTTTGACATCGGAGTTGTCCCTGCAGTCAGCCGTTTCAGCTGCCGCAGCCTGGCTGCGCAGATGGCACCTCCTCGTCAATGCCTCAAAGACCGTTACCTTGTCGTTCACACCAAACCACCAACTTAATTTAACCTCACTCTTAACGACACACCCCTAAAGCAAGTCAACGAACACCGTCACCTTGGAATCACACTACAAAACAACCTCCAATGGAACTCACATGTCACGCACATAATAAACAAATCCAAAAAACTCCTTCACCAACTAACTTCGTAAAACACGAGGCCAACTTAACACCCCCAGTCTGCTCGTAATCTACACCGCCTACATTCGCCCGGTTATAGAGTACGGCAGTCTGGTGTTAGCCAACACCACCCACACACAGAAGGACCAATTAGAACGCGTTCAGCGACGAGCAGCCCGTATCTGCTTGCGGATCCCCCTTTTTGCACCAGTCCATCACAGCTCAATTATTCATCGTCTCCAACTTCCCACATTAGTCTCCCGGCAACTCTTACGACAGGTTACTCTTGCCCACAACATCAAGTACATCCGCGCTCCCCTTCACCTGCAACAGCCTCACCTTGCACGACCAATTGCAGAGCAGCCATATGCACTACGACATATGAGAACATCACACACATACCGACACACCAACTCACCCATCAACCTGTCCCTTCACAATTTAAACCAACTACCCACCATCCTGTCCCTTCACAGTTTCAACCGACCTGCGTGAAACAAATAGCAAGCATGCGTTTAAATCAATGGCGTCTAGCCTCATTCTATCATCCATATGCTCCTGTAGTAGCTCACACTGTACCCCATCGTAAACCCACCCACCCTGCAATGTGTTGGTTTCCTTACTTCCTAGACTGATTTTATATGATTCTGGACTGATTTATCTTCCTTATTGGCCATGGGCCATCGTGGAAATAAAGAATAATAATAAAGAATAGTAACTCCATTTTTAAGATAGTCTCTGTTGATCAGTCGGTATCCTTATGAGCCCTAACACACTACGTAGAAAACCGCTTTTTTGTTGCGTTTCTGTAAAAGTTGTCATGTCGACTGACGTCATAATGGCACGAAATGTAAAAAGTTGCGTAAACGTTTTACTCCGATCTCGGACGGGTGTAGAATAGGCCTTGACGGATTATGCTAGCATAATTTTTCGCATAATTCCTACCAAAATCGAATAATCGCATAATTCGAGGCAAATTGCATACGAATCGCATAAACAGTTTCCTCTGAGACAAAAATGCGATAATACTCATAAAAAGGACACACTTCAGGCTCATTACAAACATCTTGAAAGTTTTTGTCTTCACAAGTATACTTTCAAGCCTTCTCATCAGGTGAAATACAGGCAAGAGAAAAGGAACAGGAACAGTGGATTAAATACAGTAAGAAGGTGGTAAAACAGCGCAAAAAGAAAGAAAGAAAGAAAGAAGATAGCTAAAGTAAACAGCGAAAATTGCAATAATGACACAAAGGTGCAAATGCGAGAAAACTCAATAAGCGCGACATGTAGTGCGACAACAAGAGACAACCACTGGACATACATGTAACTAACGAGGTTTTGACGACCTACCTAACAGCCTAAGTGTGAATTTGATTTGTTTCTGTTTGCAAAGGTTGGGTTTCCTTGTGTGGATGTATACAGCTTCCAAAACATTCAGCAATCTAGCACTGCGTACACGTGACACAATCGAAAAACAATCATCCGAATACACAGCACGACAATCAGGATGCTCAAACAAATGACTAGCAATGGACGACTCATACTTATCAGAACTAACATCAGAACAATCAGCATGTGCGGTGGACACATCCGATTTCACATGGCTAGTCGAGTGGACCCTAGCCGTTGCCTCTGTCTGTGCTTTAGTCGCTGCCATCGCCGCCGTTGCCGATCTTGTTATTCTTCTGGTTGATGTGGTTCCTGTCACTGCCACGCACGTAGGTGTCTTGTCCGGTTGTTTTTCTGGTGGTCTAGTTAATTGTGAGGTGACGTTCCTTGGTGTTGATGCCGCTGCGTTGGACCATCTTGTACCAGGATGATTCTTTGCTGGACGTCCCCTCCGTGGTCGAGTGGATCGTGCGTGTTGTGGAATAAGGTGTAGCGGTGCGTGTTGTCGGATGCGTGCGTCCAGATGTTGAAGAGTCCTACCTACATATCGGCTCTCACATTGCCGACACTCGAAGTGATAAATCAACTTGGATAATTGGCCTGTAGGTAGGACGTCCTTCCTCACCGTGAACGCACGCACCGTGGAGTAGATGAAGCGAATATGAACATTATGGTAATTGGACTCCACGGCAGACTTAACCCGACGCTGAACCATACGTGATACTGACTCGCCCTTCCACGGTAAACATAGGTATACTGGATTAGCGGAAACTTCAGCATTCTTCTTTGGACTGGTCTCAGTTACATACTTCACAATAACAGACTCGGGGTATCCATTGAGACGAAAAAGCGCACGTAACTTCTCCAACTCAGTGCTAGATTGCTGAATGTTTTGGAAGCTGTATACATCCACACAAGGAAACCCAACCTTTGCAAACAGAAACAAATCAAATTCACACTTAGGCTGTTAGGTAGGTCGTCAAAACCTCGTTAGTTACATGTATGTCCAGTGGTTGTCTCTTGTTGTCGCACTACATGTCGCGCTTATTGAGTTTTCTCGCATTTGCACCTTTGTGTCATTATTGCAATTTTCGCTGTTTACTTTAGCTATCTTCTTTCTTTCTTTCTTTCTTTTTGCGCTGTTTTACCACCTTCTTACTGTATTTAATCCACTGTTCCTGTTCCTTTTCTCTTGCCTGTATTTCACCTGATGAGAAGGCTTGAAAGTATACTTGTGAAGACAAAAACTTTCAAGATGTTTGTAATGAGCCTGAAGTGTGTCCTTTTTATGAGTAGAATCGCATAAAATTGTAATAATCCGCCTTTTCGCATCAAATTCCATACAGTTGTACATGTTCTACAAGTACAAGTACAAGTAGATGCACTAGGAAGTTGTAGGTTTACGACTCCCTTGATAACATTTCCAGTCCACTACAATCAGTGATGGTCGTAGCTAGGTCGGACGGTGCGCTGACCCCGTTGAACTTTTGCTACTACAGTACAACGCCCTCTACAAAAAAATTCCCCTGTTATTTTGCACAGAACCATTATGCATTAGCAGCATATGTGAGCATAATGCGGCATATTATGATAACTTTTAGCATAAAAATAGCTAATTCTGCAATTTTTTCAGCAATGCGAATAGCATAATCTCACGAAAATATTAGCATAATCCGTCAAGGCCTTGTGTAGAAGGCTGCTTAAAGGGGAAGTTAAGGCAAAAATTAAAATTTCACCAGTTGTAGTCTTCCGGGTGCTGATTCGAATGGTCTTGGTCCGGGAAAGCTGGGACGCTCCCTTCCTACTTGAATCCCAATCGAACTCGCGCACTTCCACCGAAACTGGGTGACTGCGCCCTACTAGATGGGGATTTGTATGCAAAATGTCACTAAAAGCGCCATTTCGTTCTTATAAAAGCACGGATGACAGCGATTGGCCCATATGTTGTAGTCTTTTGGACGCTGAGTCGACTTGTTTTGGTCCGAAAGGGCTGCGATGCAGCGTTCCTCCTTTATTCCCAATCGAACATGGTTGAACAAGTGGTCACGTGCTCCTGGGTGCCCAAATCACCTGGTCACCACGCCAGGCGCCAGCAGGCGACAACTTTCACACCAAGGTTCAACTCGAGTTCAACTCGAGTGGCAGGACTGCACCCAAAAAAGGTCAAATAGGCTAGTATTAAGTAACATTAGTTGTACCCTGCAGGCACGGTGACCAGTTGACTGGTGTACGCAAGAGCACGTGAACGCTTGTTCAACCATGTTCGATTGGGAATAAAGGAGGAACGCTGCATCGCAGCCTTTTCGGACCAAAACCAGTCGACTCAGCGTCCAAAAGACTACAACATATGGGCCAATCGCGGTCATCCGTGCTTTTATAAGAACGAAATGGCGCTTTTAGTGACATTTTGCATACAAATCCCCATCTAGTAGGGCGCAGTCACCCAGTTTCGGTGGAAGTGCGCGAGTTCGATTGGGAATAAAGGAGGAAGGGAGCGTCTCAGCTTCCTCGGACCAAGACCATTCGACTCAGCACCCCGAAGACTACAACTGGTGAAAATTTGATTTTAGGGTATACTTCCCCTTTAACACGTATGTGTATGAAATGAACCAGTTACCCCTATAACAATATTACCCTTATTGTTGTGAACCCTGCAAGATTCTCTAAATTGTCAGGATCGTACGACCACACGGCACGAGGACAACTCTTTTCCTTTACACAGTATATTTCACTTCATCTGATAATTAACAATGAACACTAATAACACCAGCTATTTATAGCATGCAAAAACAGCGTACATGCAAAACATAAGCAGATAAAACTGGACATAACAGCGTATACAGCAAAACGCACACAACGCATATAGCGTATGCCATGCAGCAACATCAGCGGTACGGCGGAGTCGAAATACAACATTTCAACGAATACAATGCCATAAGCGCGAAGGCCTTTCCCAATTGAGAACTGGTGGTTTACAACATTCTCCCCACCAAAGGGCTTCTCACCGCCGTACAACAATGCACACAAGTCAAAAACGATCCGGGGCTCTGACTACGCGCCCAGAACGCGTTATCTCCTGCTGCCGTGGTGGTGGTAACGGTGCTGACGGTTCATACGCTGGCTGCTGAGGGACGATAGCAGGTTGAGCGGTATCTGCAAGCCCAGGAGCCACGTCCTGTGACGATACTTCTAACGGCACTAACCTTTGGATCGGCCTCAACAGGGTACTGGTACTCAACTTAACCTTGGCAACACGACGCTTACCATCTCGACCAGGGAATAACTCGATGATCCGTCCCAAACGCCAGAACTGTTTGCGCTTGGTATCATCGAGAACAAAGACAACATCACCCACAGCTAAAGGGCGCGACATGGTCTGTTGGTGTTTGTTCAGCTGACTTAGGTACTCCACCTCCCAACGATTCTTGACATGCTCCAGTGTCCGACTGAGGTAACGCAATCTCGATGACATCTGCGCAGCGTCCAGGGTACCTGCGGGCTTCTCTGACGACATCCAGATGTCACCCATCATCATTGCAGGGGTTACTGGTGGCTCATCCAGGCTATCAGACACATAAGTTAGCGGACGACTATTCACCACTGCTTCAACCTCATACAAGAGGGTCTCAAGCTCCTGGACCTTCAGAAACGCTGTTCCCATTACCCTTTTCAAGGCACTCTTCACTGTACCAACCATTCGCTCATAGAAGCCTCCATGCCATGGTGCAGCTGGAGGATTGAACATCCATGGTACACCCAGTTTGTCAGAAGCCGCCTTGAACGTTGTAGCGTTGTCAGACCTGATCCGAGACGGCAAACTACGTCTCGCGACAAACTTCCGAAATGCCATCAAGAATGACTCGGTACTTAAACTATCGACCACCTCCAAGTGAACTGCTCTGGTGGTGGCACACACAAACAATGCTATCCATACCTTCGGAGATGACTCACCACGGCGCACGTACAACGGACCAGCATAGTCGATGCCGGTAGTTGCGAACGGCCTCTCGTGAACAACTCGGTCTTCCGGCAGCGGCGGGCAGACTTCTGAGGCAGCCTTAGCCTTGTAGCGGCGGCATGTAACACATCGCTGAGTAATGTTGCGTAGCGCCCGTCGACCACCGATAATCCAGAATTTCTGACGGATGAACGACAAGACTCCTTCTACACCTTGGTGCATCCTTTCAACATGCATTTTCTCCAACAGCAACTCGGTCAGATGATGTTTGCCTAACAGGACTGGGTGCTTGGCTCCATACGCCAACTCGCTGTGCTGAAGTCGTCCCCCGGCTCTGAGCACTCCATGCTCATCCAGAAACGGTGCAAGCTGATACACCTTCGACCCAGGCTTCACTGGTTGACCTTGCTTGATCAGCTCAAGATCCTCAGCGAAACATGCGGCTTGAACGATGCGGTACAATACGCTGTCTGCTGCAAAATAGAGTTCAGCACGAGGCTCAGTGCGCTTCCACTGCAACATCCGAGTCACCATGCCCTGTGCCCTCGACCATTTACTGAATCGGAGCCACCATTCCTTATCAGATTCTCGACTACAGGTGGTGGCTGACACTCGTACTTCTACACTGGACTCATCTGTAGCTGCGGTTGAGGATGCGGTGGGCCAGTCCTTGGGCTCCGTGATCCAGGTTGGTCCGCCCCTCCAGAACGGACTACGGATCTGCTGTGCACTACTTCCACGCGACGGTAAATCTGCTGGGTTGTGAAGGCCTGGGCAATGGTTCCACACAATGCCGACCTTCTTCGATATCTCTTGGACTTGACTGACGCGGTTAGCCACAAATGTTTTCCATTTGTACGATGGATTACTGATCCAATGAACGGTAGTGAGACTGTCAGTCCAGCCATAGACTTGCGTGACGGTCACACGCAGCTCCTTCACCACAAACTCAGCGTAGCGAGCCGCTAGACATACTGCTTGTAACTCAAGGCGGGCTAACGTGGGTGGAGACACGGGTACCACTTTGGCCTTGGCAAATACCAAGTGCGACTGTCCATTGACGACTGCATACAAACAACATCCAAACGCTTTCTCACTGGCATCGGCGAAGGCATGAAGCGCAATCGGCGTGTCAAGATTGCAGCAAATCCAACGTGGTACGTCAATGCTCACCACTTCGGCCAACTCTCCCCACCATTGCGCGCATGCGGCTGCGATGCCATCAGGCAACTTATCATCCCAGTCGCCTCCGACTTTCCAGGCTTGCTGTAGCAGTATCTTTCCGGGCACAACTGCCGGTGCTGCTAGACCTAGCGGATCAAACACTGACGCAACACACTTGAGGAGGGATCGCCGGGTCCAAACAGACGGCCTATCGGACTCGCCTAGCGCTGCTATGCTGAGCAAGTCATCACTGGTTTTCCATTTCAGACCGAGAACTTTATCTCCGGCCTCTGGATCGCACGGGATTTCGTTGCCTCGCCACTTGCGTAACTCCATGCCAGCATCCGTAAGCACACGCACGCTGAACTCTTGCATCTCCTTAGCTTCCGAGGCATTTGAGACACTAGAGACCAAATCGTCAACGTAGAAACTCGTGAGCAAGAGATCAATACGATCTCGCTCTTTGGGTGCAGACAACGCCCGTAGCTCCTTCAAGTGATGCTGAATCACCGCAGTAAGCATGTATGGCGAGCAGTTTACGCCAAATGGAAGTTTCGTTAGCCTCCAGGTTAACAGTTCATCGCTGTCGCTTCGACCGGGCCACAAGAAACGCAGGTACGGACGGTCTTCGGGATTAACCGCGACCATGAAGAAAGCCTTTCGGATGTCTGCTTGCAGCGCGCTCTTATATTCACGGAACCGTAATAGCATACCTGCGAGACTCGGCAATAGCGACGGTCCAGGGTCAACCATGTCGTTCAACGACTTGCCATCTGGAGCCGTCGCCGAGGCATTGAACACCACTCTTAACTTCGTGGTTGCAGCGTTCTCGCGGAATACACCATGATGCGGTACATAGTACCCGGCATCGCTCTGACATGGCTCCAGCTCAATTGCTCCAAGCTCGCGGTACTCCCTGATCAGCACATCATCATAGAGCGCACGCTTCCCATTCCTCTTCAGCTTTTCAAGAAGCCGCGTTGCGATGACTCTAGCTTGAGCAAAGTTATCCGTTGGGCGACGCTCATTTCGCCACAAGAGACCCACTTGGTACCCGCTGCCCTGGCGACATAGCGGGAAAGATGGCAGGTGCTGATGTTGTTCTGGAGGTTCATCCAACTGCCATAGTTGTTCAATGTGGGCTGTGACACATGACACGGTCACCGGCTGACTGTTTCGACTTGGTGCAGACGCTGGACCAGATAATACATTACCTATCTCTGTGTTCCACACCGTCTCACCATTAACTTCCTTCTTGCTGTGCAGTACCGCGTTGATATAGTCTGCACCAATCAGCATATGTATTTCGTCTGATGTCCCTTGTTGAGGCTTGTCACTCAGCTCTACTCCCCAACTGTGCCACTGCGCAACGGTCTGCGGACTTGCGCACTTCAGGTCCAGCTCAAGCGTTGGTTTCACGAACGCGCGTACCCGAATGCTAGCGGAGCTACCCTGGATCGTGATGGCGTACTTATCCATGCGCTGTTGGGTTGGTTCCGCGCCGAACGGCTTCACCTCTACATTTTCAACCCCAACGTGTTCTGCATCGATTGCTGACACCAACGCTGCAGTCACGAATGACGCCTCAGCACCCGAGTCCAGGAACACGCGAACCTTCGCGTTTCGAGTTCTTCCCTCAACTCGTGCCACTCCGGTCATCAGCCGCACACTTGGCGAGTGTAGACAGCACGACCCAACATTCTTCTCTGTAACTATCTCAGTCGGTTTCTCCCGGCTGTAACCTGCTCTATCCAACACATCATGTATTAGCAGGTGGTGTTTCCTCTGGCATTTCGTGCATCTCGAGCCTGACCGACATTCTCTGGCCATATGGCCATACTTAAGGCAGAGTCTCTCTCGCTGCAGAAAACCCTTTCTCCCTTCCTGTGGCAGCGACTTTAGCTGCTTCTCTGCATCTGCGACCGATATCGCCATGCACTGTGCCGACGCCGTGGGCCTTGGCACGGATCGTTCTACTGGCTTCCTGGCAGTATCACCCTGTCGTCCGTGCGCGACCTGGTAAGACGCGCCGTGCTCCTGTACCTGGCGCAGTGACATCCCGTAGCACTGCCGTTCGACCAGGTACGTCTTCATCTCAGGTCCGCATTGCTCCAAGATTACCTGCTTTGCCATTGCTTGCAGCACCGGGGACATTTTTCCTATATCGGCGCTATACTTGGTGTCCACCTCGCCATCTTCTGTCATAGCGAGTGTGGCCCACACCTCTACCTCTCGGCAAACACGGACAACGTATTGATGAAACGACTCATCTGACCGCTGCTTACCTGTCAGCAATGTCTTCCACGCTTTATCCGGAGTCTTTCCGAGCGAGGCAAGCAACTCTCGTTTTGCTTCCTCGTAATTATTGCATCCAATACATATCCTCTCCGCTTTGCTACCCGCTAGCGCGATGCGCAGTCGCAGCAGCCATTCGCTTTCTTCGAACTCGTTCTTGGAACAGATGTCCTCGAACAGGTCAAGATAACGCTCCAATGGCTGCGTTCCATCATATGAGGGGATTTTCATCACCGGTTGACGCCCACCGCTGTGACTGGGAGATTCCTCTGTACCTCCCATCGTGGCTTTACCCTCACCCTCCTGCGCATCGGCGATGCGCTCGTTAATCTCCTTTAGTGTTTTGGCAAACTCGGTGCGGAGCGCCTCCTCTCGCCGTCTGGCACTGCGCTCCTCACGCTCCGCGTACTGTTGGAGCCTCTGCTCCACATGTAACTTCAACAACTCGCCTTCTAATCCTAACCGCTCTCCATTGTCGATAAAGCTGGCTTCCAAATTGTTCCATAGTTCCTCTGCCATGCTCGCTCCTATCCTGGCGTGGTCGCCAAATGTTGTGAACCCTGCAAGATTCTCTAAATTGTCAGGATCGTACGACCACACGGCACGAGGACAACTCTTTTCCTTTACACAGTATATTTCACTTCATCTGATAATTAACAATGAACACTAATAACACCAGCTATTTATAGCATGCAAAAACAGCGTACATGCAAAACATAAGCAGATAAAACTGGACATAACAGCGTATACAGCAAAACGCACACAACGCATATAGCGTATGCCATGCAGCAACATCAGCGGTACGGCGGAGTCGAAATACAACATTTCAACGAATACAATGCCATAAGCGCGAAGGCCTTTCCCAATTGAGAACTGGTGGTTTACAACACTTATGTAATAGGTCGCCGAGTGGTATCAGGAGGCACACACAAGAAGACTGGTTAATATTATGTTCTTCGGCTCAATCTGCCTGAAGTTATGTATACAACTGCTCCGGCTCAATCTGCCTGGAGGGACACTGAAAGGAATACAACTGCTCCGGCTCAATCTGCCAGGAGGGACTCTGTTCTGTTCTCTCTAAACTAAAACTAAAAACTAAACTAAACTAAACAAAAACACAAAACTGATCTCTGGTAGAGCAGATAGGGCTTATATAGCATAGACAGCATATACATGGCAAGGGGAGAAATAGTAGTGCAAGGAGAAGACGTACAAGGAGATAACGTGAAAGGAATAGGTAGGAGGAAGAATGGACCTAAGTAGCGAGCAACAATTAGGTAACAGGAATGACATCTAAAACTGTGTAGCGAAAGGGATCTTACTTGTAGGGCTCGTTATTGGAGCGGGAAGGATGCCGGTAAATACGCTATTCAAAGAAGAGGAGCTGAATACAGCGAGGGAATCTTATACTTGATGATTAAGAGGGCCGGGGGATGCGCAATAGCGTATGGTGCATGAAGTAGGACTACAAAGTCTACAGTCTAGTAGTACAGGAATCAATGTAATGCATAGTACAGCATGAATGTGTGCAACATGTATACAGGTCATGCTGTACCGGTCTGCAGGCAGGGTTGTCTAGTAGTAGTAGTAGTCCTACTTCAAAGTATTAAAGTGGTTGCTGGGAGAAGCACTTAAGGAGTAACCGGTGGGACAAGAGGTGATTTACAGTGTCGCGTGCTAGCATGAATACATGTACGACGTCAATGTAGGTCACTAGTATCATACAACGTATGTAAGTAATAGTTAGTAGGGCCAGGGATACTACACTTATAACAATATTTCTTGGTCTGACGCAAATATCGTTATAAGGCTAGGTCAATATGTATTGTCTATTGATGACAGCGGTAGAGAGAGAAGGGCATGAATGACGTATATTTTGTAGACAGCATCCGCGATTCAGTCTATTTAAAATAATGCATTTGACGCATCAGCCAGCAAAATTCCCAAATTCTATGTAAGTGGCGACCTTTACGTTCTATCTACAAGAAGCAGTATTCAATGCTGGTTTCTGCAGAGGAGCCATGGCGGAAGCATTCAGCAATTCTCCTCCTACACGTCGTAGTCCCCTCACCGCCGGCGGCTCCGTGAAAGGCCTGTGCGTTGCGTGTCACAAACCTGCGGACCGGCTCAAAATACTGAATTGCCTGCATGCGATGTGCGTGCCATGTTTACGGGAGCACGTTGGCAAAGACGCAACAGTATCGTGCTTCCAATGTTTGCGCGTTGCTGGTACTGCTGATCCAGGAGTGCGACTGGAGGACTCCTTGGCAGAATGGCCAAGGCGGGGATGGCCTGATTCGACCGATGCCAAGACCAGTTCTGCAGATCCCGAGTTGCGTCCATTCTGTCAAAGTCCGGAGTGCGAAGGAGAATTTGAACCAGCTGTGTCGCTGTGTGCCGATTGTGGGTTGTATTTGTGCGAGGACCATGAAACGTTTCATTTGAAGAAGAAAAGCTCCCGTGGCCACCAGATAAGCCGTCTCAATGATGGCTTCACAGCACCACCACCAACACAAACACCGCCATCCAGAGAAGGCACTGGGACTAGGAGTGGCGTAGGACGTCAGTGTTCTTTTCACCCGAACCATGCCGTGAAGTCCTACTGTAGCCAGTGTAAACTGCTTGCATGCGAGAGATGTCTTGAGCAGCGCCATGCCCACTGTTCAGAAGGTTTCGAAGACATTGAAACAGCTGCTGAATCAAGACGGGCCGTTTGGGATAAACTGCTACGCGAGTGCGCTGGGAGAAAGCAACTGGATGATGATAGCAACTCCATTGCATCTCGCACAGCGCAGATCAATGACAAAGTGGAAGAACTATCTGCGCAGATATCAGCTGATTTCGAGAAGTTCATCAAGAAACTTCGGCAGAGACAAGATGATCTTCTGAACGAACTGGACACTTCACGCTGGAGTGCACTGAAAGACTTGGAGAGGCAGTCGGAGATGGTGAAGCAGAAGGTTTATCAACTTGAAAGCTGTGAGCATCTAGTGCGGTACCTTGACGATGCTAATCTCCTGACGGCAGTGAAGATCCTGGACGCACAGGTCGATGATGTTGTCGATTACTGTATGGATGCTAGTCTCTGTGATCTTCCACAAGTCGATTTTAGTGTGTCATACGATACGTTTGCGGATGACGAAAGCTGCCATGTCCCAAGTCTTGGGAAGTTCTTGATCGACGGATTTGTTGAAGCCAGCGCCGAAACGAAACGGATCAATACACAACCCACTTTTGACCAGTTTACTTTGGCTGCCGACGATTTCTCGTTATCGGATGATGGGCATGAAGTGTCTAATACCGGTGAAGGATGGGCCGCATTCTCCACTCTAGGTAGCTATTGTCATGGTGAGGTGATCTGTGTTTTCCGCGTCCGACCCGGGAGAGGAGATCTTGCCGTTGGAGTTAGGAGGGAATCGTGTCATGAACTTGAGTTTTGCTCACCAGAGAAGCCTTTCCTTGGCTGGTGTAATGACGGTGGTGATGGAAAGAGTGACTATTGCGTTGGAGATTCTGGCAAACTGGGTCAGCCGTGGCAAGATGATGATATCATTGTCTTTCATCTGGACTGTGATGTGCACAGCTTGAGAGCGCATCATGCCAGATCTGGCCAGGCAGACGCCATTCGCGTGCCAGCGGGAAGACTATGCTTTGCAGCTGAGCTGTACAGCGGTGCCAGCGTCGAAACTGTGAGTGTGAGTTGAAGATTTTGATTACGGTATGACTGTGGCGTGTGGAGTGTGCTGTATGTTGGACAGGTATGGCAGTAGGAGTCTGAGACTGCGACTGGTCGTCTCAGCCAATCTCAGGACTCCAACGAGTGCAGGGGCCAGTGATTGAACTCGAAGTGCACCCATTTCCATTAAATTATCACATTCAGTATGAACAAATCTCCTGCACAGTATAGTCAAGCATTCTGTATCAGGGAGTCATGTCTCCTTGGTCTCTTGTATTTACTGTTGTTTCTCCTTTTGTCGGCCTTGTCCTGCATTTCTCTTTTCGTGTTGCGTTTTTCTTCGTCTCTCTTGTCCTTTGTCTTCGTTCTTTCACTTGGCACTTAGATTGTTGGCAAAACATTAATTTTTCCTTCTACTGCTCTTCACTTAGGGCATGTTTGATTGGTGAATCCGGATTCAGATCAGAGTCACTGGAGCAGTCAGAACACCAGCTACCAATCAAACAGAATGGCGAATATTTTTGCCGCAAATATTGCAGAACTCATGATAGCTCATCGTGCCGCGAACTTCAAACTTTCCACAGAGAGCGTACGGATTTGCTGGGTATCGATCAACTGCATGCAGAAAACTGCCAAATATGGAAGGGGAAATTCCCAGTACACATTCCACGTGACTTCTCTAGGTGAAACCAAGAGTATAACGGTTATGTACTCTTGGTGAAACCAAGAGTACATGTACATGTTATGTACTCTTGGTGAAACCAAGAGTACATAACCCCCCCCCCCCCGGGGGTTATGTACTCTTGGTGGGGTTATGTACTCTTGGTGAAACGTAGAGCAGAACAGCATTTCTTTACGTTACGGGAACGCGAAGAAAGTTCGCGTGATTCTTTGCGTCGCGTTCCCAACACGTAGAGCAGAACCTCCCTAATGACGTAATGTGTATGTTCTCATGTGTCGTATTTTTTTTTTTTTTTTACTACGTTCACATAACCAGCTCGAAAAGAATAAGGAAAGACAATGGTACGGAGACTAGGACAAACGTGACAACTAATGAGCAGGCGCTGCACCGAGAGGCAGCAGTGATGGTGGGGCATTGATGACTCTGCCGACCTGAGGTCTCGGCGTCACGGCCAAAAACACGCACCAAAAACAATGAAAAAAGACGAAGATAGAGCTGTACAGGTAAGAAAGATGCAAAAACCCAAGGCTTAACACGAGCGATTGTGGGGGAGAAACTGTCTTAGCGTCATACTATTCATAGGGAATCGACTGCCCAGAGCCAGTTTGTGCTGCGAAGATGGCGGTAAACATTCGTTTTGAATGATTGCATTCTCTTGCTGTGGGGAGGCTGGGATAGGAGAGGGGCAGGGAGGGAGTTCCAATCGCTGATGCTGCAGTGTGGGAACAGTATAGTGCATAATGGCTTCTTGTAGAGTCCAGCGTCTGATGTCATAATAAGCAGATTCTTTTTTTTTTTTTTTTTTTTTTTTTAAGAATCCCATATTGACCGGGAAATGTTCCTGCACCAAAGGGCTGTGGATAGGCTTTTCCACATTATGTTTTGCATAATTTTTGCATCTTGGGGGTAAAAGTGAATCCTGTTGTAAAAATGCATCTTTCGTGATTTTTGCCAGATTTTCTTCAAAAACAACGACGTTTGTGTGATTTTTGTCAGATTTTCTTAAAAAATAACAAATTTGGCGTGATTTTTGCCAGATTTTCTTCAAAAACAACAATTTTTGCAAGTGTTAGCTAAACTTTAGCCTACAGGCATTTTCTTCTGCTGGCAAGACTTGACCTTGCCCCGCACCTGACGTAACCTGACTCTTGTCAGTCTCGAAATACATGTATGCCCGGCAGGCGGCAGTTAAGCGGGATTCACAGAAGCATTTTTGCGATGCGACACGCGATGCGACGCGATCTGCGATGGATGCGTGCGATGCGAACTCGCGAAATACCATTCACAGAAGAAGTCAGCGATGCGACAAAGTTTTGCTGATTTGGGTACGTCACCATGATATTCGCGCGGTTTGACACAACTTGTAAAAATTTATAGGCAACTCTTGCACCTTTGTACAACTTTGCTGTAGAAAAGGTCAAAATCGTACACCAAATCGCTTGTCGCATCGCATCGCATCGCAAAAGTTGAGCCAAGCTCAACTTCTGCGATGGCATGCGATGGCCCAGTTGCGGCAGTTGCGTGGGGTGCGACATGGCAGCGATTTGGGGTTTTCCCGGTTTCGCGTCTGTCGCATCGCGTGTCGCATCGCAAAAAAGCTTCTGTGAATCCCGCTTAAAGCGGGATTCACAGAAGCATTTTTGCGATGCGACACGCGATGCGACGCGATCTGCGATGGATGCGTGCGATGCGAACTCGCGAAATACCATTCACAGAAGAAGTCAGCGATGCGACAAAGTTTTGCTGATTTGGGTACGTCACCATGATATTCGCGCGGTTTGACACAACTTGTAAAAATTTATAGGCAACTCTTGCACCTTTGTACAACTTTGCTGTAGAAAAGGTCAAAATCGTACACCAAATCGCTTGTCGCATCGCATCGCATCGCAAAAGTTGAGCCAAGCTCAACTTCTGCGATGGCCCAGTTGCGGCAGTTGCGTGGGCCGCGACATGGCTGCGATTTGGGGTTTTCCCGGTTTCGCGCCTGTCGCATCGCGTGTCGCATCACAAAAAAGCTTCTGTGAATCCCGCTTTAGGCTTTTCCACATTATTCGAAAAAATATTGGAAAGATGTGGATGTAAAACTCGATTTTTTTGGGGAATGATGTTATTCTCAAAATGGATAGATTTGAAAAAAATCTAAAAAAATTCCAAAAATCACCCAATGTGCGAAAAATATTCACCCGTTGCCATGGCAACAAGATGGCTGCCAAATTCATTCGAAGCAGGGAGTCGTAAAATACCGGTATTTTATGACTCCCTGATTCGAAGCATGCCGGATTGTACATGTTGGCATCAGCTCAGGGAACCCTACAGTCAGAGTACAGGACATGTAGCTGTGCGTGCATCATCATGCACTGCCGCCTGCCTGCCCCAGTGCCGGGCATATTTCGAGACTGACAAGAGTCAGGTTACGTCAGGTGCGGGGCAAGGTCAAGTCTTGCCAGCAGAAGAAAAAGCAGGGAGTCGTAAAATACCATTATTTATTTTACGACTCCCTGAGAAAAAGCCTGTAGGCTAAAGGCTAAAGTTTAGCTAACACTTGCAACTTGAACTTGTTGTTTTTGAAGAAAATCTGGCAAAAATCACGCCAAATTTGTTATTTTTGAAGAAAATCTGGCAAAAACCACGCAAACGTTGTTGTTTTTGAAGAAAATCTGGCAAAAATCACGAAAGATGCATTTTTACAACGGGGATTCATTTTTACCCCCAAGATGCAAAAATTATGCAAAACATAATGTGGAAAAGCCTAGCGCGCGGCAGTGCATGATGATGTGCATGCATGCATAAGCACGGGTACATGTCCTGTAGGGTTCCCTGATGCCAACATGTACATGACTGGACATCATGGTACATGCTTCGAATCAGGGAGTCGTAAAATACCGGTATTTTACGACTCCCTGCTTCGAATGAATTTGGCAGCCATCTTGTTGCCATGGCAACGGGTGAATAATTGTCGCACATTGGGTGATTTTTTGAATTTTTTTAGATTTTTTTAAATCTATCCATTTTTGAGAATAACATCATTCCCCCAAAAAATCGAGTTTTACATCCGCATCTTTCCAATATTTTTTCGAATAATGTGGAAAAGCCTAGCTGTGGATCGAACGTGCATCCCTGGGTCAAGCGGAATCATGTCATATCAGAACAGTTTCCGCTGCACCACGGGCGTCTGTAAGTAGAATTGAAGATACATGCCACACATGGTTCTGGAAGCATGATCACGATGTCTTGTTTTACCCCGAGTTTATTCACGCTACGGTCTGTTTTCTCTCTCTTATTTGGCTGCAGACAGATGGAATAGTGCTCCATCTGATATCCGCACTGCTGCATCGCCATCCCTATTTCGCCATGCATTACTTTCATTCTTAGGGTACCCCGTAAGAAGACCTTGAGTCTGTGGGGATTGCCCTATCAAAATATGAATAAATAATAATAATAATAATAATAATAATAATAATAATAATAATAATAATAATAATAATAGAAAATGGCTGAAAAGCGCTCGAAATATTATGATTTGAAGCGGGAGATTTCGAGGATTTGGTCCCTCAACCAGGTTGACGTGGTCCCTGTGGTTGTCGGTGCCCTGGGAGGCTTGGTGGGGGAGACTCCTCAATGCCTTCGGACTGTGCAGGGAGGAGACCTGGCTATTGTGCAACAGGAGGCTATACAAGGTTCGATTAAAATACTGAGAACTATCCTTAACATGTAGATGCACCTCTGCTGCGTTTGCATGTTCAATAGCTAAGAGACTTGAATAACGACTGATAAAGACTGATATTTCCTTTGTTACTACTCCCTTCATTGGTTGATGTATTTTGCCTGTCGCTGCAAATTCTTTATTATTGTTTTGATGTTGGAGTTCGGATTGAGTTTCTTTCCTTTCTTCCTCTTCCTTCAACTAGTTCTTGTCCCTTTGGTTTTTAGGTTTTATTTATTTATTTATTTTGTTTTTGTTTTTTCACTTTCTTTTTGCTGTCCCACCCATGGAAATATTTCCCGGTGGGTTTGGCTTATCGCCTTCGAAAGAAGTGAATAAAGGAGAAATAATAATAATGTCAGAGGTGGCTGATGGCACCTCTGTAAGCAATGCAAAATAAATATAAAATGGTTGCCATTTGTGCAGTGCCAACGCTGTACTGCCACTCCTATTGCTGAAGCACCTTTTTGTGATAGCAACCTCGAAGTGGTGAAGCACAATAACACTTTTACTGTTGCCGGTCTACAAAGTGTGTTGTAGCGTACATTGTACAGGTGAGTATGGTGTGATGTGTGACGTCCATAATTATGGTGTGTGGTGCATGCAAGATAAGAGTACGCGTTGTCAAAGAGTGCGAGAATCTGCTTCCGCTTTTTGCGAGTGATCGTCAAGACTACGCATATGCACGATACTCACTTACTAAGGCTATGATCGTTTGGTCGGATCCAGATCCAGATCCAAATCTCAGGCTGCGTTTACACGACAACGCTGGGGGCGAAAACGCAACGAAATCCTTTCGGATCCATGGTTCATTTACACGGTACGCGGAACAAAACGTAAAAGTTGTACACCAAAACGGAAGAAAACCAAAACGCTGGCCAAGGTGGAAGAATTTGAAAACGGAAATGTTCTGCCGGATAAATTAAAGGTGTGTAAACAGTCGAAACGGTGTGCTGGCCTCGTTTTCCGTCACGTTTGTTTCGTTTTCGGCCGTTTACACGGATCCGACAATCCAAAAAATTGTTTTTACAATTTTCGTCATGTGACGTGTGTTGTCGTGTGCCTGTTTTCAACCATTACCTGAATTTGATTTGTGCTTCCACGGCAACACTTGGCACATGACGAACTTCGGCGGATCCTTTGCTCTCGTGTAGACGCTTGAAAACGGTACAAACGGAGACCACCTCGGATCGGCTTTGATCGTGTAAACGTACGAAAACGAAAAAAGAAATGCGGGACTGAAAACGGAAAACTGGCCGTGCGTTGTCGTGTAAACGCAGCCTCAGATCCGTCGGATCCTTCAGAATCAACCGAACACTTTTTTGCGGACCTTGGCTGTTGCCATGTTGACGAAGTAAAAAATGGCGCTGACAGGTCACCCAAAAAAGGCACAAGTCGTACTGATCGCCCGCGTCGTACGAAAAGTCAACAAAAGTCCACTAGACGTACGACAATGAGTATAAAAATGATTTTTACCCACCATATACGCACAAAGGTCACATTTGGATCCGATGGATCCAGTCAACCCTGCTCCCGGGGCAGGGTTGCTCGGATCCAAATCCGAAGGATCTGGATCCGGATTCGACCAATCGATCATTGCAGATCCAGTGGATCCGATGGATCTGGATCTGGATCCGACCAAACGATCACGGCCTAAGTGACTTAGTGAGTATCGTGCATATGCGTACCTGTGTTGTGCGCGTTCTGTCGATTTGGAAAATCGATCGATTTTCTTGCGCGATCTGTCGATCGACAGATCGCGCAAGGATCGATCGATCGGAAAGCGGTGGCGAAACCATTCAAAACAAATCGATCGATTTGGAGCAGCTCCGAAACGTCGTACAGTGTATGTTGTAGGACTTTGGTGAACAGCTTTTCAAATGAAAGAAACCAGTTACGGTACCTTTTCTGAGTGCAATCTTCTTCCCCAAATAATTCAAAAATCAGTTCCTTCCGAAAATTCCATCGTGCTGGACCTCGAAGCTGAACGTCATAAGCAAATAGTCAAGCCGTGTGTCGTCTGGATATGCAGTTGTTTGTCATAGCCAACATTCTTCTGGTCCGTTCGTCCTGCCATTTTCCTGACGATCGCAATGAATACGAGCAGCTCTCATGCTCAGGTTAGTGTTTATTGATCTGTCTCTGCACCCACTGCAAGGTATAATTTTTGTGATGCAGCCACTAGCCCATTGTGGAAGTAAGGGAATCACCCAGGTTCTTCGGATTCTCGTCCTGTCCGAAAAATCTCCACGTTTCAACTTCTCATCTTCCCCTCAGGCATGAGCTTGCATATTCATATTTTGTGTTTGCTTTGACAGTGCATTTCATAGGTATCGTTCAGACTTTTAGGGCCCTGTAAAATTGGTGTTTTCCTTCCCGACAGTGATAATAATCGCAATCTATAAAATACATGCGCAGTCATTCTATAGTGTGATAAAACACAAGTGTAACTGTAAGAAAAGAGAAAGAGAGAGGGTGAATAAAACAAACATATGTGCAAAATACAGTTACGGTGCTAAGGAAAGAATGTGGATGCCGTGACATGTTCTTTCTGAATGCATCGGTCTGGCTTACGCTTGTGAATGTAAACAGCATCTATGACTTTTAACTGATTGAAATTCTTTGCAAAACAAACAATACTACAATTGTAAACCGAGAATCATTATACGCCAAACGACACGGGTCACTGAACAATAAATGCTTAAACCCTGCCGTGTTCTTCTTCTCATCGCCAACCTCCCCTTCATCTTCATCCTACAGCGTAAAATGAGTGAGGTGTGGTTTGAGATATGGTTGTTTTTTTAGTTGCCGTGAGAGGGAGAGACAGAGAGAGAGAGACAGAGAGAGAGAGAGACAAAGACAAAGACAGACACACAGACAGAGACAGAGAGAGAGAGAGAGGGAGAGAGTGAGGCTCTGTCGTTCTGGAGATGTGTTGGCGGTTTTCTCTTTCACCTCTCTTTTCTCTTTGTAGTTTTTCACTAATTCGTCATTCAACCCAGAGCTGTGTTTGTTGGCTGGTCGACCACAGGATTTTGTGTGGGGTTGTTCTGGAGTGTCGGACTTTTGTTGTAGTGTGACTGTTACAGTCCTGAAACACATGCAGTAGACACACTACTATAAAATACACTAAAAATGTACAACATGCGCACATTTCCTGGATTGATCAGTGTGGATCGATGGCAATACAGTTGTAGTCTGTAAGCAAACAGCGCCATTTTGACTAGGGTGAAATGGTTAGATAGGTTAACCGGTTATGTAACCGTTAAGAATACACGAACAGTTAACCATATGCATATGGGTTATTATTTTTTAATTTATTATCGGTTATTTTCTTTCAATGTCCGCTGTACATAATATACGTGACAGCATGTGCGTACCCTGTCAGTACTGTGCACAATGGATGCACGGCGTGTATCTCCCTCATCTCTGGGGTTGCTCCCCATATTAGTGATGCTTGCGTATGCTCATGATGAGGTTGAGTTGATTAAATGACAAGGTGATGGTGCAATCCGAAGCCCAATGGAGCATACAAAATATTAAAATATGTTGAACCTTTCGTTCAGAAAGTAGTGGACATTCACGCAACTGCATTGTAAATATAAAGGGGGTTTGTCAACTGGCAACCGCTCTATTTAGTTGTTATTCAATCTTTGTTGAACCTGCTCTGGAAAACTGAGCAAAATATAATATGCATCCACTATACATATTGTAAACAGTTTCGTCTGAGACAAAATGCGATAATACTCATAATACTCATAAAGTATACTTGTGAAGACAAAAACTTTCAAGACGTTTGTAATGAGCCTGAAATGTGTCCTTTTATGAGTATTATACATATTGTAGTGATTGTTTTGGCAGTGCGTGACGTCATGGTACCATGGATACATGGATTTACAGTCATGTACAGCAATGGTACATGAATACAGGCTACATGTACAGTTTATCTCTTATAGGTTGTAGCAAGAGTAGATAAACAAGAGTGTGCAACTCTGGATCTCTTCTGCACAATCTGCACATACCCCTGCCTGTGGCAGCATTTTTTGTAGACGTCACCTTTTTTCAGAAAAACGCGCATTTTGACGCAGAACAGTGTGAGAGCACGTACTGGGCACCGACCTTGTAATGTAAAGCCCGGCCAAGTGCACGATACAAACTTTCCAAAAGACCCGCAGCGCATGCGTCATAGAAAAGATTACGTCAACAAAAAATTCCGCCACGGGCCAACCCATCCCGGAGTTGCACACTCTTGTTTATCTACTCTTGGTTCTAGCCTATAACCTTTTGGTTAACCGCAGCCCTAACTTTGACATATATGGTTTATATTATGTGCCCAACTCGCTATAACATGGACCTCTCTAAAGCATAACACTTGCCGTACCCCAGAGAATATATAGTGAGGTCTCGCCTGTAAGATGAAGTGTGATACCTAGTTATTGCATACATGTACATGTAGGTGTGAACATCATTATAATTGAATTCACGAATCAATTTCATTTCTTGGAGCTGACTGCTTTAATGTCCTCCTCGAATCCCTTCGCACTTTTCCAGTTCATTTCAAATGAAGTTGCAGGAACTCAATGAATACCTTGGGCACCATCTAAGGCTGCGTATACACGACAACGCTGGGGGTGAAAGCGCAACTAAATCCTTTCGGATGCATGGTTCATTTACACGGTACGCGGAGCAAAACGTAATAGTTGTACACCAAAGCGGAAGAGAACCAAAACGCTGGCCAAGGTGGAAGAATTTGAAAACGGAAATGTTCTGCCGGATAAATTTGGGTGTGTAAACAGTCGAAACGGTCTGCTGGCCTCGTTTCCGTCACGTTTGTTCCGTTTCCGGCCGTTCACACGGATCCGACAATAAAACTCTTTTTTTTACAATTTTCGTCATGTGACGAGTGCTGGTGTGTGGCCTGTTTTCGATTATTCCTTGAGTGTGATTGGTGCTTCCACGACAACACTCGGCACATGACGAACTTTTGCGGATCCTTTGCTCCCGTGTAGACGCGAGAAAACGATACAAACCGAGACCACCTCGGATCAGCTTTGATCGTGTAAACGCACGAAAATGAAAAAAGAAATGCGGGACTGAAAACGGAAAATGGCCGTGCGTTGTCGTGTAAACGCAGCCTCAGAAGACATTAGGCCCAGTTGGGAATGTTCCTGTAAAATAAGAACATTACACTGTAATAGGAAGTGCAGGTGCCTTGAATGTACAGTCCTGCTCAATGAAATCCAGTCGTGTCACTCAAGTTTGCGCCTTGCACCATTTCGCAGCCCAGTGTTCGCAGGTCTAGGGCTGCGCAACGCCCGGTACTTGAGTGACGCGACTTGATTTCAGGATTTCATTGGGCAGCACTGTACGAAGGCAATTCTCCCATACAAACAGCATGGTGCTGCTGACAAGATGAGATTCACTAAAGTGGACTTTCTTTAGAGGATGGCTCAGCTTTTGTATACTTCTGTAGCGTCGTTCCCATGCCATGAATTTAATGATGAAATTCGTTCGCGAAACCAAGAGGCTTACATCACCTTACTATTATTGTACCTTCACTTTCTTTTACCTTTTTTCATGCAGGATTCTGAAAGCTAGAGGAATCCCACTAGCCCCAAGCACTGAGCTCACGGCTTCCAGCCACGAATCAGGCATGGTGTATCACGACATCTATATGTTCTGCATCCATTTGATTACTAGTACCGTAAAGTACCGCCAGAGCGCCCCACTATCTCGTCCTTTCGTGGTCGTATTGTGTAGGTGGTCTCCCGTCTGTAGGTCATACGACACGAACTTCGTACACATATTGCACGTTGTGCAGACAATCCGTACCTTCGAGCGGACACGAGCTCCACACAAAAAACTTCCTCTGACGTTAGTACACCATACACACTTCGTTGCATTCTGCCGTACGATTTTCCTTTCCCTGGACCCTGGCTGTAAAATCAAGGTGGGGCGCTCTCGCGAGACGGGGCGCTCTGGCGGTACTTTACGGTATACCATTCACACATAACATGATCTCGCTGTGCCCATGGTGCACTGTAGACTCAACATCCCGCTTTAAAGTAAGCTTCACAATCACACGTTAATGCTCCTAACATGTTATCTCGCACTTGATGGCATTACTCTATTTCTGCCTTTAGTATTAGACTCTACACTATCGCTCATCGCGTATTTGACTCTACTCTTTTTCACTGCTATTATTATGCTACGTTGATGCTCAATGTTAATATTGTGTGAGTCAAGTGTGCGCCCTGTGCCAGTTGACAGCCCAGTGTTCACAGCTGCACAACGTTCCGCACGGCATTCACTCGCTTCATTGGACTTCATTGAGCACCACTGTAGTATTCTGTGTTGGTTGATCAGCCCTTCTAGTGACGACTCCTGTCTGTCACTCTGTCTTGAAAGGGACTTTTCGGCTTTGTACTGCATGACCATTGTGTGTGGACTCACGAGTTACTTGGAGTACAATTCACTATAAACTTCACTATAGTAAAGCCTGCCCTGACAAGACGCCCTTGGTGCAGCGGAAACTGTCCTGATGTGACAGGACCCCGCTTGATCCAGGAATGCACTTTCGATCCACAGCACTTTGGTGCATGAAATTTTGTCCGGTAAAGACAGGATTCCGCTTGGTACAGGGTCCGGCAAACACGGGTTTTACTGCAATCCAATTTCCCAATGCATACGTTTCATTGCATATGCTTCAATTGTATTTTGTGTGTACTTTGGGGGGGGGGGGCTGGGAAAGTCTACGTTTTGTGAAGCCGCTGCGACCGGCGACAATTATGTACATGACATCAAGAGTAGTACTCTTGATGACATTGAGGAGATTATTTGAAAAATAATCCCCGCGGCGCGGACATATCCTGTTAGGCATATGCGGGCAGAAAAATTGGCAGAATTCAGTACTTTTTCTGGTAAGTTTCATGCATGTTTGGTATGTGGATAAAGAAATGGAGCAGAATTCGAGGAATTGCCCGCCATAAGGTTTGTATGGTTCTGCCAATTTTACAGCTTTTCGAGCAGAATCTCCCACCTTTTCGACCATTATCCGCACACCCCTATATCCTGTTTAGACGACACTTTCGGGTGATCAGCATGAACCGATGTGAACGGAACACTGAACATGGATATTACCAAGAGGGGTTATGTACTCTTGATATTACGGTGAAGCCTAACAATTTGTGGCATTTAACATACAGAAAATGATGCTGATTTTCATACATGTATTATAACATTATGGGAATATCGCAGTGAATCTTCAAAGCACTAGGTGGTCTGCACTCTACAATGTGACCTGTGCGATTATATCGGTAAATAATGTCTGCCTGTTCCGAGCCACCAATCGCACCAAAGAACAAGGAGCAGCAAAATAGAAAACAGACTACATGTACATGTATGTCCAGTATTATACCCACATCATGGTAAATAGCCGTACCCGGAACATTGAGATAATTATAACGTTACCGTAAAAGCCCGTGTATAGGTCCCGGGTGTATATAATAGCAGGCTCGATTTCCTGGGCGTATGCAAGGGCACGTGCGTTATTTTGGAATCGGGTGTATACTTTAATAGAATTAAAATATTGAAACTCTTCTCTTACTCAATGGCTGGATCCATTTCATCTTGTAGCTAAGCATGCACATTATAATACATGCACAGTATCCCTACTTCAATGAACCAGAAACAGTGTTCTCGTTCGGAAGAGCGATCCTATAAACCACATCCATCCATCAACATAACAGTAAGTACAGTCACCTTCGCTAATAACGACTGCGGATATAACGACAATTCGCGAATAACGACAGAATTTCCAAGCCCAGAGCAAAGTCCCATCCCAGTGTAATACTTCAGTACATATACTGAGACTTCGGGTATAACGACACTTCACGAATAAGGACACCTTTTTGATGCCCTGCCGAGTGTCGTTATAAGCGAAGTTGACTGTATTGAGTGTCGGTTCCTGTACTGGTCCATGCACCGAGCAGAATAATAAGTGATCCAGTGTTCATTATATAAGTCCTTTGTTTGTTGAGGGAATGGAAAGGGGCCAGTCCGACGAAAAAAAATCAGGGCTGCAACGGGTAGGGGTTTGGTCGGGTAGCGGGCTCGGGTATTTTTGTCAAATCGACGGAATAGCGCGAGCTCCAGTGTGGGGAGCAAACCCTTTCGTAATAATTATCGCCAAAGTCGCAACCATTATTTCTAGGGCTCAAACGGTTAGTCCGATTAACTGGTTGCAGACCGGTTACGAAGAATTAACGGTTAACCGATAAAGATAACGGTTACGCAGTAACTTTTCAGTCAATTTTTCATGTATCAGGTCGTTGCAAAGTATGCACTTTCGCAGCCTGTCGCACGCGTACGCAATTTCTGGGCTGTCAACTCGGTCATATCTGGTCTCTTCGTGTGAGAGTATGTATGAATGAGCATGCAAGAGAATGTACATGTGTGCGTTGTACTGAATAGGGTACATTTTTTGAATGAGTATAGTCAAATAAACGGTTAAAAAAGAGTCCGCAGGATTGCCATGGCTTATAGGTTATAACCGTTAAACCGACCGTTAGCTTAGCAGTTAACCGTTCGGGGTAAAACCGTGACCGTTTGAGCCCTAATTATTTCGTACTACTATTATAGGTATTCAATAGAAACAGTTGCAAAATCCTTTAGATGAGCATGTCACAACAAAGCGTTCTGACATGATGCGCATCCTCAAAAATAGTCATGATCGGCTCCTCATCAAATGTCAAAATAAGCAATGATGAATGGCTGAAAGACGACATTCACGAGCTAGGTAACGTGTCACAGAGCTCAGAAATGTATAAATTCAGGGGTATAGTACCAATCAATCTGCCAGAGCTGCGGTAGAAAGATGTGGGATAGGCCAAAAATTGACCAAAAGAGTCTATCCAATTCCAGCATACCTGCCTGCACATCATCACATCAAGAGCCATTTGGCTCGTAGGTGACCTCTTTTTGGCCTCCTTGATGATTACTGATCCTCTTCTTCAATCTTCTTCACTTCCTCTTTGACTTTTCCGTCACTTCCCTCAAGTTCCCAGCTCTTCCTGGTTGTATGTCAATGGTGTTGTGAGGTGCAGCGCAGAAACGCGATGCTATCTGGTTTCAATGTTCAGCCGGATTCTACATTTATTCTCCAAGAGCGTGTTCAATCATGAGCATTATAGGTGAAGCCAAGTCGGAAACCCAGCCTTCCCTGGTGGCCCACTCTCCAAGGATAGGGCAATAAACGTACTATCAGATGTATGATGCATATGCAGGGCGCAGTCATGTTGACTCCATCATACGTGACGATGATGCCACGCGGTTCAGTGCAGCACGGCCACGTCCGTACATTGCCTAGGGCTCAGGCCCGGCGTAGCGTTTCATATGTCTGCTACTGAAATGATCTTGGAAAACATGATCACAGGTTTAAGAGAATCACGTAGCCACCACAGGTCTTCGTATAAATAGGCCGTTGGACATTGACAACTGTGCAAAGCTTCAATAGCGGCCCGGGTGATGAATTCTGCCCATACTAATACAGGCCTGTTGATTTCCCATTTGCAAATGAATTTCTCAGACGTGAATGGACGTCTTCTCACCACACATAGTGAAATACCAAGGCAAATATCACGCTTGGCCTGGTCGCTGATTACGATGGGATGTGGACTGGTACAGCTGACAGCATGCTGATTCGATCACAAATTGCAGAAATTACTCATTATTTTACAAACGAAATCCAGTCATCTATATCTCCCACTCAATGTCTGACGCCGAAAAAAGAGAGAGAGAGACTGAGAGTACGTAGAACTAGTGTTGACATCACTTTAGTACTTACTCAAGTCACATCAAAATCCTTATCAGCGGGCTCCAGGCTGTGGAACGCCTCCAGTGGGTCTGAATGTTCGACAACGTCAACCATTACTTCTTCAAAGAATCGTCATCTACTGTTTACTGAGTGGTGTGCGGCCAGTCGCCAAGTACTCGTACCAGTGCGAGTACTGATTACGATGATGCCGTTCACAAGGAAGTAGTAAAATACCTACTCCGCGCCCAGCTCACAATCGATCGATTTGGTTTCTTTTTTTTGTTGCGCGATCGATCGATTTTGCGCGATCGATCGATCGTTGCGCGATCTGTCGATCGACAGATCGCGCAGCAAAATCGATCGATGTGGCAGATCCATAGATGGCGCACAACACCTGTAGTGCTAGTTTGGTCTGCATCTGGGAGTGAGAGTGATTCGTCCGTGGTCTGGTTGTCTTGGTCATGTGTTCTGTACGTATTGGTCCCTGATTGGTCTTCACGATTCGTCCGCGCATTTATTGCTGCTTGTTCTTTGTTGTTCCTTCGTGTCTTTTCCCCTCATCTTTTTGTTGAGACTTGTATTTCGCCTTTCTCCTCCTGCGCCCTTGCCGTTTGTTGATTGTTGGAAGTCAGAAATACTATCAAGTCGTTTGCATTGTCGTGTGGTGAGGGGCCAGGAGGAGAAGGCAATGACACACTATTTTGTGTTTCGTTGGTGCTCGTGTGCACGGATGTGGTAACGGGGGCGTCCATAACGACCCACTACATAGTCATTGGTGATCCCATCGTGATTCAACCAACGTGATTCAAACCGGAGAGATTTAAACCGGAGAAATTTAAACCGGGGAGATTTAAACCGATGTGTGGCAGCCCGTTATGACCCAGCTCAATGGTGAAAACTGCGGTGACGATGGGAAGGTGTGCTGCATTTGTCGATAATGGTCTCCCCATGGCTTTCCCAATGTCGCGTCACTTCTCTTGGCTTGTCTGTAGTGCTCCTCAGTCCTCTTGCGTTTTGTCCTTTCTGTTTCCCCGACGTATTCTTCTTGACAGATGGTACATGTCATAGAGTACACCACATCTTGGGACATACAAGCATCACGCTTCAGACCACCATCGCATGCACGGCATTCAGCTGGCCGACCCTGCCCCCTCTTCTCCCTCTGCTGCTGTACCGCCCTGGGGCATTGTGGCTTGCTGAATGACGACGAGACCAACATATCCTTTAGTGAGCGACCGGACGTAAAGACCACACGCACATCTCTATCAAACGACCTGACCACTTGACGAACCGTCCTTGCAAGCTGGTCATTTACGTACGGTACCTTGACAAGTGACGTTTACTGTCGTTTCCCCTTCCGGTGTGGTGTCTGCTGGTGGGGCTGCTCTCGGATGCGTGCGGTTGTCCGTGCGATGTCGGAGTGTTGTATGGCTGATTGTATAATGCGCCGTGGGTAGTGGTTCAGCTTCTCAAGGAGGAGTGTGGTGATCTTTTTAATCCTCCGTTGTCGTCCTGCCTCCGTTGTTGCGTTGTTGACTGCCCTGCGGATCTGGTTGTTGGCGACAGCGATTTTTGTTTCCATTGGCAAAGCAGACAAATATGACAAATGTACACCACTATGGGACGACTTGACAAATAACTCCCAGTCCAACTTGCCACCTGACACCGAGATTGACAGGTCCAAGTAACTGATGGTGTGAGAGTTGGTCGTGTGTGTATATTCTGCGGTGATTTGTATGCGTGGGTGGCGGGAATTGAGATAATCAACAAATGCCAGAAATGCCGCAATACCAAAGATCCAAACGAGTATGCAATCATCAATGTACCGACGATATAAGAGCGGTTTCAGGGGATACTCAGACAGGGCACGTGACTCGAATTTCGACATAAAGATACTGTACTAGCCAATGGGGGCGCGAGGTGGTTGCCCATAGGCTACACCCTGCTGTTGTCGATAGATGGCGCCGTCAAACTCAAAGAAATTTGACTCGAGGACAAACATGAGCATTTCGCGTGTGTCTGATAAGGACAGTGCAAACATATCAACTGATTCCTCATGCTCTTCTAATAACTCTATGGCCGCATCGATGCTTTCTTGGATAGAAATATTCGAGTACAATGACACAACGTCCAGAGACGCTACAATACATTCCTCTGGGAGATTATCGAGGTTGCGCAACGCCGTCATACACTCTTCAGTACTCGATAAAAGGTGCAGGTACGAATGGAAGCAATTGCGTAAGAATGCGCTCAAGCACAAGTGAAATACTGCTGGTCGGGCTACCGCATGTCGATACCACGGGGCGGAGTGGGAGGCCAGGCTTGTGGTCTTTGGGGAATCCATAGAAGGTGGACATTCGCGAGTTGTGTGGCTTCAGTGCACGAGTGAGATATGTTGGTCTCGTTGGTTTGGTTTGGTTTGGTCTCGTCGTCATTCAGCAAGCCACAATGCCCCAGGACGGTACAGCAGCAGAGGGAGAAGAGGGGGCGGGGTCGGCCAGCTGAATGCCGTGCATGCGATGGTGGTCTGAAGCGTGATGCTTGTATGTCTCAAGATGTGGTGTACTCTATGACATGTACCATCTGTCAAGAAGAATACGTCGGGGAAACAGAAAGGACAACACGCAAGAGGACTGAGGAGCACTACAGACAAGCCAAGAAGGGCAAGAACGCGACTTTGGGAAAGCCACAGGGAGACCATTATCGACAAAAGCAGCACACCTTCCCATCGTCACCGCAGTTTTCACCATTCGCCCATTTGCAAGTTCTCGCCAGCAGGCAACGGTCATACGTTGACCGCAGAATCATGGAGGCACTATTCATGAGGAAGAGGAAGCCGGCAGTGAACAGTGACAATGGTTGGCGACTGTTGGGTGATGTGTAAATATATCTGTCATTACCATAATTTGTGCAAGAATGTGTGCACTGTGTGTGTGTGTGTGTGTGTGTGTGTGTGTGTGTGTGTGTGTGTGTGTGTGTGTGGTGTACGTGTGTGTGTACGTGTGTGTGTGTGTGTGTGTGTGTGTGTGTGTGTGTGTGTGTGTGTGTGTGTGGGTGTGTGTGAGTGTGTATTTGTGTGTGTGTGTGTGTGTGTGTGTGTGTGTGTATGTATGAGTGTGAGTGTTGCTAGAAGTTTGTATTTTTCTGCTTTGTACTCACACTACAAAAATAATCCTGCACTATCACTGCACTATATTTTCACTTCATACATATCACACAGAATTATATTCTCGCTTCCTGTGGTATTGCAACATTTTACGCTATACCATCACACATTTGGCCACTAGTACTTGTCACATATATATAAACCCCTGTTTTGTCTATAGTAGACTTATTCCTGATGATGGGCCTTGCCCGAAAATTTGAGCTAATGTATATCAGTTGCAGTGTAGCCTAGAGACCGTTAGAGAGAGTGTGTACAAGGTGTGTGTACATGATGTATGGATTCAAGTATTGGCTACAGTGGAGTCTCCAAACCTTGAGAACATTGAACGTATACTTTAAAATCACCGTTCAGCATGGTTCAATCACGACATTCCACAGATGAATGTGACATGAAAATCGATTTTGGAAAACGTTCATGACGTCGTTCTTGTGTGGCGATGAACGCAGAATTTGTTCTCTTTACTGCTATTTTATAATCGCTGTCTCTGCGTCGATTATCTTCTTTACTTATCTTTGGTATTTCTGAGCCACCCAATTTGCCGGAGTGCTGCTTTGCTGCTTCGAATTGTACTTAGACCGCTGCATGAAGTATCTTACTGGTCTCGTCACCGTCCAGTAGCTGTCGACATTCTTTGTTCCGGAGGGACTTTAGCTTGTACTCATGTTCGTTGCGCTCACCTTCCCCTCTTTCGTCTACCTAATGGAAGGCTGCTGTTATGTACATGCGGATGCCATATTGCTCGCCGACGCTTCGAACGCCTTCAACCGGCTTAACCGTGAAGCCTGCCTACGGAACATCCGTCACCTCTATCCCTCTATAGCGCCAGCTGTAATCAATACCTACCGCCAACCATCCCGCCTATTGGTTGATGGAGAGTGCTTGCTATCGTGCGAGGGTACCACCCAGGGTGAGCCTCTGGCCATGCCCGTATACGCACTTGGAGTCCTCCCGCTCATCAAGAAAGTTGCAGTGCCTGGTGCGAAACAGGGCTGGTATGCGGACGATGCTGCAGCCGGTGGGAAGCTAACGCCTGTTCGCCAATGGTGGGACAATCTTGTCAGCCACAGTCCCGGGTATGGCTACCATTGCAACGCCCAGAAGTCACTCCTTCTGGTCAAGCCCTCCAGGTACGCAGCTGATATTGAGACGTTCGAGGGGACCGGTGTGCAGGTCACGTGTGATGGATGCCGCCACCTTGGTGCACCTTTGGGTACGGATGAGTTTGTAGAACAATTTGTCCAGTCCAAGGTCGCCACCTGGTGTGAGGAAGTTGCGCAGCTCACGACCATCGCTGCATCGCAACCACAGGCCGCCTACTCCGCATTCGCACAGGGCCTGCAAAACAAGTGGTCCTTCCTCTGCCGGACCTCCTCCATCCCGCCGTCCCTGCTTGAACCGCTGGAACACGCAATCAGCGGTCGGCTTATCCTGGCCATCACGGGTCAAGCTCCACCTGGGACAACTGTTCGCTCCCTACTCTCTCTTCCTTGCCGGCTTGGGGGACTGGGTATGGAAAACCCTTGTTCAGTGGCTGAACAGTACACCTCGTCCAGAAGAATCACGGCTAGCCTCGTGTCTCACCTGCTAGAGCAGGAGTCGTCTCTTGGCGACTCTCTGACTCAGCTCCGGACGGTCAAGGCGACGGTTCATGCCGAGAAGCGGAGCGCGTCCAAGTAGGTAGGTTGGTAGGTAGGTAGGTCTCTTTCCCTCAAACCAGTGTAGGTAGGTACATTTTTATTTGAATTCGCAGAACCAAACGGGCGGTGTCGCCCAATTACATGGAAGCGAATGGAAACAGTAAAATATTGTAGGAAATAGCCTAACATGATAGCAGGGTGTAGTACAAAGCAAAGAACGCTCAGTCAATGAATAACGTTAACGTTAGAATACAACATCGGGGAGGCGGTAAACAGCACTTGACTGGTACTGTGGAGTACCGCAGACGTTCAAAGGTTCCTGTAGTGTTCAGTAGTGGGTGCTACTGCTAGCAAGACAGAACGGGAGGCAGGATTGTTTGAACTGGTGGTACTGGGTAATGCCACGCACGTCGGATGGCAGAGTGTTCCATAAAATGGACCCGCGAGCGGTTGGACGGTCGTGGCCGGCTTTGGAGGCAGATTTGGGCACTCGAAGGCCCAAGCTGCGTTGCGCGCGCGTTGTTCGAGTACTGGGACGCTCCAGAAGAGCTTGCAGTGCATTGCTTTCCTGACCATTCCAGCAACGCCAGATCATAAGGGTCTTTTGCTTGTGGAGCTCTTCGATGCCATACCGCTGCAGACGAGCAAGCAGAGGTTGGGCGCTTGTGCGAGGTGGCAGGCCAAATACGGCGCGTGCCGCTCGGTTTTGCTGGACCTGAAGGCGGGACCGCTGGTCTTGTCGAAGGCAACCAGAGAACGCCACGGACCCGTAGAGCAAATCTGGCATCACAACGGATTTCACGTACTGCTCTCTGGACCTTCTTGTAAGGTAACGGCGGGCTCTCCAGAGTGCTCCCACAAGTAATGGCTGACGCCCTTTGCTCGGATCGCCGGGAGCTGGCCCATGTTCTCGACCTGGCCTCAGAAAAGGGTGCATCCAGCTGGCTGACCTGCCGCCCCCTCAGCCGCCATGGTTTCACCCTCATCAAGGGAGACTTCCGGGATGGTCTGTGCCTCCGGTACGGCTGGACACCTCCTCGGCTCCCAAGCCTCTGCGTGTGCAGTAAGCCGCTGAATGTGAGTCACGCCCTGTCGTGCCCGTTTGGTGGCTTCCCGACACTGCGACATAACGAGGTGAGGGACATCACCGCCAGAGCTCTAAGGCAGGTCGCTCATAATGTGACGGTGGAACCCCACCTCCATACCGTCACCGGAGAGGCCTTTCACCATCGCACAGCTGTCACGGAGGAGCAAGCTCGGCTGGACGTTGCGGCTAGTGGTGTGTGGGGTGGCCGATTCGAGCGCATCTTTATTGATGTACGGGTGTTCAACCCGGCTTTTGCGTCTTCGAATCGTGCCACCTCCCTCGCTGCTAGCTACAGACGCCATGAACAGGAAAAGCGCCGGAAGTACGAAGAGCGAGTACGCGAGGTCGAGCATGCGTCCTTCGTGCCCGTTGTGCTTTCTGCCTCTGGTGGCCATGGCAAGCATACCAATGCTCGTTTCACGCGGATCGCCTCTCTCTTGGCTGAGAAGAGCAAGGAGCCCTACGCGCAGATTATCTCCTTGCTGCGCTGCCGCCTTGGGTTTGCCCTGGTGCGTTGTGGTGCAATGTGCCTGCGTGGCTCAAGGAACATGTTTGCTCCTGCTGTGCTAGTGGTGGCGGCGGCACGCATCCAGTGAACCTGCAGTGATCCTATTGAGTGACAGAGTCTGTATAATCATTACTGTATCTGGTTGGTTGGTTGGTTGGTTTATTTTAATTCGCACAATAAACGGGAACTAGGTCCAATGATATAAAGGCGAATGGATAAGCCGCATTTAGAAAAGAGAGGACAGGAATAAGAAAATTACGAAAGAAGAATTATCTGACAGAGGAGTCAAGCGAGTATCAGGGGTGACAGGGTGGTCGAGGAGAGCTAGGGGGAGGGCTAGTCTGACCAACAATACAGTAGGCAGCTTATGCTAAACTTGTTCTGTCTTGCTATGGTCCGAACGTCATCCGGCAGCAGGTTCCAGAGTGCAGATCCTGCGACGGACGGCCGAGAAGCGCCAGAGCGAGTGGAGGATGGCTGACTGAGCAGACCACTGGACCTCTGATGACGGGTTCTTCTGCCAGCAGATCTGACGAACAGTACAGACAACGACTTTACGTGGCACTAGCTTTCCCATGAAGGCACCTTCAGACAAACACTAGTAGCTTGCGCTTGCTGAGTTCGCCTATCCGGTACTAGCCGTGCTGCACCAGTAGGGGATGCACGGTTGTGTAGGGTGGGTGGCCGTCGATAGCTCGGATAGCCCTGTTCTGTAGCAGACCCAGGCAATCAAGCTGGCGACCAAGGAGCGCGGGGAAGAAGGTATTACTGCCATAGACTATGTCAGAGATGACAACAGCCTGGACGAAGAGACGCCGTGCAGATCGGGATAGGGAGCGACGGGCTCTGATGATTCGTTTAATGTAATTGTGTTGATTCTTCACAAAATTTAATGTGTTATTTTGCCCGTACAAGAGCCTTGAAGAGGCTCAAGGAGTTCATTTCAAAAAAATAAAAAATAAAAGCCGTTTAATAGGTACGTTGGTACATGTACATGGTTAGTTCTTCGGAGATGTGTGTTGGAGCCAGGTGTCAGGTTTTGTTACTAAGTACAAAAAAAACCACACACCATGGCAGCACAAAGCAGTAAGGCAGCGATGAGACCAGGGAGTCGACTCCCTGGATGAGACATATGGAATGGCAGGAGCAGGGGAGAGGCAGGGGCAGCTTGACCGACCATAGGGTCTCGGCTTCATTGCAACCCAAGCGCTCCACAAAAACAAAAGATTACAGAAAATACGCGGGGGGGGGGTAGATACATGAAACTGGGGATTTCGGGGAAAAGTCACATGATGCACAATATCAGAGAGTCAAAGAAGTGAATGGAGGAGGGAACAGAGTTAGAGCTTTTTGGTTGTCGAATGTCTTGGTACTCTCAGTTTTGTGCCTAGTTGTTGCACTTTCTGATTGTAACTGTTAAATTTCCCTTTATTTTTTACATTTATTATTGGCTGAACATCCGAGTATCAACATATCAACTTGATCGCTGGCTGGAAAGAGAGAGGATTCAGGCAGAGAATAGTAAAGGTCCAGGAGGACCCGGACGCACTCTCGAGGAACTATCCAACTTTTCTGCCATGGTTCAGCAGCTACTTTCTCTGGAATTACCACACTCGCCGTTACACTCAAAGTCATATTAATGTTTGCGTTGGCGGTTATGAAAAAGAAACACAATTTTCATTCACAGTGTGTTGCAACTGCACTCACATTAGCAGAAGCAGAGAGGTAAAAGTTGAAATGCAGTTCCCTTTTCTTTAGGAAAGGTACCGTGCTAGTAGTCAGTTTGATCAACGAGTTAAGTAAGTTTGCTGCAATACCCAAGGAGACGAAGAGAAAAGGAGTCGAAAAATTCTCGCCACCACGTGAAGATCATTCTGGGAGGAAGATTACTTCTATCGATTCAGATTTAAGTAAATTGTGGGAAAGACAGCAAAAGACAAAAAAATACAGATTGACGATAACCACTTGAGTGACGATAATCACCGATGAAAGTCAGAAGAAAACGTTCTGGTTAGTTATAATTGTAGAAAGGAAAAAGACATTATGGATACGAGTTAAGACTTCACTTAATAGTAGTCAGTTTGATCAACGAGTTAAGTAAGTTTGCTGCAATACCCAAGGAGACGAAGAGAAAAGGAGTCGAAAAATTCTCGCCACCACGTGAAGATCATTCTGGGAGGAAGATTACTTCTATCGATTCAGATTTAAGTAAATTGTGGGAAAGACAGCAAAAGACAAAAAAATACAGATTGACGATAACCACTTGAGTGACGATAATCACCGATGAAAGTCAGAAGAAAACGTTCTGGTTAGTTATAATTGTAGAAAGGAAAAAGACATTATGGATACGAGTTAAGACTTCACTTAAGAGTAACTCTCCATCACTGTAACATGATACTTTATACAGTCAGAACGTGCAATAACTAGGCACAAAACTGACAGAGTACTGAGACATTCGACGTCCTGACACCTAGCTTCAACACATCTCCGTAGCGCTAACCGACAGCCTTCCAACTTGGAAGGTTCAAGGTTATGGAAAGACCAAAGAAGGGAAGGCAAGCGCAACGAAAACGAGCAAAAGCTACAGTCCCAACGGAACAAAGAATATCGATTGTTACTGGACGATGACGAGACCAGTACGATATTAAATATCGGGCTGCTTCGAATTGTAGTTAGACCGCTTTGTCAAATTTTGACAAAGCGGTCTAACTACAATTCGAAGCAGCAAAGCAGCACAAAACCCAACTTGGGTGGGTCATAAATATCAAAGATAAGTAAAGAAATGGGAAGCTTTGCGAAAACGAATTGTACAAGCCGTTAATAATTGGACTTTGTTTTACTTGTGCGTGTTAGAATGACGGCACAACTAATCCTATTGATAGCCAATATTACAGACTGAGTTTGCTTTTTGCAGTCATAGTGTAACAGTTTTCCTCTCCACGCTCTGTTACATCACTACCTGTATACACCACATGATGGTGGCCCACATCTAACACCATACGTCTACACTGACAGCTAGCACCATTTTCGTGAACACGCGCTCTTCTTATCTATGTGCTAAGCTTTCACCTCGTCCCGCCGCTCTTGCTGATTGGAAGCTGCGTTGCGTTGATCCTATAGTTCACTGCTCAGTTTAGTTTATGCCTCGAAATTACGTCTCAGTTTAGTTTAGTTGTCTTATTCTGAGATTCAATGAATACTGTTACACATAGTCTCATGTCCATTCTACCGTGGCGAGGTGAGGGAGAGTGGCGTGCATGCAGTGCGGACTGTTGTCACGACTCATGCCTCCTGTGGTTTGGTGATAGTGGTGGCCACTAATACTAATAGGCACTATGGCATTGACAATGGTCGACTGGGGGAGCATTGCCATTGTCGGGATCATGCCCGGGAGTGCGGGTCAGGCCTCAATCCAAATAAAAGCCAATCAGGCTGCACCGGTTTGTCATCATTGCCATTGGCATTGGAAGCCTCGCAACACACAGACTTCGCCGTATTCACCAAGATCCGCTGCAGTCTCACACTCTGACACAGCCATTGACCTCTATAGCCGGGTTGAGTGCACTGCAAACACATACAATGTTATGTCATGTAATAATCTACACAGGTCAGTTTGCAATGGAATGATTTATTGTTACTCTGGAGGTTGACTCGGAGGGAGAGCATAGGTCTGAGCTAGGATACATTTATAGGAAAAGGACCAAGGAACAACAAGTTTACGCTATGATATCCCCTTTAACACCACGCTGATTGTCAAGTAACTGATGGTATTAATTAAATATTGTGGACATTATCACGTAACTTGGAGTTTCTTGGTCCTTTTGCTATAAACTCTGGAGTTTGATGGCTATTCTATTTGACCAATCTTCGGACATCAAGTGCAATAGCGTTAGCCTGTCTGATTTACAACGTCAAGAGTGCATGACCCCATGCTGCTGTTGACAAGTACAATGACTGTTATTCATGTAGAGTAGGGTCCTAGTAGTGGTATAGTAGAGCAAGCGGGTCATACACAGTCGTGACTCATGGAAAATCTCCGCATAGACATACCGCCTCCCTACATCATGTACATTGGCCAGAGTGACTACAACTACAACTGGATGTCTTGTTGTGGAAGGAAACGTGAACATGCCCTGAAGGCCAGTGAAGAACTGATGATGCTTTCATGTTATTGGGTTCTATGCCTGTTTGAATTTGCGAATCAAAATAAATACAAACAAAAAATGTAGACTCGAGCCTACGCTATGTTACATACCATTATGCTAGTGTACTGGATTTAATTAACTAATCTAGCGGAGACCTACGCCATGCAGGTGGATCTTGAAGATCCTGAAGGCCAGGCTTCACAGAAAGATCTTGTACAACCGCGCAACTGAGCTGAGTGAGGGACGATGTATGTATGAATTTTTAATTTTAATTCGCAAGTACACACGGGCTACAAGCCCAATTGCATGGAAGCGAATGTGATAATGAGGTTAATTAAGAAAAAGGGTGGAGGAAGGAGGAGGACGGTAGCAAAGCAACAGGGAGGACAATTTAGCGCAAAATTAACAATTGCACAAATATGAGAGTACCTGAGACCGAGGGTACCTGTGGAGCGATAAAATGCTGAAGGCAAACAGAAGAAAGGAAATCATAAGCCAATACGCGCTAAACTGCGCTTGAGTTATAATGAAGGGGAAAACCGGAGCTCAAGAAAATTATAACATACAGTGTGTCTTTCCCTCAAACCAGTTAATACAAAGTCATAATAAGAATTTAACTGGATGAAGAGTAGCACATGTCATTGTCAATATTTTGTACAAATATACAGTATAGCCATGTCCGCGTCGAAGTGTAACAGCTGTTGATGAGTCCACCAGGAAGCCCTACAGTACGGGCTACACATACCAGTATGTGTAGCCTGTACTGTCTGTAGGGCTCCCTGGAGTCTACAGCTTCGCTTATGCTTCTACATGTAGCTAGCTTGCGTGAGAGGAGAGAAACCAGCGAGGCAGCGAAGGCAGGGTTGATGGGATCGGAATGGTCTAATGCCAGACTGGTTGTTTAACGGAGCTGAGCAACACACACTGTGCTGCATGTGGTACACTTAGCCTGAAGAAGAGCACTGTAGCCTACTGTAGTCTTGAAGAGAACCAGGGAATCTGAACTATTGGCAGTACTAGTACTAGTATTAGTATTAGTATTACTATCATTAGCAAGAGTATAATAACCACTATTGGTATTACTTGACTGAAGTGTGTTTTATGCAGTGCCATACAGTAATACACAGGCATGGCTTTGGAACTGACTTGCGAAACTGCATCATGACTGCTGTGCGTTTGTTTCTTGTAGCTATGTATGTGAATCTCAGCTCTTGTGATCTAGTCTCTCAACACCAAACAGCATGCCAACTTACTTCATCGTTTGTTCATTCCTCGCACATTCAAATGGCACATGCCATTTCACTCGTTGTTGAGTCCAGACCCTTCAGAAGCGCTTGAGGTGCACTTCACCTTTAGCGCAGCAACCACCATATCCATGCACGCTTGTGAAGAGGCCATCAATCGCTTCATTCCAAAGCAGGATTGGAACTGCGGAATTGTTTTACCTCATGCAGACTGGTTGTGTGCATGTGCATGCGATGTAAGTTGTCATGACTGTACGTTCGTTCGTATGTCCATATTCCACATCCGTGTGTACAGCTGTGTGTGTGTGTGTGTGTGTGTGTGTGTGTGTGTGTGTGTGTGTGTGTGTGTGTGTGTGTGTGTGTGTGTGTGTATACCTGTGTCTATGGGATCCACCGCTATACTACAGTATACAATCATCATGATTGTATTGCGTGTTCAATTGATACGAAGCGTCGGCGTGAACCCCTGACTTAGTTCCACCTTGGGGTCCTAGCCTAGCCTAGCGATCACACGCTGCACGCAACGTGTGCACTTCCTTCTTGCGTTCGCGCCCGGAATGTGATTCCGAAACCACCAGATTTCCAGCAACGAGGAAGAAGTCCAAGAAGAAGGGCCGGACATTGACTGCTTGTCAAACCCAGCTCCGTATCGGAGCGTGCAAGCAGTACGTAGACGGCTCAGGTTCTCACAACTATCGTCATTTTCCAGGTAGACCTGGAAGTGGTGAGGAGAACGGGGTGCTAAGAAGCTAAGGTCGTCAGCCTGAACCTACCATGGACCTTCAAATGTTACTCTTGTCCGTGCTGGCATTCGTGGCCGGCATGCGAACAGCGCACGCGAGTTGCCTTGATACGGAAGCAAACTGCTTCGCACCTACGACGAATCAGGCTCCGTTCGCCACTGCCACTGCCACTGAAACATGCGGCATCGAGCTGGGAACGGAAATGTACAGTTTTGGCGGCCTTCAAATCGGAGGTCCCATCCCACCCCAGAGCGGGTTTACGTGTGATGCGTCGCTGCCGAATTTCGCGCACAACGTTACCTCGCTGAACGACGGCAACGTCTCGTCGTGGTGGCAGGGACCGCATAACAGGCGCGTGAACGCCCTGCGACTGAACTGGCCGAATGGGTTCTTCATGACCAGCATCGCGATCGAGCACCGCAGTGTCCGGCCGAGTCGTGCTACGCTGGAGTATTCCACTGACAACGGGCTAACCTGGTCTGTCTACAACTTCTACGCCAGAAATTGCCGGTCGCCGTCCAATGGCTTTCCACTGGTACCAGAAGTCGACATAAACAACTTACCGCAAGATACATCAACAGTATGCTACGAACAGGAGTCAGGAACAAATCCCGAAGACCGTGGACAGGTAACATAATCACAATTGAAGCATGTATGATTGGCGGACACTGGAATGTGTGGTGAACGGCTCGATGGGGCATGGGCTAACGAATCTTTCTTTATCGCTCCTGATTAGATATAATTATTATACTTGTCTTTACCGTATAGGACTCGAGATGAGGTGCTGAAATTGTCTGCTCAGTGTGTCGCAATTCACTTCGTAAATATGCAGTGCCGGTGATAGAAAATGACAATGTACACTTCGCAGTCGCAGCTTGAGGTTGACGTAGAAATTGTCGACAGAGAGCAAAATAATTTCGTCTGCCGGCGAAACTCGCGACCGTCCAATTTCCACCCAAGCAATCTCCCACCCGCTGTGGATTACGAAGTTCTAATCCCACAGTTTGATACCGTTGCGCTGTTTCCCTTAGGCCGGTTAGGGTATTCACACTAGAAAGTAGAATGCCACTGAACAGTTTCAAGGCTGCCCGAAAGGCCCAAAGTAAAACGAAAGGCCCAACATAATTGCAACAAAGGTAACATCCCCCCCCCCCCCACCCTGCCCCAGTGAATCGCGTTCTGTGTGTTTAGTTGTGCATATGGCCCCACTATGGGGTCGGAGCGGTGTCACTGTCATAATCAGTGCAGTAGAATATTATTATCTGGCGCGCTCAGAACATGAGCTTTATCAGGGGTCAAATAATTATTGTAATTCTGCACCCATGTCCTCTCTCTCTGCTAGCATTGCCCAGCTGTTGGCTTGTAAGCTAGGAGTAGACAGTACCGACTAGTAGGTAGGATATTGTGTGTAGCACGTCGGATTTTGTGCAGCTGTGCCAGAATTTCATAGGGTGGATCTACCCAGCAGCAAGGCAATATAGTCCGTAGGGATATTATCCCTGTTCAAAGAGCAAATACAAATACAGTTTCGCACCCCTCGGGGCGCAGCCCTGTCTCCATGAGGTTCGGATGAGAAGAATGTTCGGATAAGGGAGCAGTTACACAGCTATCAAAAACATGCATATTCCCGCATGTTTTCATCTTTTACATTCTCTTTGGCAGTACAACAGGAACTAGGTGCACTCCAGCTCCTCAAAATGACACCATCGTCATACATTTAGGCCTCGTTTACACAACAACGATTGAAAACGTTTTTGTCAAAAACCTTTTCAAAAGAACGCGCTTCCACAGATTTTGATAGGAGCGTGCACACGAGCACGCTGAAAAACGTTTCGAAAACGTTTCAAAACAAAAACGGCCTTCAGAGTGTTTTCCAATCGTTTCCGTTTCGTTCTCGTGTAGACGGTGAAAGCGTTTCACTACAACTGAAAACATGCCGCCGCCAGGCCAACTTATTGCACGTGACCATTGCGCGCCGAAAACGTGTTGCAGTGTACACGCTTATCGTTTTCGTGTGAACAGCAAAAATGTTTCGAAAACGGAATAAAAACGTTTTCAATCGTTGTCGTGTAAACGAGGCCTTAGGGTGCATTCTTATATTCTCTAGCTTCTCGGAGAAGAAGAAAAGAGAAGTCGAAGAAAGTGGTATAATGCAAGAACAGGTCTCCAAGAATTCGGAGATATTTTGCACATGTGAAGCAATATGAAGTGCCACGAATGTAGTACGAACTGTGCGTATGCAAAAAGGGAAATGCGAACACTCATGATCAACACATGCGTTTAACTGTAGTTCGCATGCGCTGATCCCAAACCGCGGGAATCTCCAAGTTTCAACCACCTCTGAAGCTTGGAGAGCTTTGGAGAGCCTCCTGAAATTCGGAGGGGATATAAGAACAGCTCTCGAACTCAAGTTTCCGAGAGTCTCCAACTTTTCCGAGAGGATTAAAGAACGCACCCATAGACTCCAACGTGATGTAGTGCATCGTGTGCATCGCTTGAAATTGAATGGTGCTCCAAGAGTGGGGAAAAATCAGCAAAAACCTCAAAAAAGCAGATAATTTTTTATTGTCCAACGCGCCCAGGCTGCCTGCAAGCCATGCATGCTACCTACGGCTAGTGGTAGTGCTAACTGCAGTACAACTACTTGAAGTACAACAAAACTCATTACTTTAGTACATTACAGACTCAGTGCTCTGCAATGGGAACCAATCAAGACTCTCCCAAGAGTCACATACTCGTACCCCGGCCGGCCAGTGCAGCTAGTGCACTGCACTGGTGTGATGGATTTCATGGAGCAGCACTGCATGCCGCATAACGGATTGCACTGGTGCATTTTGTATGTACGGATGAAAGTGGCACTCACTGGCCCTGGATGTTGTAATAGGCAATGGGCTATGCGGAATGCCACACTGAGAGAGAGAGAGGGGGGGGGGGGGGGGGGTCTGCTATTTATTCATGTACTTGTAGCAAATTTCTCTTGCCACAGCTAGCTGTATTGCATCTGATCTTGTTCTATGATCACTTTCATGGTGGTACTGTAGCATGATCCCATATTCCTGTGATGTCATCTTCAACAGCTACTTGAGAGTTGTACAGTAGTATAGTAGGCAGCATTACACTTGATCCGGATCACTTTGGCTCTCAAGTGTTTCTGTAGCTGAATTATCACAGTGCATGTATCACCCTATGGCTAGGACCTATTAATTTTTGTCACCTAACTAACTTACTTCCTAAGACTAAGAAATAAGATGCCTATTTCAGTGAGTCCATCTAGCTGTGGCATTCCCATGCACAGCATCATTTCACTGGATATTATGCAGATACTAGTAGTACTTGAGAACTTGAGAACTTGGGCTGGTTATCTAAAAGGGGAACCGAGTATTTCCGAGTATTTCTGTTCTGACTGTTTCTTTGGTAGCAAGCTCCCTTCTTATTATCCAGAGTCTGAGGTTGACAAGAAAACTCTATGCATGTTGAATACGATTGTGAAAGAATGGTTAGACTCGTGTAGAGAGCCAAGGATTGATTTATAAGAAGAAATGAGGACCAAGGAACTGCAAATTACACTAAAATATCCACTAACGCCACCAGTTACTTTACAATCAGCTCATGTGATAACATTGCACGAACCGGACTATTTACTGTTGTATACTAGTGTTGAACATCTGTCAATGTCTTAAGACAATAAATCTATATCGACTACATTTCCCTGTCTGTGAATGTGTATGTTCCTCCGTGCTTTTGTGTGTGTGTGTGTGTGTGTGTGTGTGTGTGTGTGTGTGTGTGTGTGTGTGTGTGTGTGTGTGTGTGTGTGTGTGTGTGTGTGTGTGTGTGTGGTGTGTATGAGAGAGTGTGTGTGTGTGTGTGTGTGTGTGTGTGTGGTGTGTGTGTGTGTGTGTGTGTGTGTGTGTGTGTGTGTGTGTGTGTGTGTGTGTGTGTGTGTGTGTGTGTGCGTGTGTGTGTGTGGTGCCCATGTTTCTCTCACTGCGATCAGGTGACCTTCACCCCAGAGTCGCGCATCGGACAGAGTCGCTTCACCAACGTCACGCTGATTGAGAACTATGTGGTGATAACAAATCTACGCTATGACCTCTCCGTGCTCTTTACCCTGTCCGAGGTGCCCGAAAACGCCCGTGGAACGGAGGAGGCAATGCGCTACTACTACGGAGTGTACGAGTGGGTTGTCAACGGAACCTGCCACTGCTATGGCCACTCGAACAACTGTACGGCGCTGGCTGGCGATACACCGGGGGTAAGGCTACATTTATACACTCACATACAATACAGTCAGACCTCGCTTAACCGCCGCACACATCCGTTATCCACAAAAATACCCGGATAGGCGACGGAACCGGATAATCAAACACATACTGTATGCACACATGACATATGCTGGAAATTGGCAACCAACGATTTTCTTCCAGGTCAATCATCAAACCGAGGTGATAACGCAAGCGCGCGTTGCTGGAGCATGACATGTTGCGCTGGAAGTCGTGCAAAATTAAAGCAATCAACAGACAGCAACTGCGAGAGGTATTGCTGGTAGACACACTTCTCTATACAAAGTGCGGAATTGCACTAGTTTGCCGTGTGTACTACCATCCATTCAACAGCACTATAGTCTGTTTCAAAAAGATTTACAATCAGGTTTGGGTCTTAAAAAGTATGAAGATAAGGGAAATTTGGACAACAAAGTACATAGAATGGCTTGTTAGGACACGGCAAATTGTTCTGTGAAGGTTTCGGAACAATTGGATCAGCCGTTAAGGAGTTAGAATTTCGGCCAGGTTTCCGGCCTTTTCCCATGGTTTACAATTTGCCCAGGAAGCCAGTATCGATTTTTTATCAAAACTCACGATTTATCCCTTCCTTTTTGGCCTTGTGGTTATGAATGCTGTCTGCTGACCATGAAGTAATAGTTGTGAGTTCAAATCCCAACCTATCCTCAAGTCAAACTTTTTTTCTTCATTGTTTTGGTGATCAAGCTGGTACAAGACAAAAAAGATGGCTGCACCAAACGACTTGTTGTTGTTGTTGGAGCTCGCGTTTCCTGCCGAACTGACTGACACTTGACTGGCTCACGCCACGTCAACACACCCACAACACTGCAATGGTGTGAGTGAATATGGAAGTCATCGCGCTGTAGCTTTTTGAGATTTATTGTAGTATTTCAAGATCTTCAAGATCGCCAATTTATTTGAATTTAGCAGTCAACGCCGTCTTCTATCAGCGTTCACAAGCGTCTGCTTTCCTCAAAATGTTGTCGAAATCACACGGATAGCTTTGCCAAGTCATGGCCTTGGGAATGAGTCCGTGTCGATGTCGTTTTCGTCACACGGTGAGTAAATTGCATCGCAGCTCAAAGAAACTATTTTGGTCACAAGACGAATTGGGACCCATGCCGCTCGTCAACATTTACAACATTTTCGTTTCGACATGTCCTCTCTGACTCCATTATCGATACGAAGAAGAACTCGTTTGTTGTAAACCAGACGACAGACGTACATGTACATGACTGTATCAACGTGAGTGAATTGTCATTTTTCCTGCTTTCGCGCGGAATATTTCTTCGAGTTCACAGTGAGTTTTTCCAGGCAGCGCTCGAGTGCTCATACGGTAAGACGCCAAACTCCGCGGGCGATCGCCAGGATTGCAAATCTTTTTGAAACGGACTGTAGTATCTACGTTCTCTGCTGAGGAACTCTGTTGGAGCGAAGCAGCTTTCTGGAGGGTCTGGCACATTCAAAATCTGAACCGAAATGTCCTCTGGGTGGTCCTGCGAAGTGTCCTAGCTATCGTGGTCCTGCGAAGTGTCTTAGCTATGGTGGTGATGTGCAAGTGCAATCTGTTGGCAGAGAGCGCATGGTGGATGGTGGATGGTGGATTGGTGGAGTGACTGATACTTGTGTAATGGCCGAGCTTCGTTGGTAACACTTTTCGACCGAATTTGATTTGCCTTAGAAAAAACCTGGCCGGTCAAGCAGAGCTAGCCCTCCAACCTAGTTGCTCTCGTGGCAACCCGGTCTCCCTATGCTGTCCGTACTCTGCCTTGTGTTCTCCTCTCTTTTCTCTCAGTAGTTGTTTTCTCTCTCTTTCTTTCTTTCTTTCTATCTCTCTCACTCTCTCTCTCTTTCTCACTCTCTCTCTCTCTCTCTCTCTCTCTCTCTCTCCCTCTCTCTCTCTCCTCATCCAATAAGCTCTAGCAGTGATGTATCTATGCCACGGGTGTCACAGGGCAGTGAGGAGTGGCACGACCGGGGTCCGGGGATGTCATGCGGGGAAAGCACTCGGATCTTTCGGCCAACAGGGCACGTTTCAGCGTTCTTTCATTGTGCTTATGGATGAATTGTACTGACCGTCAATGCATCCTGGAGGAAAGGTGGTACGACCATGGTGGTACCAGTCTGTACCGTCTGTGACACCCCTGTGTATGTTCTTGCTCTCTGTGTGCGGGCCTCAGTTCCAGTCCGGTTGCAACTGTGCTCACAACACAATGGGAGCAAACTGCGAGCAGTGCCTGCCGCTGTTCAACAACCGCACATGGCTGCCAGGAACGGACACACAGGCAAATGCTTGCGAAGGTAAGGCAGCTTTCCTTCGGATGTGCGGGTGCTGAACTACTGCGTTCGCCGTGTTGTTGAAACCCATCACATGTCCGGTCAGGAAATGTGTGCGGCATGACAAGTGAATACGATAAGAGTCTTGGTTACCCGGCGTCTCACAATGTACTTTTCTCGTTTCCTTGTTTGTTCTGCGCACAGAGTGCAATTGCAACAACCATGCCGTGTCGTGTACGTTCAACGCCGCGCTCGGCCAAGGGGTCTGCAACAACTGTACGGACAACACGGTGGGAAACAACTGTGAGGCCTGCGCGTCTAACTTCTTCGAGAACATGGCCGTGCCGAGGACCGATCCCAACTTCTGCCTGCGTAAGATGAAAGATGCCCCCCCCCCCCACCCTGCACATACTCGCCAGTTAAGAGCACCAACACAATTTAAAGATTCACGTGAGACTCGGTGTTTAGACCGAGTTTCCGCTTCCGTAGGAACACCGCCACCCTCAAAGATCAAGGTGCAGATGCAGCTCCTGAACCAAGACGGGTTGCTACTGACTCTGTCTAAACACTGTGTACCGTGTGTGTGTGTGTGTGTGTGTGTGTGTGTGTGTGTGTGTATGTGTGCGTGTGTGATCTGTTGAACTACACCGCACATCTCTCGGAAGACAGTCACTATGTGGTTGATATAGTCCCGGTCTAGTTGAAATGTTCGGGGCTTCAAATGTTTTGTATCTGCCTATACCTTTCAACTGCTCCGTATTGTACGCCTTCACCAGGTTCCTCAGCGGATTTCCTACCAGACATACATTAAAAATTCCGCATGTGATCAAATATTCATTAGAATTCTCTTAACTTTAATTTAGTTTTAGTTTTATTCCAAACAACACATGGCTAGGGCAGCCAATGACCACTTTGCGTGGCGATTTCAGGGTTTTTTATAGCCAACCATGCCTAGCAAGAAAAAGAAAAAGGAGTCGAAAAGAAAAGGAAAAGAAGAGCAAGAAGCAAATATGGACCAAAATTACGGTCTAAAGCAAGGCTTTCCTGAATGCAGTTTAAGTAGAAGGGCCCTTTGTCTCCTGGTGCAGCAACAGCCACTGCGAGTAGCCCTTGAAAAAGGGGGAAGTGTTGTAATACAGAAGAGGGGGCTCAGTAGCGGGGCTTTCCGTTAAGTTCACTAGCTGCCTCGAGCTAATAAGATATAATGCCTGCGCAGAATTTGTATGTCCAACTATGTATGTCCAGTTATTAAAACTGCTGTACAATGTCAGAAACAATCACACTATTCAATAGTTATTTTCGCGGCTAACGAAATATATTTCCAAACATTGCAAACTGATGCTATCAGGCCATCTAGTCCAGGCATGAAAGGTCGAGAGAGTTGAGTATGGAACTGAAGTCTGAAGAATAAAATTACTGTCACCGCCAGGACACCAACCATGGACCCTCCCTTATGAAACAAAGTGTCCCAAATCGTTATCTAACGAAATAATTTGCGGGTAGTCGTCTTGTTCTATGCAGTGCTAGGTCTTGACCTCTTGTCTATGCTGTGTTTGTTGTCGTGTTTTGTATGAAGCATGCGGCTGTGACCCGATCGGAACGCTGGAGAACACGGCTTGCAACTCCACTGGCCAATGCCAGTGCCAGGCGAACGTGATCAACCGACCGTGCAGCGAGTGCGCGGACGGTTTCTTCAACCTGACGATTGACAACCAGCTGGGATGCGAGCGTTAGTACTGTGCAGTGTCTGCTCTAGGATTGTAGGACAGCCGGGTACACGTGTACCTGGCGCAACCATTTCAACCGGGTCGTAACCGGGTACACATGTACCTGGCGCTGTGTCACCAGCCGAGGCACATGCTTTAACTGGTTGGTTGGTTTATTTTAATTCGGACGATAAACGGGAACTAGGTCCAATGACATAAAGGCGAATGGATAAGCCGCATTTAGAAAAGAGAGGGCAGGAATTAGAAAATTACGAAAGAAGAAGAAGTATCTGATAATCTGACACATACAAGCCATGTGGTCAGTCCTTTCAAAGTTCGAAAGTGTAAAGTACCAACCGGGTCACAGGTGACCCGGTACTATATTTTCAACCGGGTCCAAGCGCCGCCCAACCGGGTGGATTACCCGGCTCACCCGGCGCTGGAGCAGGCACTGCTGTGTGTGCGTTGTACCCTGCTTAGTTATAGACCATCACTGCAAGACGGGGACCAGTTGGGTTCGGAGCGCTGGCATCCTAGATCCTTGATCATGCTTGATGACACGTATAGATCTGTGCAGACAGCTCATTTGTACATGTGTGTAGAAAGTTGAACCGTTCAATTACGTCATTGTTCCAGGTGTTTTGCATGGAGTAGCCTCACCACTGTCACCACTCACCAGCACTTGCTTGCCACTCTGCGATGACATCATTCAATTGCGTCATCGTTTCAGGTGTTTTGCATCTAGGGGTAACACAAGCGCAGGCTTGCCACTCTGCGATGACGTCACTCGCAGAACCCCCTGTAAAAATTGGTATTTAGGGCACCGTGTGCTTGTTACCACGAGCATTGGTGGTACCTGCTTACAGTTCGGACGCAAGATAAAATATCATGTTATCAACTGCAGCACAGACCAAGTACATGTATGTTGTTCTTGACCTGGCTGCTATGACCTTAGCCCAAAGGCCGGCGGGACCGGGTGATATGGCCCTAGCCCTACGACCACCCGGACCGGGTGATATGGCCCTGGCCATACGACCGACCGGACCGGGTGCTATGGCCCTGGCCATACGACGGACCGAACCGGGTGCTATGACCCTAGCCCTGCGACCGCCCGGACCGGGTACTATGGCCCTAGCCCTACGACCGCCCGGACCGGGTGCTACAGCCCTGGCTGGACAGGTTGGCTGGACACTTCAACCCTGAGTTGGTGCTATCTACTGTAGGAGATCGTACTTCAGCTGGCAAGTGTGAAGAAAACTACCAGACCCAAGTACATCCAGGGACCAACATCAATGTGCACTATGCTCTAGCAGCTCAGCACAATCCCAAGTAGGCGTACAGACCCTGGAATGGGACAGACAGACAGACACACACACACACACACACACACACACACACACACACACACACACACACACACACACACACACACACACACACATGCACACACACACACACACACACACACACACACACACACACACACACACACACACACACACATATACACACACACACATGCACACACACACACACACACACCAACCCAGGTACATTGTAACAAACACCAGCTCAGGTGACACTGTTTCAGGACTGAGGTACAAGCACAGACACCAGCACAGACACAAGCACGGGTTCTGGGCAGAAACCTGGAGTACCATGAGGTAGTAGCTGTGTGTCAGACTGTGTCCACGGTGACAAAGAGCCTGAGTGTTGAGCTATGGAGTAACCATGGTAACCATGGTGCACGTACAACTCTTGGTTTGGGGAGCAGGTGCAATGTAAGGTGAATGTCACCGCGGCTTCTGTCATAATGGTTAGCGCATCTTTTTCATATTATCGTGTGTGTGTGTGTGTGTGTGTGTGTGTGTGTTCTCTGTAACTTTGTCCCATCCTGCAGCATGTCTGTGCAACGAAGCCGGCTCGGAAAACCTGATTTGTGACAAGGATAACATTGGCCAGTGCCTGTGCAAAGCCAACGTCCACCAGCGCATGTGTGATCAGTGCATGGTATGCGCTAGTGTGGTGGTTGTTGTGGTTGTTGTTGTGGTTGTTGTTGTTGTTGTTGTTGTTGTTGTTGTTGTTGTTGTTGTTGTTGTTGTTGTTGTTGTTGTTGTTGTTGTTGTTGTTGTTGTTGTTGTTGTTGTTGTTGTTGTTGTTGTTGCTGCTGCTGCTGCTGTTTGTTTGTTTGTTTGTTTTGCACAGGCACCTTAGCCGCTGTATTTGTTCACATGACAGTTTTCTCGTCCTGCTGTATGTGCATGTTGTGGCTAGCATGCGGTATTGAGCACTCTCCAGTTGTGGGGCTTACGACGCTTGTGTACATGTAGTTCTGACCTTGTTCACTTCCTTGTCATTGCACGTACAGCCCGCTTGGTCTGCAAACTGAAATGCAGTACCAGACAATAAACCAACCAATCAATGATACATTCAAAGCATGATGTCTGCAATTTTACTGGCGACAGTAACCATTTGCTGAAACTCTGTGTTTTATGTTTTCACACGTATCATCCATGAATAAGCTATGCCTCGGTAAAGGTCCCTTTGTTTTGTCAGGGTCCGGTTGCACTTGGATTTGAGCACCTGTTGCTTTTTTGGTTGTTGTATGCGTGCCTCCTGTAGGACGGTTTCTTCAACTTGACGGCAGACAATCCGCTGGGTTGCCTGCCATGCGAGTGTGACTGTGGCGGCTCCACAACACCGATCTGTGACAAGCAAACTGGGCAGTGTATGTGTGTTCCTTTCGTCACCGGCCGCCAGTGCACACGTCCAGTAGACCAATACTACTTTCCGGATTTCGACTGGCTGCGCATTGAAATGGAAGACTTCCAGCTACCAATGGTATGTACACGTGATCAGGGTAGTGGCCGCCAGGCATAGTATAGACTGTCCTGTGTCGGATCAGAGTAGTGACCAAGGGATAGCGTCTAGGTGGCCATGAAGTCGAGACCCTAGGTCGGCGGAGCTCCCTAAACCTCACCACCACTGCCACGATTCAGGTTGTGCATGCTTCCCCTAGCTGCATCTCATGTTTGGCATTTTAAAAGTGGTCTTTGTAAAAAATTAAAAAATTAATAAAAATACATCCCTTGTCCAGTACGACTCGAGTAAAGAGTCAGACACGCCACAACAGGGCATGTGCGTACAGAACTCTTTAAAAACGAGACATCCATACCACCGGCGAATCCATGCCGCAAGCATACACAACGATTTTGACGGATAGTATGCGTACAATACCGTGTTGGGTGAGGGCAGTGACAAGAGATAGTGTACCGTGACTTTAGGCATTTATATAGTGCAGCCATCACTGATCACTCCTTTACTTTAGATTTTTCTTGTGTGCATGTTAGGCCACGCTGTTTTTTTCCTATGTTTCGCGTCACCTTATTCGATGAAATCAATGAGGGAGGGCGAAAAAAATAAAAAAAACATCCAAAAAAAACAGTGTACGTGCATTGCATTTGTGACTTTTGTGTACAGTGAAGTGACGCGGCACTGCACTGTTCATGTACATGTACATGTACGTACATTGTCTGTGTATCCCCTCTGCCATGCTTGTGGTCCAAACACAGGCGGCATGATGATTGTGTGACTTGCGGCACAGCTGTACATGACATGTGTGTGAGCTGAGACAACAATCATGTTCCGTTTTTTTTCCTTTTGGGTTACATTTTCCGATTTTCTGGGTTTGCATTAAATTTGTATTGCATTTTCCAAAAAAATTTGTTCCGTTTTTTTTTTCAACTCCGGCTGTGAAATACATGCGCACGGGGGACGCGAAGCACAGATAAAAAACGGTGTGGCCTTACGTTGCACAGTGATAGCATACATGTACTGTGTGGGGACGGTCAAAACAAGGGATAGCATACATGTGCTGTGTGCTGTATGCGGTCAGGGCAGTGGCAAGGGATAGCATACACTGTGTGGGGTCAACAAGGGATAGCATACTGTACTGTGTGGGGTCAGGGCAGGCAAAGGGTTGAAGTGCATGTACCATGGTTGTTGCACTGTTCTAGTAACCCACATGCAGGGACATTGAGGAATCAACGACTTGGAGTTCTTGACTGCAATCCTGTAATGTGTATGTGGGGACAATAATTAACTTCAATTCACTTCCTATTGCATCTTCATACACCGGTCTAGTTCTTTTCATTTCTTTGAAAATGGGCAACAATTTTACACGGCTGAACGTCGTAAATTTACTTCAGTGTATGTTAAATCTTTGATGCCATCTTCATCTGGTCTGTCCATTGCCGGTGTCTGCAAGCATCATGTGGTTGCGTCTGGTCGAAAAATGAACCCACTAGCCCTTTGTATGTTGTGTGTACTGAATATTGGCTCATAACAAAGTATCTTTTTTCCTGTTTATTTTGCAGATGGCAGAAATCATCCGCATGGAGAATCCCTTCCCGGCGAACAACTTCACTGGCCAAGGCGTCGTCAACTTCCCTGCTGGCGCCAATCAAGCGTTATATCCACGACCGACACGGACCATCCCGACGCCCGGCCAATACCAAGGTGTTACATGCCTGCCTACGGTAGGTTGTGCAAGCTGACCAGCGCACCACGTAGACCCATGTCACACGCAGAGCACACGCACACATACACACACAGGGTGTGTGTATGTGTGCGTGCGTGTATGCATACGTGCATGTGTGCATGTGTGTGGGCGTCCGTGCGCGCATGTATGTGTGTGAAGCACTGGGTGCTCTTCTTCCGACACCTTGAACACTGTTCCAGCTGATGTGTATATACTTTGTACAGTAGAATGCCGATTATTCAAACGCCACTTGAAATATCCGAACGATCAATTATCCTAAATGCCTGTTATGGACTGATTTTGAGGGACAAAAATGAGTTTTTGCTAATTTTTCCCAACCGATACACCATTCAAATGACGCACAGGTAGCACTGGTGAAGAGAATGAGAAATGTTGAAAGCATGAGATGATATGTATGCTTTTCGAGAAGGATGTGTAGTCGCTCCATTACCCCTACATACTCCTGATCAAAAAACCCTGGAGACAGCCCTGGGGACAGCGCTGGAGACAGCCCTGGAGACAGCCCCGCGGGTTGCGGATAACCGGCACTCTTCTGTGACGGTGAAACAGGTCTGAGTACAAACTTGCCACTCGTATTCCGTAAACATTACAGTACATCATGGAAGAAAGCAATCGGAGCTTATTGAATGAGTGCAAGGTTCTAGCTAAAGGGGGTAGGGGGTAGGGGGCACCACCCCCTACCCCACCACTCCCCCCTCCCTCCCCCCCTCCTCCCTCCCCCCCTCCCCCCTCCCCCTCCCCCCTCCCCCCTCCCTCCCTTTCCTGGCAATAACATAGAAGTTGTAACGTCATCTTTCTATCCTTCTCACATGTTCTCTGTCCATCGTACACAGGCGACAAACAGCCAAATAAATCCCGCCGTCGATCCATCACAAATTGCACTCACCATAACCGGCCCAGTGACGGTGGATTCGGTAAGCCGTGTGCTGTGTCTAGTAATATTATGACTCCTTTCATTGCCATCATTCATATTGCGCATGCGTAGGAAGTACATCGTCTGTTTTGCCTTGACGGGTTCTGAGTGCGATGCAGAACAATGGCGACGAAGATAAAGAGGAAAGTGTAGGCAAGTTTTATTGTTACTGTTACTCCCGGCCTACTGACTACTGCAAGTACAGTAGAACGTGTGACTAACGACCACCCCTTGGAGCCAGGGAAAGCGGTCTTTAGTGGCAGGTGGTCCTTAGTTAGAGGTTTGCGCTGCACAACCATAATACAGTCAACTTCGCTAATAACGACTGCGGATATAACGACAATTCGCGAATAACGACAGAATTTCCATGCCCAGAGCAAAGTCCCATCCCACTGGAATACATATAATGAGACTTCGGGTATAACGACACTTCGCGAATAAGGACACCTTTTTGATGCCCCGCCGAGTGTCGTTATAAGCGAAGTTGACTGTATATGAATGTGACACCGTCCGTGCCTGGCGAAGTGGCCTGTAGTACCAGGCTGGTCGCTAGTCACGGTGGTCTGTAGTACCAGGCTGGTCGCTAGTCACGGTGGTCTGTAGTACCAGGCTGGTCGCTAGTCACGGTGGTCTGTAGTACCAGGCTGATCGCTAGTCACGGTGGTCTGTAGTACCAGGCTGGTCGCTAGTCACGGTGGTCTTTAGTTACAGGCTTTACTGTAATTCTTTTCTACGTATCGTGATGTCGAAAGTCAGTTTGGAGCCTTTCGACGGCTGTGAAGTGCGGGAAGTTTAACCCTCTGTGATAATTCTCGTTGCCACCAGTATTAGCTGATCTAGCTAAACTTTCTCTTCGCCGAGCAGTCTCAGAAGACTCTCTTGCCGAGCACTCTCAGAAGACTCTCTTGCAGTTTCATGGAGTTAACTAGATGTACTATTGAACTCAAGACTAACTCCTTAATAAAAATCTGCCATGTGTGTATGTGTGTGTGTGTGAGCGCGCGCGTGTCTGCATGTGCGTGCGTGGGTGCATTTGTGCATGCGTGCATGTGTGTATGTGCGTGTGTGTGTGTGTGTGTGTGTGTGTGTGTGTGTGTGTGTGTGTGTGTGTGTGTGTGTGTGTGCATGTGTGTGTGCATGTGTGTGTGCGTGTATGTGTATGTGTGTCACTGTGTGATTTTCACTTCTTCCCTCCAATGCACATTGTCCAGTGCACCCTTCATGTGTCACCTAACCTCTTCATAGGCACGTGCCTAGTTGGTGACATCTTCCTTCCCACATTTAGCCAGCCAACTCTGGATCTCCTTACATTGTGCCAAAACCATCGCATCTCTCAGCTGACTTCGTGTGAGCAGGCGTTTGATCCACGCTGCGAGTCCATCACCTTCACCACCATGATGGATCTGTGGGAAAGCGCCCTGCGTACGTACCACTCTCTGACTGCTGCTGCTGCCATGGTTTTGTGCTGAGCTTGGCTTGACTTGGAATACTAGCAAATTATCATGGTTTTGATGAACATAGTGGGATTGTTTGAACTGTCTTTGTCTCCACTGCACTATCTAACTCACAACCGCATCCTCTTGCTCAAGTGAACCATGTTGCAAACAGGTACAACTGTTGCTAAATAATGTTTTTGAACTCCATGGCATCACCGATTGGGTGGGCATACATCCCAATCGAAAAATCTGAGGCGGTTATGGTGGAACGGGCAAGGGGGGGGGGGGCATAGTGCTTATGGTCTACACATAGTGTGTGTGTGTGTGTGTGCGTGTGTGTGTGTGTGTGTGTGTGTGTGTGTGTGTGTGTGTGTGTGTGTGTGTGTGTGCGTGTGTGTTCGTGTTATGCCCAAGACAACTGCTCATCAGATGCATGTGGGTGCGCGTGCGTGCGTGTTTTGTTGTTGTGTGTGTGTGTGGGGGGGGGGTTCGTGTGCCTGTGTGCTTGTGTGCTTGTGTGTATATGTGTGTGTGTACCTTGTCCACGCCCGCTTACTGAGGTGTGGTGCGCTCATAAGTTAGATCGTTTCCAAATCCACCCAGAGCGGTTTGGAGATTTCAGGGGTGTGGGCCGTTGGGCGGTTCAATAGCCAATTGAGTCATCTTTCCAAGATTCCTTTTGAGTCCTTGTGCACCGCCCGTATAACAGAACACACAACAATAGAGTTGCATAGCCTGTGGCTGGCAATGGTGAAGTGTGTGTTTTCATGTGTGTGTGTGTGTGTGTTTGTGTGTGTGTGTGTGTGTGTGTGCGTGTGTGTGTGTGTGTGTGTGTGTTTGTATACATACAGCTTGCACCTGTGACGGTGTTGGCTCATCCAATAACACGTGCAAACAGTACGGTGGCCAGTGTTTCTGCCAGCCCAACGTCCAAGGCAGAACGTGTGACGAGTGCGTGCCTGGCTTCTTTGGATTCAGCAACACTGGATGTCAACGTGAGTAGTGCGTGCTGGTGTGTACTGGTGTGTACTGGTGTGTACTGGTGTGTACTGGTGTGTACTGGTGTGTACTGGTGTGTACTGGTGTGTACTGGTGTGTACTGGTGTGTACTAGCGTGTACTGGTGTGTACTGGTGTGTACTGGTGTGTGCGTAGACCACGGGCTTCTGCAGTCCTGGCAACTGAAATCTGACCCCTGTAGTGGTGCGCTCGCACTGCACCAACACAGCACGCGACCACACCAGCCGCAAACCATGGACTGTGCATGCTCATGTATATCTCAACTTCTGTACTGTACCAATGACGTATGTGCGGTCTTGCAGCAGAAACAATGAGGAGATGCGAAATCCAGTGTTACCCGGCATGTAACTGTTACGCAGTAGTACACAGCCGTACGCAAAACCAGAAGATGAATGCCAAGCAGTGATCTTTAAAACGCTTTGCTGGCTTATGTATCTGCCCCTTTGTTGTTCACAGCATGCGAGTGTGTGGTGGAAGGTAGAGTTGATAATCTCTGTAGCCCAACGGACGGACAGTGTAACTGCTTGCCCAACGTTGCTGAACGGGACTGCCGCCGATGCGAGACCAACTTCTTCGACTTCGGCAATGCAGCTGGTGAGGTTAAATCGTTGCTCTGCGTGTTTTTGCAGATGACACACTTTATAATGACGTATGCAATGAATCAGTGTAGTAGTAAAAAACACCAAACGTACACCTCAGACATGTTTCAGTTATCAGTGCTGGGGTAGGCTACATATGAACAAACGTCCTTGAGATTTCCAACTACATGATATGTAGCTGGAAATCTCAATACACTGTATTAAGTTCCCATAGCGACCCCGTCCCTCACACAGGTAAGTCAATAAGTGAGGCATCTAGGGATTGAGGAGTGCTGATTTCGAAGCAACTGGTTGAAGCTCAAAGTAGAGCTGCTGTTAGCTCAAGTTAGAATAAAGGAGGAACGGAGTGTCTCAGCTTCCTCGGACCAAGACCATTCGATTTAGCACCCCGAAGACTACAACTGGTGAAAATCTGATTTTAGGCTTAACTCCCCTTGAGTGAGGTGGGTCGGGAGGGGTGGTGGGAAAAGAAAATTCCTGAACCAAGATCTTTTGTATGGAAAGACACAGCAGGGCAAGTGGAGAGAGATTGCTCTGCTGGAGGTGCGGATGCATGCCAATTCCAGTGGTGATGTTCTGTGTCGGTCACGGCCACACTGCGGCAATCGTGTACATGTGCATCTGTTGCCTGTTCTAGGTTGCTCACCGTGCGAATGCAATCCTGACTTCAGCACTAGTCTCCAGTGCAACAACACGGGCGTGTGCACATGCTTGCCCGGCGTCGGCGGGGAAAAGTGCACCGAATGCTTGCCGGGATTCCACTCCATCATGGTATGTGCTGTGCAGCGTGTAGAATGCGGCGTGAAACGGTAGCGTATACTAGTGTATACTGCACATCACATACTTGTGTACAAATTACACTGTAATACACACACTTGAAAGAAGGAATCAAAAGCGTTTTTGCAGTAACTCTGAGTTTCATGGTTTTAACCGATCATCAGACACCAACCACACTACTAGCTTTCTTTTTTCGTTTTTCAACAAAGAACACAAACCCGGCTCGAGACAAAAATAAGAACAAGAAAGATAACAAAGTTGCATGCAGGGAGAACGAAGAAACGACTAGAACACAGAAGTTGTGGGTTCACAGCTGTAGTAGCTGTACTATGCTCTGCACGTTGGTGTATTGAGCACTGTCACGAGCTCGGAGCAACCGCAACTCTCTCAGAGTGTGTACAGATTATTTGTGTACAGTAGCACTGCACACTGCACCACACTGCGCACTGCAAACCACACTGCACACTGCACACTGCACACTGCACACTGCACACTGCACACTGCACACTGCACACTGCACCACACTGCACACTGCACACTGCACACTGCACACTGCACCACACTGCACACTGCACCACACTGCACACTGCACACTGCACACTGCACACTGCACACTGCACACTGCACCACACTACACACTGCACACTGCACACTGCACACTGCACACTGCACACTGCACCACACTGCACCACACTGCACACTGCACACTGCACACTGCACACTGCACACTGCACACTGCACCACACTGCACCACACTGCACACTGCACACTGCACACTGCACACTGCACACTGCACACTGCACACTGCACACTGCACACTGCACACTGCACACTGCACACTGCACACTGCACACTGCACACTGCACACTGCACCACACTGCACACTGCACACTGCACACTGCACACTGCAAACCACACTACTAACTACATTGTTGTATGGTGTCGCCATGGCAATGCCGGACTACAAAGGTTTTGCACCAGTACGCTTGTATAATTATGTTGATCACAAAAGCACACACCACCATCCAAGACAGTCTCTTGGCTGCAATTATCTGAATTCAGAGTTTCTTAAGAAAAGGAGGGGGGGGGGCTTGTCAACTGACAACCGCTCTCTTCAGTTGCTATTCACACTCAGCTCATGTGCTGCCGATGAAAAATTCTTTATTGTGATGTCGAAAAATTATGACGTTTCGGGCCAGTCACCCATCGTCAGAATACTGTTTCCAATATCCAAATTATCTTGCCAGGCCCATCTTCAGGAATGAAAGTCCCATACGAATGATATGTACACAGTCATGGTTTGCTGGCAGTTCTCTTCCCTGACTGCTATCAGTTAATTGGAAGTTCTCCCTATTCTTACCAAGGATATTGCTATTAAATCTGAGAAAGAGATGTCACATTGTCCGAGACACAACACTAGAGCTGTTCTGTATGTCCTCTCCTCTCAGTGGCTCACACATACCTGTAGGTATGGTGCTGTTTGGTTGCTGATACTCACGTCCCTGGCTGCTATCATTGAACTTGAAGTTCTCCCAATCCTTACCAAGGTTATTGTTATTACCTGACACTTTGAAATGATGTCACATCAGGAGCGGATGGATCCCGGAGGAGTTCCAGGAGTCCGCAGAACCCCCTACATTTCGTAAATGTACTAATGGAAACCATATGCATTGTACATAATATACATGACCGCATCCGCTATTCAGTTTTTATTAACCTGGACCCCCCCCCCCCCCCCCCCCCCTGTAGAGATCGCTGGATCTGCCCCTGCACATTGTGAGATGTAGCACTGGAGCTCCTTTGTATGTCCCGGTCTCACATATGATCTGTATGTACGTCGGTATTGTTTGGTTGAGTGCAGCCCGGCATTGGATGCACTCCATGCACGTGCGACCTGCGCGGCACTCAGGAAGGACGTACGTGCGACAACGTCACGGGACTGTGTCCATGCAAGGAGAACACGATGAACGCAAACTGCTCAGAATGCCGGCCAGGTACGGGGTAGGACCGTTAAGTACTGCCAGAGCGCCCCGTCTCGCGAGAGCGCCCCACCTTGATTTTACAGCCAGGGAAAGGAAAATCGTATAGCAGAGTGCAACGAAGTTTGTACGGTGTGAGAACCTTAGTGTACTAAGGTCACACTTAGCCTGAGGTTGTTGGGTGGATCTCGTGTCCGCTCGAAGGTAAATTGAGTACGGATTGACTGCACAACGTGTAATGTGTGTACAAGGTTCGTGTCGTATGACCTACAGACAGGAAACCACCTCCACAATACGACCAGGAAGGGACGAGATGGTGGGGCGCTCTGGCAGTGCTATACGGTAGTAGAAGTAGTATTAAATTTTATTATTTTACTGGGGCAATCCGGCCACAGACTATAAGTCTTTCTTCAGGGTATGATCCCAGGTAAGTACTGTCATCACACACCCTGTTGACGTGCACATTAGATGTGAGGCTACTGGCCTCACCCGAGGCTTACATTGGAAATGTTTGTGTATTACTAATATCTCAACCACATATTGGCAGCCTTACGATGAGCCAGGAGATGTTGAATAATAAATAAATAAATAAAAAACAGCTCGAAAAGCATGTTTGAGTAGCCCTTATGCTCTCTAAGACTTAAGAGATTTGGGTGGTCAGTGTCTACACCGGTGTTTTCCTACCATACTGTGCTGTGCATGCATGGACACTAGTGTTGGGCGTGTGGACGCAAGCCTCCACCACTCCTGCCCTCATCGGGGTTTGGTGCTTGTTGGATCGAAATATTCCTGTAAGGAACGGTCAGTTCAGCGTGCAAGCAAGGCTTGAGCTGCCTGCGAGATACTCTGCTACATACAGTCAACTTCGCTAATAACGACTGCGGATGTAACGACAATTCGCGAATAACGACAGAATTTCCATGTCCAGAGCAAAGTCCCATCCAACCTGTATACATACAATGGGACTTCGGGTATAACGACACTTCGCGAATAAGGACACTTTTCTGATGCCCCGCCGAGTGTCGTTATACGCGAAATTGACTGTATACATAAACGTGCCTTCTTGCTACACTGTGACCAGCGGTGTATATGTGACTGTCACAGAAACTGCTGTTGTGACGTATGTGATGTCAAACCGTTTGCACTGCTCCTTCTGTTGATGCCACTGCTATTTGCCAGGAACTTACGGCTTGAGTTTCACCGCTCCTCAAGGCTGTTTTGACTGCCTGTGTTCGAACAAGTCGTCGGAGTGCATGGCCGCATCCGGCTACCGCCTTAGCACGTTTGTTGAGAATTTCGAGAACGATGTGGCTGGATTTGTGGCAAGCGACCCAAGCGTGGGTATTGCTCAGAATACGGGTGACGGGTGAGCCTTGTCTATGTGTGCATGACTATTATGCTTCCTCGATGTGTGAAGACTGGGTCTCGTGATGCCAATCGTAGCTGTGAAAAGAGATTCGGCTGGACAAAGTTTTAACTGTCCTTCACTGGTTTCTCAACTTTGTACTTTTGGTACATACAGCATTGGCTGGGAACCTGAGATGTTTGGTCGGGGAGGGGAGAGGGGGAGGGGGAGGGGAGGGGGGGGGGGGTTGAATGCACCTTACCTCCACTACTGCTTGGTTAGTACAGGTCCTCCCTCATTATAACGAGTCCGGTTAGTACATAAACCCCGTTAGTAAATAGAAATCTGAAATCCCCTGGCGAAACGTGGTCTATACAACTGTTTACAGGTCCGGTTACAACATAATCCGTTAGTACATAAAATCCGTTATAACGACCCTTTGCCCAGGTCCTGGAGTGCCAAACCCTCAGTATAAGATAATATTGACCATGCAGGACCAAGGCCAAAACATGTAGGATAAAGCAGAACGAGGAAGCGTATGATGTCTATGTATTCGTGAATATGGACGATCCTTTGCATCCAAGGAAGAGTTATGTTGGAGATTTTCAATTATCTTATAACGAGTTGAAGCATCGATAATTTATGTTGTATCGAGGGTAGCCCCGGTAAGTACGAAGTAGTGCCTATTTCACCTTTAGCTGCAAGTCCTGCTACAAGATAAGTCTCGTTATAAGATAACTTTTTCGATGGCCCAGAGATTATCTACTAACGAGGGAGGACCTGTAGCTTGGATGGTTCAGATAGAGCGAATGTATCTTTTGAGTTTTGATATTTCTGAGCCACCCGAGTTACACATAGGTTGTATGCTGCTTTGCTGCTTCGAGCTGTAGCTAAACCCATTAGACCGTTATCACACTGCGTTTGTTTGAGTCGCGTTTGCGTCTGCGTTTGCGTTTGAGACTGGAAAACGCAAGACGTGCTATCATACTATACTTGTGATTTTCAGCGTTTGCGTCAAAATCTGTGCACGCGGGAAAATACAAAAATGTGGGGAATCGATCTCCAGGTGGCCGTGGATGCTGAATTAATTATTTTCCTGAGATCGAAAAGTGTTCTGTTTCTGCTCCTATGTCCTTTGTCAGTGGTGCTGGGGGAATGGGAGTCGATGGGAAGACTGCAGCCGTTGCGTTGCCTGTGTTGGGGTGGCAGTTCCGTTGTTGAGGCACATCGTCCAGCTAGGCTAGCCGTCGCCAACTAGTCAGCGCAACCTCAGCCAGGAGTTCGCATCAGCTCCATGCCTCGCGAATCCAAAATCAATCAATCAGTACAATGTCATGTAGTAGAAGTACCCTCGCCGGCCTCAGCAACTAGATGGAAATGAAGATTTGAAAAGCACACTTGAGAATCATTTGAAAACACTCAAAAACAATGCAGGAAGTGCTGCGATAAAGAAAGTCCGATCTGCGTTTACACGATTTGGTTTTGACTACCCCCCCCCCCCCCCTGGTTTGCGTCTGCGTCTGCGGCTGTGCGTCTGGAAACCAACGCGCTCGCGATAACATCACATGATGGCATTTCCTAGGCGACCGTCAAAAACCGAAGAAAACGCAGACGCAAACGCGACTTTTGAACGCAGTGTGATAAGGGCCTTACTTTTGTCAAGTGCATGTATCTTACCGGTCTCGTCATCGTCAATTGACAGTCATCAGTCAACATTCCTTACGTTGAACATTGTGACCCTTCCCCCGCCATCATTGTGAGAACTGGCTTGTACTCATTTTCGTTGCGCTCGCCTTCCCCTCTTTGGTCTCTCCTTAATAACTGGGAACCTTCCTGAGTTGGAAGGCCATAGGTTTGCGCTCTGGAGATGTGTTTCAGCTCGGTGTCAGGCCGTTGAATGTCTCAGTGCTCTGTCAGTTTCGAGTTGTGCCCAGTTGTCATCCTTTATGACGGTGTAGCAATACAGCGGTGGACCGAGTCACTTACTTGTATGTCTCATATGCATGTGTCCCTGTCTCATATGCATGTGTCCCTGTCTCATATGCATGTGTCCCTGTCTCATATGCATGTGTCCCTGTCTCATTGCATGTGTCCCTGTCTCATATGCATGTGTCCCTGTCTCATATGCATGTGTCCCTGTCTCATATGCATGTGTCCCTGTCCTTTACACAGAAGTATGCTGTGTGCTATGTGGCCCTCTGTGCAGCGAAACATTCATCACATCCCTGATAACTAACCTCTTCCCACCACTCAATCCGGACATTTTCTATAATGCCGGTGCCGGTGAATTCTTGGGAGACTTATCTCGATCCTTGGGCCACCGTCTGACGTTCACACTTCTCGTGCAAATTAGCACTGGTGCACCGAACGAAGTGATCGTTCCCTTACCAGCAGGTACACTGATTGATGTGCTACGCATCGAAACCGACCTTCCTGGAGTGTCCCCTATCGTTGCTGCCATAGAGGCGCCTATGGTTGATACTGCAGCTGAAATCTCCGTGAGTGGTAGCCATCTGCGGGAAAAGTTTGGATGCATGCGTGTACATAATTATGTGTGTGTATATGTGTGCATGTATGTGCGTGTGTGTGTGTGTGTGTGTGTGTGTGTGTGTGTGTGTGTGTGTGTGTGTTGTGTGTATGTGTGTGTGTGCATGCATCTGTGTATGCATCTGTGTATGTTTGCCCGTGTGTGTATGGGGGGGGGGGTATGGTGTATGGCGATATAAGATGAGTAACTATTAGTAGAATACAACAATCGCTCCTCCTTCTGACAGCTGTTTCACCTACTAAAGGGTTAGGCTCGTCAGAGAAGGTGATGCTGAATAGGATAGTGTAAATGACATGACACATATTTATACACATAGCAATAATGACACAAAGGTGCAAGTGCGAGAAAACTCAATAAGCGTGACATGTAGTGCGACAACATCGCAGTGTCATTATTGCTATGTGAAGAGGTCATGCATTTTTGCTGTTTACAAATATGTATGCAGTATATTATTATGTATGGGCGCAACTCCTTTGTACCGTAGTGTTGAGTTGTATAGTGAGTGGAGGTCGTTGTTTGTTTGTGTGGAATCTGGTTTTGGACGTAGTCGCTGAGGTAAGTTCTCTCAGCTCAGGTGAGTGCTGCACCTTTACTCTACCGACGGTGCACTCTGCATAGTCTCACTCTCTCACGGTTCCGTGTAGTGCATTCAAGTTGTCGCTGGCTTCTGATCGAAAGGACGCCAGTGGCAAGATGCATTGCATCGAATCTAGAGAGAGTCGGTGCATGCCAATGCAGGGTGCACCGTAGGTACGGTAAAGGTGGACCCAGTTAATAATACCCAATACAATCCCGCGCGGGATTGTATTGGGTATTATTTCCCGGTCAGCAAGGCTGCTGATTGGCTGAAACAGGGATTTCGTACCGTACCATGGGAAATCACAAGCACTGCAGCACTCTCCCACTTCGCAGTGATGTATTGTATACAGCCTGTAATCATTACGGTTCGCTAATCATGGTGTCATCACTTAAATGTGGCAGGTCATTGTCGTAATTGGTGATATCCTAGAATTTTGTGTTGCTAGTACTCCTTTCGGTGTGTTCTCGATGCCCAGATTCCCCTGTACACAGGCGACATCATGCGCGTGGGAAGTGTGAACGGCCCTCTGGCCACATTGCAGGAGATCCGTGCTGTTCTGCAGCGCGTGACACGACTGGGTATCCGTATGACCGGATACGTGGCACCTTTCCCGGTAAGGGCTTTAGACCTGGGAGCTGGGTTTGAGCGTTTGCGGACTGCGACTGTTTGGTTGATCCTAATACAAATCATGGATAACAGGAGAGACATACAAGCATGAGTTATGACAAGCGAACTGTGGATTAAATTTGTTTTCCCGTACAGTACCAAGTTTGTCTCTCTTCTCATCCATGATTGATATTGGTTGAAGTACTAGTGTACACTTGATTTAGTTTGGAGTGCGGAAGCTTTGGCTGCGATGCGAGGTGAAGCATTCATGCATTGGGGTTGCCTTATTTTCATCTGTTTTCCCTCAACTATTGAAAGTTTTTTTTAAACAAAATAATTACAATTTTTGACACATTAGAAGCTAAAGATGTGGTGTTCCGGTACAACCTCGGTGGCCAATACCCAATGCAAGCGTGCGTACAGCAGAATGGATAACTTGTGACCTACTTTCTCCTCTGTCCAGGGTCAAAACTTCGGATCGGTCACACTGTTTAATGTGACGCTCGGTAGGGCAGTGCTGAGCAGTGATATGTCACTGCCTGAGGTGCAGAGCGTCGAGGACTGTGCCTGCCCGGCGGCTTACATGGGCCTGAGCTGTGAGCAGTGTCGCGTTGACACGCACACTCGTGACTTTGACCTGCGTGGTCTGACTGGCACCGCTGAGAATGTGTTCGACGTCTGCGTCCCCTGCATGTGCAACTCCCACTCCGTGTCCTGCAGTCAGATCGAGGGAATCTGCAACAACTGCGGCGATAACACAGAAGGTAAGAAGTAGCAATGATGATAACACAGAAGGTAAGAAGTAGCGATGATGATCGCATACACTCAGGTATCTCCTCATGCTTTGTGCTTTTGTGTGTGCACTATGTTGTCACACACAGCTCAGTGAGTTTTCATTCTCCTTGGGCAGCTTGGGGGTCTTCTAGTGTATGTATTGTACAGAGCTCAAGCTGGTCACGGTGCTGTAGTATCGCCATGGGGATGAGTTCTCAGTGTGCCGAACAGATTGTGTGTGTGTATGTGTGTGTATGTGTGTGTGTGTGTGTCACTGTGTGTGTCACTGTGTGTGTCACTGTGTGTGTCACTGTGTGTGTGTGTGTGTGTGTGTGCATGTATGTGTGTGTGTGTGTGTGTGTGTGTGTGTGTGTGTGTGTGTGTGTGTGTGTGTGTGTGTGTGTGTGTGTGTGTGTGCATGTATGTGTGTGTGTGTGTGTGTGTGTGTGTGTGTGTGTGTGTGTGTGTGTGTGTGTGTGTGTGTGTGTGTGTGTGTGTGTGTGTGTGTGTGTGCATGTATGTGTGTGCATGTATGTGTGTACGTGAGTGTAACTTAAGTGCGTTATGGCTAGGGAATGTACATGCATGTGTCGGGGGGGGGGGGGGTGAAGTCCATGCATTGATCCGGTCCCAGGGGGGTGGGGGTGAAGTCCATGCATTGATCCGGTCCCAGGGGGGGGGGGGGTGAAGTCCATGCATTGATCCGGTCCCAGGGGGGGGGGGGGTGAAGTCCATGCATTGATCCGGTCCCGGGGGGGGGGGGGGGGGGGAGGGTGAAGTCCATGCATTGATCCGGTCCCAGGGGGGGGGGGGATGAAGTCCATGCATTGATCCGGTCCCAGGGGGGGGGGGGGGGTGAAGTCCATGCATTGATCAGGTACCATACAGGGTATACTTGTAACATGATCGTGGCAGTGGCTGGATTCTTGTTTCTGAATATGTTGTTTTGTTTTTGGCATGTCTCTGCCGTTCAGGTGATCATTGTGAGAATTGCAGCGACATGTTCTTTGGCGATGCCACGACTTCAGTCACGGCCTGTCAGCCATGTGCCTGTGACATGATCGGATCAGCTAACAATTCCTGTAACCGGGTGAGATTAGAAAAGAGCTACGCGATTATGATGTTGTTTTGGGGAGAGGGAGGGAGGGAGAATGTGCGTGCGTGCATTTGTACGTGTGTGTGTATGCGTGCGTGCCCTCGCACGCGTGTGTATGTGCATGTGTGTGTGTGTGTGTGTGTATGTGTGTGTGTGTGTGTTTGTGTGTTTGTGTGTGTGTGTGTGTGTGTGTGTGTGTTTGTGTGTGTGTTTGTGCATGTGTGTTTGTGCGTGTGTGTATGTGCATGCCAGGAAGAGCAAGAGCGGTGCGAAGATAGCTGTGAGTTATGATCCCCCGTAACCGTGCATGTGAGGCACAACTCATCATCCAGCTCTCACCAGCTACAAATCAGGCATGAAATTCTTTCGTTTTTGCTATTGAATTGCATGTCCGTGTACATGAGAACCTAGTGCCGGTACCTACCCCAGCTGGTATCTCTTAAAAACCAGGCCATGCACTTCTGTATTTAGAAGACACCTGTTGAGCTTGAGACCCAACTGTTCCCCAATCTAGTTTATATGTAGTATGCGACGAGGAAACATCCTATACAGGACATGTATGCCTGGTCCCTTCAATTTACAAACAGCAACTCCGCAACCAGGCCCTTCCTTGCCGTTACTCGGAGTTTCGTATTGCTGGCTCTGCCCGTTGGACACAGAGCGTTATACAGAGAATGCGGGTCTTAGACACGTATATACGAGCCTATGTCGGCGGTCACTGGCCTAGGTTTCCGTGCTCCATACACTACACAGTACATACTACAGTGATGGCAACTGAAATCCGACCCCCCCCCCCCCTACCGTCTCGTACGGATCGCTAACGCGGCTAGCGCACCGCTAGGGGTCGGATTTCAGTTGCCAGCACTGTACATGTGTGTGTGTGTGTGTGTGGCTACTTGGTGACCGTGTCCTATAGGATGCCAGGATACGCCTGGTCATCCGGTGGCTGTGTGCGGGAATAGAGAGGCTCTGCTGTGCAGTAAAACCTGTCAAGGAGACCGTTCTGACAAGGCGCCCACCTGTTTTTTTATTTCTTTTATTTTATTCTATTTTTTACAAAATACACAACTCACCGGCAGGCACATGTCACATGGGGCTAGCATGGGGTGAGATGGTGCTGGTGGGGCTTGCCATGCTCAACCGACCAGAGGTCTCGGCATCTTCGCATGGCAGGCCTGTCCCAGAGAACTAGTACTAGTACAGCAGCGGGACCAGGGGGTGCTTGTCACTTCCAGTTAATGATGTGACCCTGGACGAGGAGACCGCCTGCACACGGGAAGCATACGTTGAAGATGCCGAAAGCAATTTCCTAAAATTGCATGTTTCACTGTGTGTGCGCGTGCTGCGCTTGTGTTTGCTGCTTCTAGATGGATGGCCAGTGCCCGTGTCAGCCAAACATTATCAATCGCCAGTGCACGGAATGTCGCAACACCACGTTTGGCTTCTCAGCAGCTGGATGCATGAGTAAGTCACCAGTGGGCAATTGTGTATTCCCCCTCCTTCCAACCCGGCTAATATTTTGATTTCGAAAAACACGATTCAAGGTCTCTAATTTTGTAATACCAAAACACAAAATAAACTGAACCGTCCACCTCTCCACACTGCACTCTTGGCCCACATTCACTATAACACAATTGGTGAAATTTGAAGCGATTCATTATCAAAAACCAAGAATACAACAAGCACGATCTTGTAGTGGCGGATTCACGATCATGAGAGGGATTCTGTAGCAGTATTCTACAATTGTGGGCTCACCAGAAACCTTGCATTGGTCTAATACGACGTGCATGAGAACTATGGAACTATGGTTACGCTGAGGCAAGAAGAGTGTTTGATTGAAACTAGTGAGTCATAGCTCACGGGGAGACGCCATGAGCGACCGTAGCGTTTTTAAATCACGTGTGTCCGTTACAGTCGGCCTCAGTGACAGTGGGGGGGGGGGGGCAGGGTTGATTATTTTATACACGCCCTGGCATACAACATCGCTTGTCTGGGCCACACGTGGCGGCAGCAAGTCAATGCTGCAATCATGATCGCGATCACGAGTTTAGTAGGCCAAGGACCATGTAGAACGTCCGAATCCAGGGTGGAAACGCACATCGGTTCACATGCCCTGATCTCATGTCGACTAGCTGGTGAACACTAATCAATGTCCCATCCATGCGGGTAAGCACCTCATTGACCCCGCTTGTTCCTCATTCTTCATTCCCGATGATGTGTCCTAAGCGAAGACTAGCCAAGCTTACTTGCTGATGTCAACACAAAAGGCTGATAAAAAAATGTCCCATGCTGCAAGAGGACAGAAAGGGATATATTTTTGACATGTGATATACATAACGTTATTGTCATGTGTACCATATTCTGCTGCTGCTGCCGCTGCAGAATGAGAAAGGATTGGTAAGGACATTTTTTGCCGAGTTGTACATGTGTGTATGTGCCTAGTGGTCACACGGCTGTACTGTAACGATCTGTTATTTCCACACAAGTAATACATGAATACCGCATGGTTGAATGTTGCTGGGCTCCGTTGATTCCTCCCGTTCTCGGTGTGTGTGTGTGTGTGTGTGTGTGTGTGTGTGTGCATGCGCGTGCGTGTGTGTATTTGCATGGCATGGGCATGTCTGCTCATAGGCTGTGGCTGCAACGTCAATGCCACAATGATGAACACGTGTATCGGCGGACAGGACGGCGACTGTATCTGCAGTCAGGTGGATGGACAGTGCGATTGCCAGGACAATGTTGAGGGCCGTACATGTACAGACTGTGCATTCGGCACCTTCGGTAAGCCAACTTCTGGACAGTACATACATACACAGTGGAGGATCCAGGAGGGGTTCCAGGGGTTCTGCGGAACCTCCTAAATTTCGTAAATTTACTACTTGTAACCATATACGTGCCCATGTTCATATATCAGCTATTCCGAGTGGCAGTTTTGACTATACTGTACTGGAACCCCCAGTAGAGATCGCTGGATCCGCCGCTGATACATACATACATGATTGTGTGTGTACGGGGAGGGGGGGGGGTGTGAAGATGCTGTGGCAACAGCTTTGCTCTTATCACCAGAACTGCATGCCATGTGATGAGCTGCACGGACCAAATTCTTTCTTTCCAGGCTCTTCTCAGCTTCCGTACCGTGCTGGCACGTTCTGCAAACTTAGGATGTTGAACTGCATACTCTGCTATTACTGTCTTGAATAACACGTACTCGCACATGTTTTGAATGTAAGTATGATCTTGCACTGAAACGAAGACTTGACTGCAAGCACATAATATTATGTGGTATACTGTAAAAGCAGAAATTTTCGGTGGTGTGTTATTTTCGGTTACTTCGGTGCTGACAATTTTTACCGAAAATAAAACGCACCGAAAATTTCGGTACAACCGATACTGTATACATGTAGTACTAGTACACTTACCTGGAAAACGGGTTTTACCGAAAATTTCCCTCCACCGAACCGCCGATTTTGGAGAACACCGAAAATTTTACACTACCGAAAATTTCTCCTTTTACAGTACAGACCGAGCAACTGACCGCCTGTGAATCACTCGGTCTGATGTTCGTGTACCTGTACTCAATGAGGAGCTCTGTTGTTCGTCAAATGTGTGCCGCTGCGCTTCTCTGCCGCTAGGAATCGCTCCGGCCTGTGTCGTCTGCCACCCATGCTTTGAGCTGTGGTTCGACATAATCCAGCGACTGTCGGTCATGGTCGAGTTCCAGGACAATCGCACGACGGACGCGCTGTTGCGTGCGTTCGGCGGCTTGTCCGCGATGGATATCATGGACCGTCTGAACCAGATCAGAATGAAGCTGGACCAGTCGGAGGCGCGCATCAATGAGCGTGATGACATTGAGCTGGATGGCTTGCTGAGCACCCTGGAGTCGGCTTACCAGACTGTGAGTGTTTCTGAACCATCAACAAACAACCGTGGTATTGACTGTGGATGTTGCACCTAGACGTGATCGGTTGCTGAGAGTGGTGTGCAGCTTACAGCACACCCTGTTTCCTATACACCGTATACACCACACATAACAGAAGTGAAAGGCTGCACGGGGTAACTGTAACTTTAGGTTTCACGAGCACTCTACCTGGAGCTGCCTAGACCGGCCTTGTCTGTGTCTGTGTGTACCGTACACCATGTACTCTACATGCATGCTTGCAAACCCTCCCTGGAAACAAGCCTGTATATCTGTACATGGTGAGATTTTGAAGCTGGGGAAAGAGGGCCGGGGTGGGTGGGGGGGAGGGGGCAGGGCATTGCAGGGCACTGTCTACCCCACGGGATCCTGAGCTACCATTCTTCACAGCATGCACAGACATTCACACGGCAGTCTAATGTATTAGGTGAAGTGAACACTGTGTGTGTGTTTGTAATTTTGCGTGTGTATGTGCACGCGTGTGTGTGCATGTGTGTGTGTGTGTGTATGTACGTGTGTGTGTGTTCGCGCGAGCCCGTGTGTGTGTGTGTGTGTGTGTGTGTGTGTGTGTGTGTGGGTGTGGGTGGGTGTGTGGGTGTGTGGGTGGGTGTGTGTGTGTGTGTGCATGGATGAACATGTATGCATGGTAGGTCTTGGCCAGCTTCACCTCGGCCAGCACGGACATTGACCAGGTTGAGGAGTCTCTGAACTTCTCGCTGTCGCGTCTGCCGTTCATTGAGAACTTCACCGGTGCGGTGACCGTGTTTGACGGCACGGTTATCACGGCTGAAGAGCTTGATCAGCTGAGTCGTGTACAGAACATGATGGTAAGAGAATGCCTGCTTGCAATACCACCATGCTCTCTCTCTCTCTCTCTCTCTCTCTCTCTCTCTCTATCTATCTATCTCTCTCTCCCTCTCTCTCTCTCTCTCTCTCTCTCTCTCTCTCTCTCTCTCTCTCTCTCTCTCTCTCTCTCTCTCTCTCTCTCTCTCTCTCTCTCTCTCTCTCTCTCTCTCTCTCTCTCTCTCTCTCTCTCTCTCTCTCTCTCTCTCTCTCTCTCTCTCTCTCTCTCTCTCTCTCTCTCTCTCTCTCTCTCTCTCTCTCTCTCTGCACTCTACTGTACATGTGTGCATTGCCGTGTGTTTGCCACTCAGACTCTTGCAGCTACTAGTACATGTTTGACAGTGTATGGGAGAGGAGGGTATATGATCATATCATCTGTTGAAAAAAGGTGGGGGGGGGGGCTTGTCAACTCCATCTGTACATGTGCTAAAATATGGATTGGCATGACGACAGGCACTGATTTTGCCACTCCATGCTAGCAAGTATGATGACATCATTGGTGTACTGGGGTTGACGAGTATGTCTCTAACCTCAGATAGCCTCCTTAGGATGAGCTAAAAGTATTGCATGTACACGTTCCGTTCTGATATGGGCCTTTCACTGCCAGCCTTGTATACCCTAACGTTACTCAATCTGCGGACAGAACTGTTTCGTCCTTTGTGGACTCATCACCACAGCACAGAGAAAATGAGGCCAAACCTGATAGTAATGGAAAATAAATTTTCCAATTTTCCCTAACGTTACGTGCAAAGTACCTTTCATACTCATGTTTATTCACACTGAGCAGTCTGTGGGTGGGCGACTGGATTCGCCTAGCCATGGCTAGGTACCCTTCAAACAGGCCATTCCATAGTCACGTGACACGGTGCAGGTATAACGCAGGATTTTTTTGATAAGACGATGACATGTTGAGACCTGAGAAAAACATTGCATTATGATTCACAGAGCTGGCCTGCAAATGTCCTGCTCGAAACTCCTCTGTTTTCTCAAAAATCCGCAAGTTGAGGGAATGGAAAAGGAAAATTCTGAAAAAGAACAATGGCTATCACCACCAGGACTGGAACCAGTGACCTTCGCTTGAGGTCAGCAATGCTCCTAGCCACTGAGCGGCTATCTCGAAATTGCCTCTGTTTCTGTGCGGCGTGTGTTGCCAGGCTATCAACGTCACCAGCACTGCTAACAGGGAGAACATGCTGCTGCAGGATGTGGCCGCTCAGGCCAATGTGTCCGTGCAGTCGGCACGCGAGAGCCAGCGCATCGTAGCTGCTGCCCTGGCCAGCGCCCAGAGCACACTGGCCGGTGTTCCTGGCCTGGAAGCGCTGCACGCAGAGTACCGCGCTCTGTACCAGGCAAACGAAGCCTACATCGGCATGAGCACAACGGCGGTGGAGAACCTGGAGGCATACTCCATGAATGCTACCAGGTAACAATATGCAGTCAGACCACACACACATACGCACACATACATGTGCTATTTCCAGTCAAATGACCCTGAATAAGTAGACCACCTGGTATCAGAGACCACATTTTGAAGGTCCCTTCAACGGAGTGGTCGTCTTAGACAGGTTTCACTGTAAACACAATGGATGGAAGTGCAACACAAATGCAAACCGAGAATATGTATTTTAAGCCTCAAGGTACTGTGTTTGGTTGATGTGTGATATTCCTCACTAGTATCATCACGATGGCCTATCAAGTTGTGACCGCAGCCAATTCCACCGCCTACATGGCCAGAGTGCAGGCTGCAAGTCGCCTGGTCGAGGCACAGCAGCTCGCCGCCAACGTATTGAGCATAGCCATTCTGGCCAACGCCACGTACGAGAGCGCCGCCAACGGTTCACGTGCTGCCAGCGCCGTGCAGGTGAGATAGATATAAAAATGAGAGAGAAAGAAAGAAAATGGATCTATTGTGCACGAAACTGGTGGATAAAACCCCGTCAGGACTGCGTTCTGAGGGCAGCGACGTAGACATGTTTAAACAATGTACATGTATGACTAATCACGGCCCCGTGACCAGTCCAACAGTCACAAATCCCCGAAGAGCAGTCACAGAGTCACACGCCGGTTTGTACCCAGATGACCAGTCACAAACCGCCGCGATTTTTGACGCTGTAATCCCCACCCCGTCCCAGTTGGTAGCTAACAAGGCAGTATGTTTGTAGCTGGCAGTGGAATCGTTTTTAAGTGAGAGAGAAGGAAAGACTGAAAGAGAATATTGACTGTACAGGACGATGGGCCTGCTCAGCTCAAGCTACAGCATTACTTTGATCAGCTGTACTCCATGAGTCCATGAGTCCATGGGCAGCAGCAGGAAAGTATACACTGTACTTGGTATCCGAGGTGCACGTACAGTCATGTACTTCTTATCCACATGTACTTCTTATCCACATGTACTTCTTATCCACATGTACTTCTTATCCACATGTACTTCTTATCCACATGTACTTCTTATCCACATGTACTTCAATCCTGTTTAATACACCCGTGCTCTAGGCAATGTCCGTGCTAAGCAAGAATATGATTGTGTTATCATAGTATGTACAGAGTGAGCTCCAATGTACTGTCGTGGCCGTGACATGGAAATCCGGTCGAATGACCGAGGCCGGTACCCTCAGTGCGTACAGAACGTTGCATGCACGGTGCACAAGTCATGTTGATCGCATGCGAACTCACGGCTGCATGGTCAGTGCACTGGGGCCGCTTGACCTCCGACTGGATTTCCATGTCCACGACAGTACATTGTATTTGCTTTACGTTGATTCTAGCAGGCATCGATCCCCGAATTGCCTGAATGCACTGACTCAACCGATGGTATGATGTCATTATGATGTCACTATGATGTCACTATGATGTCATTGTGCTCATAGCCCACACACCTGGAAACTGCAGGGACCATGTTTGACCCAAGCCATGTTGGTACATCCTGTATGTCTTGTTGTGTTCGTTTGCGTAGGCCGCAGCCTTCGACGCCTATCAGCGCGCCAACACCAACTTGAACGAGCTGGCCAGCATCAATGCCACCTTGCAGGGCGCGTACATGAGCCTGCAGCAGGCCCGGGACGCTGCACAGGCCGTGCGTGACCTGCAAACGCCCACCGTGGACGACGTGGAGCTGGTGCGCAACCTGAGCGAGCAGATCAACGCCAGCATCGTGCCGCAGAGCGAGATCGACCGTGTCCTGGCCGACGCTCGAGATGCTCTGATGCAGGCCGAGGAAATCCTCGCTGTGGTCCAAGCCGCATAGTAAGTGTTTCAAATTGTACACGCATGGTGCGGTAACACATGCATGGATTAAGAGTGTATCCACCCAGTATCTACAGTCAAAGGTAGGGGTGGGGGAGGGGATAACAATTATCTTTCTTTTCACGTTATCCAATCTGGATGGCCACCAAATACTGGAACAATGATTTTCATCTGGGGGGGGGGGGGGGCGTCACTCCTACTGTCTCCCACAGCGGACGTTTGAGTCCTGGAGAGATTCCACAGTGAATGTGGTTTTTTACGCTGCACTCAATACATGGGCTCCCAGGAGGGCAGGGGAGCTTTTGGAGGTTACCATGCCGTGTGTTGCAGGATCCCCTTGGAGCTTCCTGTATCGTGTGCTGTAGTCGACCTTGCCGTATTGTGTGTTGGGGGGGGGGGGGGAGATAATAATCTTAAAGCAGCCAACGAAAGGAATAGGAACTCATTATCTCCTAGTGGACAGAATTAAAGGGGAAGTTAAGGCAACAATTAAAATTTCACCAGTTGTAGTCTTCGGGGTGCTGAGTCGAATGGTCTTGGTCCGAGAAAGCTGAGATGCTCCCTTCCTACTTGAATCCCAATCGAACTCGCGCACTTCCACCGAAACTGGGTGACTGCGCCCTACTAGATGGGGATTTGTATGCAAAATGTCACTAAAAGCGCCAGTTCGTTCTTATAAAAGCATGGATGACCGCGATTGGCCCATATGTTGTGCTCTTTTGGACGCTGAGTCGACTGGTTTTGGTCCGAAAAGGCTGGGATGCAGCGTTCCTCCTTTATTCCCAATCGAACATGGTTGAACAAGCGGTCACGTGCTCCTGGGTGCCGAAATCACCTGGTCACCACACCAGCAGGCGACAACTTTCACACCAAGGTTCAACTCGAGTGACAGGACTGCATACATAATGGGATTCAGTAAGGAATCACTAGTCTAAATAGATGCAGGTTAAACTCTTGTATAAAGGGATTGTAGAACTAATCACACCTGTGCTTCCGACAGCAGAGGGGCAATGACTGAAGTCTAAATTTTAGCTATTAGGTGTACTTCTACTATACTGACAACTCTTCATTATGGTGTCTTGGTGCCTTGCCGTGTGTGTGTGTGTATGTGTGCATGTGTATACGTGTGTACGTGCATGTGCATGTGTACGTGTGTGTATGTGAGTGTGTGTGTGTGTGTGTGTGCGTGTGTGCGTGTGTGCGTGCGCGTGCATCATGTGCTGGTCCACAGCAACACGAGTCAAATTGCCTACGACATGGTGGCCGAGATCCAGACCGTGCTGCAGCAGGTTACCATGTACACTGAAAACGTCAATGAGTACATCAACCGTGCTCGCACCTACATCCAGCAAGCCAACGATACACTGCAGCAGGTTAGTGCGTTCACCGGCCCAGACTTGGGATATCTGAATAACTCCGGCATTGCTTGTAGTGTGTGTCAAGTCTGCTCCGAGCCCACCATCAGGATTCATGCACTGAAAATTAAAAATTGTTATTTTCTCTTTCTTGCCATCGTTGTTCCTCTCTCTCTCTCTCTCTTGACGGGTACATTGAGTATATTATTTACTTGAACTGTAGCATTTGCTGAAAGCTAACCGGTGTTGATCCTGGATGTGGTGACGTTCCTGCGGATGCAGAAAACGGTCTCCAGCCGGGTCTCACGCGAACCGTGAATTTTTTTGTTTAAAACCGGTGTTGGTGTCGACTGCTGCAATAACAATCTGTTCTCTGTCTCAGACGCGCCAAGCAGCGTATGATTTAGTGAGCCTGACAAACGAGCTCCGCGATGTGGTGAACAACGAGGCCCGACCCGACCTGGAAGCCACTCTCACCTGCCAGTCTGCTGTGACCAATGTGTTGCAAGAGGCGCTCGCCACGGCTACAAGGCTGTGCTCCATCGAAGGGCCAATCCTGCAGTCGGTACGTGTGTATGGGGTGGCAGTAGTAGTAGTACGAGTAGTGCTTGGGTTGTGGCAGAGGGTGGTGTTCTCATGGTGTCTGCATTCTCCAGGGTTGGGGGGTTGGGGGTTAGCCGGCTACAGCTCTGTCGTGCACCACCTTCTGACCCGGGTAATCCACCTTGATTGATTCCCGACTTTGGATTAGTGTAGGTGAATAAAACGCACATGCAGACCAAAAGAACCCGGGTCAGTGTATACCCCGGTCAATTTCTTTCAACCCGGGCCGGAGCCAGGTCCACGCACCCTCTCAAAAGGGTCCACACACCCTCTCAACCGGGTCCACACACCCTCTCAACAGGGTCCACACACCCTCTCAACGGGGTCCACACACCCTCCCAACAGGGTCCACACACCCTCTCAACACGGTCCACACACCCTCTCAAGTCTCAATAGGGTCCACACACCCTCCCAACAGGGTCCACACACCCTCTCAGCAGGGTCCAAACACCCTCTCAATCTCACTACTGCATCATAGGCACACAAGTGCCCCAAGCTGCACTTCATTCAAGTTTCCTCTGCATTTTCGCTGCAAGGCTTCCAGCCCTGAGCACTAGTTCAACAGTTGCCAGCACCTTCGACTCTACTGCAATGGATTATGCATCTCGAGACCACTAGGTCGGGGGAGGTTGACCTACCTCATCGGCACGCATGCCAGGCTCATCTGTGTTGTCAATGTTCGCTTGTCCAATTTTGTCTACCTCCCCTTTTAATGGGCTTTTATGTTGCTGGCCAGTGCTTTGTAGTAAAAAATAAAATAAAATAAATATGACGTCAAGTTGTACTTGAAGTATTTGTCATGTGATCAGCATCAACAACACAACACAATGTACAGTTGCGCTCAGTGAAAGCTGACCCAGAGTGCATATGTAGTAGCGCCATCAGCTTGCACAGCCCTGGAAGTGGCACGAATGCGGCTGGACGTACACAAGCACAGCTACAGTGATGTAATGGGAACTGGACCAGGGACCAGGGCACCAGCTTTGCACGTTGGGTCGGATTTCCAAGTCACCGAGCACAACTGTACAATTACATGCGCACACAGTCCTCCCATGTCCGCACCCCTCAAAACCAGGCATCCATTTTAGTCTGCCGAGTAGAAGCAGTGCTGCTATACACGCAGTCCACGCGTGTGCGGTACATTATTCTTTGGGTAGTGTCTGCCTGTACATGTGTGAGTGATTTCACAATGTCTATGCCTATCCAGTGGTCTGCGGGGTTTTTTGGCTCACGTTCTTAAATCGGTGCATACTAGTAGATGGCTGGTTAAGAGAGTGTTAATTGAGTGTACTGTACCAGTATCTAAAACACTTGCTGTAATCTCTGGTTGCAATCACAACTGGCTTGCAGGAGGTGGAGTCGGCAGAGGCCAACGTCGCAGCGCTGCAAGCCCAGGCCACGGCGCGCTACAGCGAGGTTGCCAGCACACAAGACCTGGTGGTCAACGCCACGCAGGCTGCTGACAACGTGCGCGCAGCACTCGATGCCCGCCCCAGCGCCAGTGCTGTCACCGGTAAGCATGTCTAGCCAGTCCCAGGGGGTGTCGGAAGGTGGTTTAGTGTGGTACGGTCAGCCACCTGAAGTACAATTTACTTGTGGGATTGGGGTGGCTCCTCTGAAAATGTTCAGCTCAAATCAGTGGCTTTTATTAATGCACAGGGTAGCAGAGGCAAAGAGTGGCACGGTCAATACCGTAGTGACCGTAGCGTGTCCGACACCCCCGAGTCCTGTGATTGATACTCTTGCTAGTCTGGCTGCTCTTGCTGCACAGTTTATGCACACCGGCATTGACAGTATCAGCTGCGTGTGGCCTCATTTTCTCTGTGCTGCGCTGATGAGTCGACGAAGGACGACACGGCTCCGTCTTGCTTTCGATAGCAGTTCGCAGATTGAGTAGAAGAAATAGAAAAAAGTGGCAGCCAGACTAATCCGAAAAAGTGACAATCTCCCTTCACACTATGGCATGTACTAGGGGAGCTGAGGGCTTGGCTGTGGACAGTGCCTTTATTCAAATCAGCGTACTAAACTGCCGGTTGGTCCATGACAAGGCCGCGGATGAAAGCAGAGCGTACATGCACAGGAAGATATAATACTTACATTCTTCGTCTTTTTGTGAGAGCTTGGACAATCCACTTGTCCAGGCAAGAAGGCAGCAATGCCTGTTCATTCTGGCGAAGTAAAATAAAATATACCAACCAACCAACCTACATGAATGTGTGAGTGTTGGACACAAACAAAGGATAACTTGTAAGCCTTCGGTCCTTCTTTTTTCTCTCAAATCCATGGCTCTCAATCCAAGTCTTATGAATACGGTTGTTTTCCTTTCGGACGCCCCCTTACAGCCGGATATACCGTACATGATGATGTACATGTATGTAAAAATATTTCTTGGCTTTGGCTGTGTGATTCTAGCTACATCACTGTGCATTCTTGGGCAACACTTTCTTGAGACCTGGCTTTCCGGCAGACGAGCATTTCACTGTGCCGTGACTCTCGCCTGACTACACACCAAATAATCTATTTCTGTGTTCTTGTTTCCTTCTTTCCCTTTTCACCATAGCCCTTCTGACCGAGTACATACAGCTGCAGATGGAGATCCAGTCATCGCAGACACGCGCAGTCATGTTTGAATCTCAGCTGGATAGCATCGTTGCCGCCTTTGAGCAATTGTCGCTGCGGTGTCCGGCATAGAGTTAGTCGCTTGGCCGTTGATCCCCGTCTCTTGCCGAATTCTCGAGGCTGCTTGCTGCGATGTTGCCAGTACGTGCGCAATGCCTCTACTGTGTGTGCGTGTGCGAGAAGTTAGGTAGGTGATCGCACGATACACGCTCTCTACGAACCACCTCTCTAACTCTGGCTTGGCAGTAAATTCGTAGTGGGGATTGTATTATGACCGTAATATTTTTGGGAGGTACGGTTGTTGATGCTACCTGGCTTCTGTATCACAGGATAACTTTGCAAGCACCACCGTCGTATACCTATACTAGTGCAGGCACTTGCATCGCGTTCTCTCGTCTTCTCACAGCTTCCTTCTCCTCCCCTGCTCATCATAACAGTATGCATGAACTGTAATCTTAAAGCACATTTCTCCCTTGCACGTATTTCCGTAGATAAAGTTAGTGTCCAACGGCAAGATAAGGATTAAGATTGCATTCGTGACGCGGTCGGCGGCTACCTTCCGTTGGCATGGCACCCCTGACTAGGCAGTACATGCACTGTCTGTGATGGTTGTGAGTAGTAAGTTGGCCGTGGCTCTTTCCCAGTAGTTTGCTATGGTGCGGTTTCTGCGAGTGTCTTTTCTTGCAGCGGCAGCCAATTCCCAAGGCCTGCTTGATTGTTTTCTCACAAAATCTTCTAATTTTGATATTGTCAGCAGACCCTGATGACTGTTTGGTAGCTCATGCAAGCAAGTGCCACCATCGTGTGGTGATGCTGCTAATAACGTTGTTGTTGTCGAGACTGATGATAAGCTAGGTCCGCACGTTCCACTTTTCTTTATAACCTGCATGCAGTAGCAACCATGTGGCTCTGGCTCACTTTCCTGTGTGAAAAAGAACCTGCCTTCATTCATAGACATGTGTAAGATAACTGGGCCTTATGTAGTAGCACGCCGGTCACATCAAGATGCGGGCTGGTGCTGGTGAAGGGTTCGTCAACAATCTAGCCCTCCTCAACCTTGCCGTGCACTTCGGTCAACATGTGGTAGTAGTAGGTGTGTTCAAACGAGATGAAACACGGCTACATTTTGAATTTAATTTAAAAGAGGCAATGGATGAACAATGTGTACGCTCATATCACAGACAATATGACTGTATGAGTAACCAAAGTTGCGTTCCGGAGCACGTACCTAACCTTGTTGTACTCACTGCTTTATTACGAGTAGTGCCCCCGACGACGCCTTTTCAACATATGATATGGAAAAACAAAACAAGGAAAAGATTGATGGCTAGAAGTACGGACTTGGATGGAGAGCCAAAGGATAAATTTATAGTAAAGAAAATGTGTAGCTTCTTGGTCCTTTTTTCTTCTTCTTTTCTTTCTTTGCTATAAATTGGCTAGAAGTACGAGTAGCATAAATCAGCCAGTGCTGGCCACCATGCAGGCACGGCTACCAACTTGGCAAGAGCAGTGTTATGGTGTATCCAGGTTATGCGAAGGGTTTTGTTGGGCGAGTCTGCGGAACCGCGAATGGGCGCTCAGTATACAGCCTGAGTCGGCGGACTCGCTAATGGGCGATATCTCTTTGTAGCGTTAGTCGCTAGTGCAAGTGCAGTGCTGTGCCGCAACTAACTTCGCCAAAGCATCTCAAGTGATGATGTAATCGCATAACCTCGATACTTTAGACATAGCAGCAAGGGTATAAGTATACTCTTGATACAGTAGAGTCGCGCACTGAAGAACATAGAGCCCAAGAACGTCCAGCCTGAAATTCTAAGAACGCCACAGCCTAAACTTTAAGCTAAGAACCATGAGAACGGCGGTGTTGGTTTTCTGGCAGCTTGTGGGATACATATGATCCAGTACGGATTGTTTCTACAAGTAAGAACGTGCTATAAGAACGCAGCCAGCTTGCTGAGAAATAAGAACTTCTCAGGCGAACCCCTTGGAAACAAAGTTCTTGGGCGTGCGACTCTACCGTAGCAGTTACATGTAGCACCCATAATATTATATTTATAGTGGTTGCAGAATTCCGCTGACTCATCATTAGGAATAGGATCAGTTCTTTCACATAACTAGCATGCATGTGCGCTAGTGAGTGGCCGGACTGCACAGCATGTATGTAATCAAGCACGCCCAGGAGGTCATGATGGCTGAATCTTGCCCGAGCCTGCAGCCCGAGGGCTGCAGGCAAGGGCAAGATTCAGCCATCATGACAGAGCGTGCTTGATTTGATTTCTTACATCGCGAAGCAACATATTAGGGATGGTTAGAGGTCGAAAGATCGAAGGTCGAAAAATTATTCTCGAAATGACGTCAAACAGTCCTGACATTCCCGACATGACGTCAAATGGTCCTGAAACTCCCGAAATGACGTCAAACGGTCCGGATGCCCTGATTATTCCCGCGGTGGGAAGATCGCCTATTGGCCATGGCCCCGGCAACGATCACGTGTCATGTAAGGAAGAGGCATAACGCTCACCAGGCTAGACACTAATAATGATTATGTCTGAAAGTGCTATGTTGTTGTATGGGAACGGGAGAATAGTCTAGTCAGGCTGGAGAAGTGAACTGCGAGAAAAGCGAAAATGCCAACCCCACCAGGGCTAGCTGCTCAAACCCGGGTCCTTTGTTGTCGTGGGCAATGCTCTAACCATCTGAGCCATGAGACCAGACCGAACCTAGGAGAAGGCGCTAGCAAATGTTTCGCTCCACACAGGTGACTACCCTGGGGGGGGGGGGGGGGCACCAACCTCTACGGCTGGTACTAGTCACTCACTGACAATGTCTGGAACCTACATGTAGTACTTGTAGTAGTAGTAGCAGTGCTATACTGTACTGTACATGTAGACCTACCAGAGGTGAACTGTTACTTTGAGAAAGCGGTGGGACTACAAGTAGGAGCAATGCGGCACTGGACAAGCAGAAGCAAGGTCCCGGGTTCGAGTCCTGGTTGGCATGTTCCTGGCAGCCTTCACTTCCCTGACTGTTTGCATGGGTAATCATGCCAATAGCAGGAATGCGCAGCACTCTGCCATGTCATGGGAAGCACAATTCGTTAGAATAATGCAGGCGCGTGCCCCGTATGGGTTCCTGGGTGCCCGGAACCCCCCTTGGCCTTGAAGGGCACCGGCGCACGCGCCTGAAATGCGTAGAAGATACACAGCTGCGCAGTGCAGTGACAGCATTACAGTCGACTCCACTTATAACGAACTCGCATAATTATAGCGAATTTCGTGATATAGCGAACCCTTGTCCAGGTCCCTGTTTGAACCCATACAAAATTGACCCTTTATAGCGAACAGTTTTCGGTCATAACGAACCAAATCTTGTAGGCCCACATGTAAACCAAGTGCACTCACACTGTCATGGGCCACTTGCCAGTCATGACTTGCTGCTTGCTTGCGTAGTGTGAGTGCATTTCTGTTATAACGAACTTCGGCTATAAAGAACTAATTCTCCTGCACAATGGTGTTCGTTATACTAGTATCAGGAGTCGACTGTATTTTCATCTTTCGACAGCCAATATTCATGATATTGGCACTAATAAAAGTACATGGCACTGAAAGCCTCAAAATAAACTGACGGTAGCACTCACGATCACACACACTCAGTCTCTGCGCGTCCATGTCCATGTCCGTGGCGCATCATGGTGACTGGTGAGGCAATAAACCGAAATAATTGGCGTAGACCGCAGTGTGCCGCTGTGGACGTACATGTAGACCAGGCTCGCGACACCAGAGCCAGCTAGAGACCTGCGCTGCCGCCATTGCCATTGGAATTATCTTTGTTGTGGACAGGGGCAGTGGACAGTGGTATGGTGTTGACCACAATGTCACACAATAATAATAGAATTAGAAAAGCTGACAGGATACATCAGTAGATCACTGCATGCACTCACGAACTCACTGCATGCGCGCCATGGCAATGATTCAAAACCAGCACCAGAACAACAAGGCCTGACACGTGGGTGTAACACGTGGTAAGATTTCCATTTTTCGAGTGAGTATAGCGCCGCCATGGCCATCTTGCTCATTGATTCTCGCACTTGTCTGGCTTGATCAGCTCCGGAGCTCGTAAACTAAAAACAGTGAGTTCGACAAGCTTCCCAAATGCGCTAGCTCCATTATTTTATGACCCAGGCCAGCTAGCTCGCAGCATTCGCCTCGCGACTTGTACAAAATAATTGCCAGCTTCTCAAAGAAACGCACATGGACAAATTCCAGATAACGTTCTGTTTATAAGTTGGCTGCTCCAGTTCGGCTTTGCAAGAAGGTCGCTTATCTAGGTCTCCAGAAGCCTTGACATACTCTGGCAGCACGGAAGAGAGGAGTAGTCTAGGTTTAGGACAGTACGCCACAAGCTCCGTCTTGTCGTGAAGACTTTTCTTCACTTTTCTCTGACCCATTTCTCTGACCCATATTTTAATTTGTAAACATGATTGGTCAGAGTAAATCCGTACTTGTTACATCGGCGGAAAGCACCCAGGCATTTTATTGCCAGGTGAGCCCCAACCCGAAGCTGGACACGTTGATGTCCTTGCTGCGGGAAGCCGTGCTCAGCCTTGTTCCGGGCACTTTCAAGGCCGGTGACATTTGCTGTGCTCAGTTCACTGAAGACCAGGAGTGGTATCGGGCCCGGGTTGTGGCTGTGACAGGCGATGCAGCGGATGTTCTGTACTTGGACTATGGAAACTCAGAGACGGTGCCGCTTTCCGGCTTGCGTGCTCTGCCGGCCAAGCTAATGAAGCTTGCGCCTCAAGCAAAACTCTGCAGTCTGGCACGTGGTGAAGACGACGATGAGTGGCCTGAGACGGCGGAAGTCCAACAGGCGTTCCTTGACCATGTTTTGTCCGGTGAAGGTGAAGTGACAATGCTAGAATTGGACCAAGCCGGTTTGGACGGTGTCACACCAGTACAAGTTTGGGTCAATGGCAGTGACATTGCTGCAGAACTCGGCAATGTATTGTCCAATGCGGCACCGCCGCAGGTGAACGGCCACAGCCATCCACCAGCAGCAGCAGTGACGACAGCGTCCATTCCGGCGATAAAACTGACCACTGGTAGCATTCTCCAAGTGTCGATAGCGCATGTTGAATCCATGACTCGCTTCAGCTGCCAACTCATGGGCACACGTAGCCGCTTTGAGGAGCTGGAAGTGAACCTTTACAGGCTCTACAACAAGCCGGTTGATATCTGTGTACTGAATGCCAGCCAGATTACAGCCGGCACTCTATGCTGTGTGCACAGCGACATGTACTCCTGGTGCAGAGCGCGCGTTGAGAAAGTCCGCGGTGAGTCTGTTGACGTGGTGCTGGTCGACTATGGCAGCCCTGAGACGGTTCAGAAGAGCGGATGCTGGGAGCTGTGCGCGGCCGTGTGCGACATTGAAGCACAGTGCTTCGTCGCTAGTTTGTCATGTGGTGATAATGGCTGCAGCGACGACCTTAAGACGCCTGTCTTCAAGAGCCTGGTCACCGATGGCAAGAAGTTGCAGGCCACAATATTGTCCTTGCCTGCTTCCACCGACCACAACCAATCCATTGTGGTGAACCTGCAGGATGAGAAGAAGGCCTATATTTCTGATTTGCTCAAGCGTACATGCTCTGCTAACGACAGTCGCCAGGTCGTCTCCATTGGTGTGGAACAGATTCCTCTCGCCACAGTTGTCGATAAGCAAACATATGAGGTGGTAGTTGTGCTCGACGACCCATCAGAGCCTAATCTCTTCCAGTGCCAACTAGTTGAGAACGCTGTGCCATTTGAGGAAGTTCAGAGGAAGCTGACGGAAGTGCCCGCACCTGCCCTGAGCCGCATCGAGCCAGGCCAGCTCTGTATAGGGTGCAGTTCACAAGATAAAGTGCCGTATCGCGCTATGATTGAATCGGAGTCTGATGGCACGTGTCAGATCGTGTTCCTCGACTTTGGAGACAGGGAAAGCATACCCGCGGAGTTTTTGCGTGAACTTCCTCCTGATCTCTGTAAGTACCCGCGCCAGGCAATCCCAGCGATGATTCACTCGTCAAGCGCAGTTCAGCCGGCCGATCTAAGAGGCTGTGATGACCATGTTGTGTTTAGTGCTGTGTTTGCTAAAAGAGCTGATGGCCGCTACGATGTTCGCTTATCGAGCTCGCCTCACCAACCCGCCATTGACTCTAGCAAGGCTACTGCATCAGCTGCTCCTGAATCTGGCACGCATCCTGCCAGCACTGTCGCTGTCACCAACACCGCTGCGGCTCCTGCTACTGCTGCTGCTGCTACTGCGCCAGCCCCGGTGCAGTGGATGACTGCTGGCTGCAAGCTTGGCAAGGCTGCTGCTTTCACTGCCGGGGCAGTGTGTGCTGTTGCGCATGCCGACTCTCCAGATGCCATGTGGCTGCAGCTGATGACCGGTCAGGAGCAGCTGGAAACGCTCCAGGCCTCTCTGTATGACTATTATAATAATGCGGATAACGCCAAGGCGACAGCTATCACTGCCAAGGACATGGTCAATGGTTTGATCTGCTGTGCCCAGTTTGCTGAGGATGGGGCCTGGTATCGGGCTGTTGTTCTTGAATCGTCCAACGCGGCGGGGGCGGCTGGTGAAGTCCGGGTTCGTTACATCGACTACGGTAATGTAGCAACAGTGTCTACTTCGGTTGTGCACTACTTGATGTTGAGCTTCCGTGAGCAATCCATCTTTGCCACCGTTTGCAGCTACTCCCAACTCTCGCCTGCCCCACAGAACCGATGGACGGACGAGTCGCGGGTGATGTTCAGCAATGCCATTATCGGCCAGGGTGAAGTCGTGCTGAAGACTGTCGAGGAGCGGCCAGGCTTGGGCACACAGGTCAGCTTTACTGACGACTACTGTGTTCAGCAACTGGTTTCTGCCAATTTGGCACGCTTTCCCACGGCGCCTGCTGTCAAGCACCTGAATGGCACCTCACCCGTAGCAGCTGCTAAGCCTGTACCGTCCTCTGCATCACGGACCAATTCTCCTGCTGCCAGGGCTAACGCGACCGCATCCAGTCCGACCGCTAGGAAGGGGGTTGCGTACTTGACCTGGCCGAAGGGTTCCGTTCAACTCGTTACCATGTGTGCTGTTGAGTCGCCGACCAGCTTCTGGGTGCAGAATGATGCATCGCTCCAGGGGTTGCACAATCTAGTGGATATTCTCATTCAGGACGTCAAAGCTGGCAACGGCCCGGCGAAGCAGATACAAGTCGGCGCACACTATGTGCTCAGGCAGTCGGCAAAGAAGTATGCACGCTGCTCATGCGAGGAGGTAAATGCTGGCTCCGTGAAAGTGCATCTCTACGATTACGGCCACTGCGAGTCTGTCCCGGAGAGCAGCCTGTACCCTTGGTCATCGTTCTACGGTACTCTGCTGCCTCGTATTGCAGTCCACTGCTCCCTATCAGCAGCCATTCGTCCGGACGGCGGCTTCCCAGCAGAGACCACCGATCGTCTGAAGGCGCTGATGAAGAGAGATCACGTCCAGGTGAAGGTTGTTGGTGGTAGCACCCAGGACTTGCTCGAGGTGAGGGTTTTCCAGCATGGCATTGACCTAAGCACAGAGCTGTTGACCGGCAAGGCTGCCGATGTACCCATTCCTACTACGCCGGTGCCTGCAGCAAGGCCTGTGTTTCCCGTCGTCGGTGGCCGCCCCGCTGCTGCACGTGAAAACCGCACTCCATCCGTATCGGCTAAGCGCCCTCCATCCACGTCGGCTCAACGCCAGCAAGCCAGTCCACCAAGTTTGTCAAGTTTGTCCTTGAGCGAGAAAACTACTCCCACCCGACCGCGCAGTAATTCACCTGTCGTCGCCGCCTCGCCCGCATTCAACGCGGCACAGTGTCAGCTTAAATCTCGACAAGCCTCCGACGCCGGTAAATCTCCTGAACCTGCTGTGGTCAACCGAGGCGCATCACCTGTATTGCCTGTATCGCCACAGCGTCCAGCTGTTCCCGCACTGACAGCAGTATCGCCTCTTCCCAAGCCCAAACAGATGGCGACGAGCGGGCAGCCATCCTTCCCGCGTTTGTCCACGCAGGCTGGTAATTGTCATAAAGTTCGATACGTTTGTCATGACGAGGACACGGGCACTACCCGCTATTGGTGTCAGTTGGCCGAGAATGACCAGCAGCTGGAGAAAATCGCAGCCAGCATCACAACACTGCCCGAAGATTCGTTCATGTCCATCGAGTCGGCTGTAGTCGGCACGGTGTGCTGTGCTCCCTCGTCGGACGGCGAGTGGTACCGCGCTTGCGTGGAGAGCATCTCTGCTGGTCAGTCGGCCACTGTCCGCTTTGTCGATTACGGCAATGCGGAAGTAGTCGAGAGTCTCGGCGAATTGAACGCCGATTTGCTGTCGTTCCCTGTCCAGGCGGTGGCCTGCAAGCTAGCCACTCCGTCGCCGGCACTTATCGATGCTGGTGACGCAGGCATGTCTGTGCAGTTTGTCGAAGAGTGTGGTGGTATGTGGACGGTCAACCTTGATCAGAACAGCGCCGCTGCTGCTGACACTGCTGCCACTGCTCCAGTAACAGCAGTGTCGACTACAGGTTAGTTGTGTCTATGTGTCTCGTGTGCTTTCGAAACTTTCAATGCATGTCACCCGTATCCATTCCCTCCACATTGGTCGTGTGGGGTATCGGTCCCTAGTTCGTAACTAGGAGAAGTTCTATAGACCCCTCCAAACTCGTCGAGCACAAATGTGTTACGCGTGCTCACGGCGGGACTCCAACCAATTCCTCGTTCGCGTTGCCGTGTCGCGGCTGGCCAATGGTCTGAATATTCTACTGCCAGCACTGGCCTGCCTGCTGTGTATCACATGGTTCTATAGTTCTAGCCGTAGACAAAGTGTCTGTGGTATACATGAAAGCATCTATCTCCCTTCACAAACAACGGTACGCACTCTAGTGCCTTTACGTGAGTTTGCAAATTTACTGTAGCGGACATGGAAATCCAGTCGATTGCCCGGGGCCGGCACCCTCAGCGCGTACAGAAAGCTGCGTGCAGTGCACAAGTCATGTTGATCCGATGCGACCAGCGTGCTGCAGCGCATAAATGCGTGTGTGTACCGCTTCTCCACGGCTGCATGGCCAGCGCCCTGGGGCCGCTAGACGTGCGACCGGATTTCCATGTCCAGGACAGTAGTAGGCTGGTTTCTCAAGCGACCTTGCACCGAAACACAGTGGAAGGTGTTCCGTGCTTCTGTATGGACCGCTGATCGCACCTGGTAACTTTAGATGTTCTCATGTGCTTTCAGATTCCATCAGCATTGCTAGTCTCACGTGGTCCGCAGGTGAGAAGATCAGTATCCTGGTTCCAACCTTCAACGGCTCAAGTGACTTCTGGTGCCAGCCGGCTTCCTCGGCCGATGATCTCATTGCACTCGGTGAAACGCTGGGAAGTGTATGCGAGTCGGCGGCGGTGGCGATGACTTCTCTTCCTGCAGTAGGATCACTGTGCTGTGCTCGCTTCACGGTCGACGGACTGTGGTACCGTGCCCGTGTACTGGCCCATGAAGGTGCCCAATGCAGAGTAAGTTGTACCTCCTCACCCCCTCCCCGAGCGTACTCTACTACTGCGTGCTAAAATAGTCTCATCAACAGTCAGTGCATCACTAACCACTGGAGTATGCATAGGCTTGGTCTTCTCGTGGTGCTTCTGATCTCTCTCTCTCTCTCTCTCTCTCTCTCTCTCTCTCTCTCTCTCTCTCTCTATCTCTCTCTCTCTCTCTCTCTCTCTCCCTCTCATCTATCTATCTATCTCTCCCCCTCTCTCTCTCACTCTCCCTCTATCTCCCTCTCATCTATCTATCTCCCTCTCTCTCTCTCTCACTCTCTATCTCCCTCTCTCTCTCACTCTCTCTATCTCTCTATCTCTCCCTCTCTATCTCTCTATCTCTCTCTCTATCTCCCTCTCTCTCTCTATCTCCCTCTCTCTCTCACTCTCTATCTCTCCCTCTCTCTCTCTCTCTCTCTCTCTCTCTCTCTCTCTCTCTCTCTCTCTCTCTCTCTCTCTCTCTCTCTCTCTCTCTCTCTCTCTTTCTCTTTCTCTTTCTCTCTGATTAGGTCTAGGTTGTACCACTTTCTCTGTACTGTGTATACAATACTGTTGCTGTCTGTTTGCCTTGATTCTTTTCTATTAGGTATTCTTCGTGGACTATGGCAATGAGGACGTTATAGGGACAGATGCGTTGCGTGCACTCACCAAAGACCTCTGTATGTTGCCTGCACAAGCTGTGTGCTGCATTGAGAAAGACTGTGGTGCCTGGTCTGATAGCACACACGAGTCGTTTGGAGCACTTGCCCAGGTATGTTGGCGCGTGGCTGGTGACGGATATTTATTAGCATGGGCTGGGAACTTGTGGGGCTGGCCGGCGGTGTGATAGCCCATTCTGTCATCTTTCCAACGGTTGCTTTCTGAATCTCTCCCCTTCCTTGAAGGAGAGCCTCGTGTGACCAGAATCCTGGTGTCAGGCGCATGTGTGATTGAAGGTGTGTCAGTGAGTCGGACAGAGTTTGTGTGTGTGTGTGTGTGTGTGTGTGTGTGTGTGTGTGTGTGTCCCATATGGTGCAGTGGTATGTGCAGCGATTTCCAATCGATAGGTTGCGGGTTCAATTCCCGACGATTATGGTCACACACGTCTTTCTTCTCTTTCTCAGACTCTTCCTGACTTTTCTTTCATTCTCCTGGGTGGTTACCAACAGCCAGTGTATGCCGGAGTATGTGGTGTGGTGTGTGTGTAGAAAAAGAAAAAAAGAAAAAAAAATGGAAAAATGAAAAATAGGGATTCACTGGCCAGAAAAAGTCACTTCAAACAGCTGTGTGGTGGATACCAGGCTAAAAATAGTGGCGGTCAATTCATCAGCCTTGCAAGCTGTTGAATGGTGTAATCCCAGCACAAGTTGTTCGCTATCATCGCTCCCGCGATGAGCATGTCTGAGGTCTGAGGTGTGTGAGAGAGAGAGAGAGAGAGAGAGAGAGAGAGAGAGAGAGAGAGAGAGAGAGAGAGAGAGAGAGAGAGAGAGAGAGAGAGAGAGAGAGAGAGAGAGAGAGAGAGAGAGAGAGTTCTTGAGACAGATTATTTTATGCATGAGGTTGAATTTCACTTGCCGGTACGATGACTTGTTATACAAGGCTTGAAGCGCTCTTGAAGTGTGCACATCTCCTGTGTGACCCATCTCTGTTTTCCCTTGCTCTCTCCTGGTGTTGCAGCAACTGGAGGATTTGATTGCGGAAGTGGTGTCTGTCGCCGAGAACGTTCACACTGTAGTTCTGCTGGACACGTCGGAGAGTCCTGCGGTCCCGCTTATTAGCCATCTACAGGGATAGAGAGGAGAAGAACATCCCGACTGGATAGGTGGGTACTGATGCTGGTCAATCTCTGTAATCTCTGCCCCCCCCCCCCCCCCCCCACACACACACACTCTCACTGTACAGTCAACTTCGCTAAATAACGACTGCGGATATAACGACAGAATGTCCATGCCCAGAGCAAAGTTCCATCCAACTGTAATACATATAATGAGACTTCGGGTATAACAACACTTCGCGAATAAGGATACTTTTCTGATGCCCGGCCGAGTGTCGTTATAAGCGAAGTTGACTGTACTGTACTCTGGTCTGGTCTCAGGTGGGTTTTTGTAGAATAGGGTATTTTGTATTAAATGAAACCTGGAGATTTTCCAGCTGCATACCACCTGTTTGGTTGTGGGCTTGAGAGCATGGAACTGCACTGAATACGAGCTTCATTTTGATGTATACGTACACTATACGGTATAATGGTGTGGTCGCTAGGCACAAAGCTGACAGGGGGTGCTGTGACATGCAACGATCTGCCCCCAATTGGACCTTTCCTACCCTGAGCCTTCCAAGTTGGAAGGTTCTGAGCCTTCCAAGTTGGAAGGTTGTTTGTTGGAGCTAGGTGCCATGTTGTTGAATGTCTCAGTACTGCCTGTCAGTTTTGTGCCCGCTCGTCGCACTATCTGATTGTATAATGATCCGGCTACATTGGTGGACCGGAACTTTTTAACATCCTGTGCTCATTATAATCATGAATAATATCGGCTCGCCTTCTCAGTTCTAATAGGTGTACAGTGAAGTAGGCAATTTGCGCACTGGGAACAGAAACAACCAAATTCCTTTGTTGGAGAAAACAGTACTAATATTAACGAACAAACTCAATTCCTCTGTTGGGACTACTTTACACTCCGGCCATCAGCGGCCAGCAATCATAACTGGAGACTAAAATGGCAACTGAAATCTGAACACTGAAGGCAAAAGATTACTTGGCAGGGAACTAATGGTATCCAGTAACTCATGCTTTGAATATCACTGCAGCTAAGGGGTCGTCGCAAAAGTTTTCTGTCGTCCCTGAAACGAACATCGTTCATTTCGTACTCGGACCCCTCCCCTCCCTCTGAAACGAACACAGCTTGCTATGCTGGACGACGAAAATCACATGCATGTACATGTCATATGTACAGTGTCGGTCCACTTGCGATTTTGGCTCGCACCCCCCCCCCCCCCCCCCCCAAACGAATCATGTTCATTCCAGGGACGACAAAGAACTTTTGTGATGACCCCTAAGATAACGTTATTCGGTTGTCACGCTAGTGACTATGGGTCGACGGGGATACATTTATGTGGGACGTGGGCGGGTAATGTCTAGCGAATTTTGCGAAAAAGGAGTGTTTTTGCTGTTTGCTAAGCTGTAACTTCACCAAATCAGAAATTGTATTCCCCCCATGGGCATTCCCTACACCTTTTTATTTCTTTTCTTGATGCTCTGGTCGCTACAATTTATCATTTTGCAAAATCTTTGATTTGAGGACCAGCCTGATTTTGCAAAATTTTCCCGGTTCATCAAGTACACGCTTTGCGGAGTTTTTTTTTTTTGCTTCTGCACTTATCATAATGTAATGTTGGTGATGTTGTGTGCTCATTCATGGTTTGCTGCACCGCTTCATTGGGCTGCTGGTTGTTCTTGTTGTGTTGCATGTGTGTTTTGCACAGATTGAGCTTGTACCCATTCTCAGCTCACTCAGCTGTTATCCCAGTGAAGCACGGTGATTGGCGGCGTTCGTTTGCTGCTGCGTGTCCCCAATGTGTTGGGTTTTGGCCATGGATTTCGTCTGCATAGTTCCTGTCTTTGCTTGCTTGTGCGTATGCCTGGAGCCCCGCAGAAAAGGCGTACTGTTACTCAACTCTCTACGACCAGATTGTCGTCGGTGACCTTGTCCCGCCATCGAATTATTGCTGGATCCTTTGTGTTTGAGCATCCACCACATTTTACCTGAGCTGTTTCTCACGGCTTCTCCTGCTTGCATCTGCCTCTGTGTGGTAGCAGATGGCTAGACCGCAACTAACAACAGCATTCCTGTTGGGGTTGGTACGTTTTGTGTGGGTCCATATGTGTGCGATCGTGTGTGTGTGTGTGTGTGTGTGTAATGTGTGTGCGTGTGTCCACACGTGTAGTGCTTGCACGTTTGTGATAACTTCTGTCCGCTATTCATGACGTGGCATCCGTTGAACAGTGCGAAAACCCATTAATACGTTTGCACTGGTTTTGTTTTGCCATCCTCCTATTTTCAGTTTCCTTCTCGTAGTCCCGAAATGGTGGTAGTTTTTACTGTTTCAAACATTTTTGTTTGATTTTAGTTGATCACCTAACTTGTGTGAGCGCAGTTTGGTTTCCATGGCGCAAGCTTTTCCCCATCGTGTTTTCAACCTGTTGTGTTCGTCCTTCCCCTTTTCTGGATGTTGTCTGTGTGCAACCTATACAGCTGTGTGGCTGTGTCCTCCTGGTGGTGGTGTGTGTGCATTTGTGTGCATTGTATTCTTTTTGGCTGGCCTCTGCGTCGCACCGCCGCTGTTCTTTCACTGTTCTGCTGCATGGCGGATTCTGATTGCGAGACAGGAATATGCGTGTAACAACGGCGTGTCCATGTGCCTTCATATGCCGTTGTTATTGTGTCTTCTTCAAGAGTAGTGCCCGGCTTTCCGTTTGTTCATGGTATGGGTACTAGTACTATAGTACTAGTATGTGGTCAGGGGCCCTTGGTGTTTTGTGTTGCACACAGCATTGTTGTTACTGCAGGCCTGGCCGCCTTCTGCCATTGGATAACTGGAATATTATTTTAAATGTTATTGTATGTGTGCATGGAGATGCTGTAGCATTGTGCACATCAGGGACATAGACGCCTAAGCCTTAGCCAGCTACACTAGACTATGTAGACCTACTGTCATAATCAAGTCAGAAGATCAGGGATAGACTGGTACATGGTGATATTAATAATTATTATTATGGTCAAGAAGTGGTCACTGGTCATGCATGGTGACACTGCAACATGAACAGTGCAGTCAGTACAGTACATTCATCGTCAGATGCACAGCTACAGCAGCACAGGTCAGTGCATGCACAAGCCACAAAGCCACAAATGCAATGCACATCACTCAGATTCACTGTGACATCAGGCCGGACTACAGTATACATGGTATAATCAAGAGTCCATATAAATAGCCCCGGGGTTATGGACACTTGGTATAATCAAGAGTACATAAACCGGTGTATAGCAATGAAAACATTTTCATGTTCTTGGTATAAACCAAGAGTACTGGTTATGTACTCTTGGTATAACCTAAAGGGGAACTCCACGAAAAAATGAAAATTTGATAGCCTGTAGAGTTTCGGGCGCTGAGTCGAATGGTCTTGGTCCGAAGTCTCTACGAGAAAGCGTTCTTGAGATATTTCAATTTTAGCCACGCCCCATACCAATGTATGTGTGACGTCATTGTGGCATGGTGCGAAAATACTTGGATTTTGAATCTCACTTTCTTCAGGACGAAAGTCACTTCAGAAAGTAGTTTGCCAAGTCGCCTGAGCCGCTGCAATGCCAAATTGTTGTGTTGTTGATTGTGCCAGTATCACATCATCCTCCTGGGGTTAGTTTTCTCAAATTCCCAAAGGATGGAGACCTGGCAAAGTGCCGAGATGTTGCAATGCGTCGTGAAAATTTCAAGCCTATTTTCGCAGCACGAGCTATGTTTGCTCGCTGCATTTATGATCCAGAGGGACTTGAGAGCTGAGTTTTGACGAGTACGCCGTCCAGGAAAGCCCTCATCAGTGTACCAGTGCCCTCCGAACCGTGAGCCTCCAGCAAAGCGAACTCAACAAGCTGCAACTGAGAAAGCAGGGCGAGATACGTCCCATCAGGATCAGAAGAGTACATCACCCCATCAACTCCGACTGCAGCTAGCTGATGAACGATATTACCCCAGTAACTTTGCGCATACCAGTACTCAAACTGTGCACATCTGTCATCAACTGGGACGCAAACAGACAGACCCCCAGCAAGTACGAAGGTTACAGAACTGTTTGCTTGCGATGTGCAGGCAGCATGCACGACGAACTGTCTCACCAATCCTGCCAAACTGAACCAGTGTAAGTTGATTGCGTGGATATGTCTCTATTTATAACAGCTACCCTACTTCTAGGCATGGTTGCATGAATACCATATCACTCAGAGCAGTTGTTAGAAGTCTGGACAGCCTTGGAATAGTGCAAGTAAAGTGAAACAAAAATATATTACACTCCGAGTTCCACGCTTGCGGGATCACCAGGCCAAAAAAAATCTAATTTCGAACAAGGAATGGGTTCTGGTTGTATGCGAAAGAAAAGTAAGTGAAGACCTATTGTGCAAGGAATACAGTGGGAACTACACATATTATACACATGCACTCACACCTTCACCCACATGCGCGCGCGTGCGTGTGCGTGCACACACACAAACACAACAACACACACACATACGCACCCACATACTCAAACTCACTCGCACGCACGCTAGCCTAAGGATAGTACATATGCTGTAGTAGTGGTATACTTAGTGAAATGACTATGTGTACATCTAATGACGCCGCCACTCCACGCCAGAAAACAACAAACATCTGCTGAACATTTTTGCTCCCGTCTCTTATGGGCAACACAGGGAATGAAACGAACAATGCAATTGAGAACAAGAGTCGTCCTGTACGGTGAAGTTTCCATTTTCTCATACAGCAGTATATTGTCTAAGCAAGTGTGTTTTCTCCACATTCTTTTTGCCATGCAGGTATATCACAGTGTCATGCCAAACTACATTCTCAAACGCATTCGTTTCTCAATTCTGGGGATGGTTGGACACGCATATCTCGCAGCTCTTGACAACGTCAATGTCAACCGTCGCCACAGCACAACCAAAAAGACCGCGATAGGAAGGTATAAAGTCCAGTTCTCAAAGCATAAAGAAGACTGTGGCCAAATAGAAAATTATACGACAGAAAGAGCTATGAGTATGTTGACAAGCTCATGTGTGAGGTGGTAGCGGTTGCAAATGGCAACCTCCATGTTCCTGCCTTGGAGAAGCGTGTTTCCCTGCCAAATTCCAGGTGGAAGCCTCCTGAGAAGGCTGAGGTGGTGCAGGATTTGGATATCTTTGCCTGATGGTATTCACAACGCAGGCTGGAAGACGACAACGAACGTGCTTGCCCAATTTGCCGTGTACATAGTGTGTACTGCCTGTGTGCCGCATAGCGTAGAGATCTACACAAACACAGAATGTCATATGGAATGTGTATGATGAGTGCTTGTACACATACCACATTGCTGTACCGTAATAATTATTATAGTCAAATACTCATTTACTCTACATATGCGCTGTATTGCACCTACCGGTACCTACCTGCACTTTCAGTGCGCGCGCCATACTAATTTAGTGTCCACTGGTACAAAGATGGAGGGTCTTGTAGAATTTCCCATAATTGCTGATTTACAGTTTCCTCTGAGACAAAAATGCGATAATACTCATAAAAAGGACACACTTCAGGCTCATTACAAACATCTTGAAAGTTTTTGTCTTCACAAGTATACTTTCAAGCCTTCTCATCAGGTGAAATACAGGCAAGAGAAAAGGAACAGGAACAGTGGATTAAATACAGTAAGAAGGTGGTAAAACAGCGCAAAAAGAAAGAAAGAAAGAAAGAAGATAGCTAAAGTAAACAGCGAAAATTGCAATAATGACACAAAGGTGCAAATGCGAGAAAACTCAATAAGCGCGACATGTAGTGCGACAACAAGAGACAACCACTGGACATACATGTAACTAACGAGGTTTTGACGACCTACCTAACAGCCTAAGTGTGAATTTGATTTGTTTCTGTTTGCAAAGGTTGGGTTTCCTTGTGTGGATGTATACAGCTTCCAAAACATTCAGCAATCTAGCACTGCGTACACGTGACACAATCGAAAAACAATCATCCGAATACACAGCACGACAATCAGGATGCTCAAACAAATGACTAGCAATGGACGACTCATACTTATCAGAACTAACATCAGAACAATCAGCATGTGCGGTGGACACATCCGATTTCACATGGCTAGTCGAGTGGACCCTAGCCGTTGCCTCTGTCTGTGCTTTAGTCGCTGCCATCACCGCCGTTGCCGATCTTGTTATTCTTCTGGTTGATGTGGTTCCTGTCACTGCCACGCACGTAGGTGTCTTGTCCGGTTGTTTTTCTGGTGGTCTAGTTAATTGTGAGGTGACGTTCCTTGGTGTTGATGCCGCTGCGTTGGACCATCTTGTACCAGGATGATGTTTGTAATGAGCCTGAAGTGTGTCCTTTTTATGAGTATAATTGCTGATTTCAAATTGAATTCCAATGATCTGGGGGATGAATACTGATTAGGACGCGTTCGATTACCTACTAGTACAGAGATATCTTGGTCAGAAAGTACAGATTTCTTACTCTCCTGCCAGAATTTGTGCATTATTTTGGTGTACGCTTTCTTGACCCCACGCTTGTACGTTGCATGCCATGGTATACTAGAAAACGAGTTTATTGACAAAGTCTATCGCTTGAAACGATAAAGTATGGGTTCGGGTGTGATCAAATGCACCCATGGTGCTCATGAACTGTGTGCAGTGCTCTCTTCACCAACAGAACACTACCTACCATACTTTGTAGATCTTGTACCAATCCAAGGGAAAATGACAAAGACAAATGTGAGTCATGCATGAAAACTTGTGATAGCACGGTCTATAGTACAGAACAACGTTGTTCGTGCTATGCCTGACAACAATAATAAGTTACACATAAAACATTACGCGCATCGATCCTCACAAGATAAGTCAAGACATACTCGGAGCAAAGAGAAATTAAAATTTGTTTGTGTCATGCATGAAACTTGTGATAACTACCAGTACAATGTCTTTCTTGTGCGACGCCTACTGTAGTGCGCCTGACAACAATAAATTTCCCCCAAAAAATAAGAATAAGTGTATCATGCTGATACGCGATCCTCACAAGACAAGTCAAGGCAAACTAATTGAGGCTTACCTAATGTCAGACTCTTCTGTCACTGGCATTGGCGGCTTCTGCATGTCGAGATAACCTCGAAGAGCAGTGATGAGCACAGCCTAATGCAAGGATACGATCTCGTAATCTGCGAGGTCCGCTACGCAAGAAACCTTGGGCCGTCTTGTCGACAGCGACGGCAGCATCCTACCAGCAAAATCATTCCCGCGGGCTGGGCATGGCTATACACTTTTGTCCACGCTCGCACCAGTCGGAGTCCCAAACGAATCGAGATTCTGGTGGCCAAGCTACTCGTCTTCTGTCGGACGCAGCTGCTGACGCATCTTCTTCCTCCACATTTGTTACACGCGATGGCAGCTCCTCAGCAGAGTATCTGGGCTCCCTGCCCCAACCATACGCGGCGGTGGGCTGTTGGTCGTCCTCACTGGCCTCAGCATCGCTGCCTTCATTGCTGGGGACAGAGGATTGTTCGGAATCGCCCATCTTCCCTTGAAATACCAACTAAAATTAGTGCTTGTAGACTGGCGAAGAGAAACGACTTTGCCACAATGACGTAGGCAGCCCGTGATGATGTAACCAAATGGCCGCATGACGTCAGGGCGCGGCCCCCGTTTTTGCAATTTCAAAGTGAAATATCTCAAGTAGGGAGTTCAGTTCCGGCCACGGAAAAGCGAAAAGTGCAGTCACAGCTCGCCTGTACAAATAAAAATTAAAAGTGAATGGGCGCCTCGTGGCTGCAGTTCGAGATGCAGTTCGTGGCCCGAGTATCTTCTCCCGCGGCCTTTTCGGCCTTGTCGATGCTATTTTTAGGTAGCCGAGGTCATTACCTTTCCAATGGTGCCACACATGCCATGCTTCCAAAAATAATGCCTCCGCGCTTGGCGCGGGTGCACTTCGAAGTACTAATTTCGACCAGATCCGTACTCGGCTTCGCGAGGAACACCCGATTTTCGTGTTCAGCGGCCTCGAATTAGCCTAAACCAAGAGGATTCTACAACATTGAGGCTCGCGCTTTATCGCCGTAGAAGGAAAATGATCACAGAAACCAGCCCACGGCGATTTCCTGGTGGTAGACGAAAAATCGAGTGAACTGCGCGCACACTGGTAGAAGCAGTGACGGTGAAAACGTGTGACTTGTGCAAGTCGGCGCGCACGGCATGCGTGCACACTGCATGCATGCACACATCCTGTATCGCCATGTATGCACCAGATAGTGCAGTGCTGGACGGAAACCACACGGCTCACATACATACTTGCATCTACTTCTGTGACTACTTTCTCCCCCGTTTTCCGATCTTCAATCGACTATAACTCTAGATTGCCTTGGAATTTTGGGTTCAAATTTTCACAGGTTGTTTCTCGATTCTTCCCGGTTTAGAAAAACTAGCGTTTTATGCAAAACTCGCGAATTTGATTTTTCAATTGAAGTCCCTATCTCAAGAACGCTTCGTCGTAGAGACTTCGGACCAAGACCATTCGACTCAGCGCCCGAAACTCTACAGGCTATCAAAGTTTCATTTTTTCGTGGAGTTCCCCTTTAAGTCAGGGAGTCGTAAATACCTTTTTTTTACTAATTAATTTTTAATTTTTTGTTGTAAATGAGAATGACATCATACCATCCCATTCGCATGGCACATGAGGTAATCCCTCAAATCAGCAAAGGAAAGAGAAAACTATCCGGCCGCAGGCAGAAGAAAGAACATTTTGAACTTTTGTAGTTTCTGTCGTTATCATTGTCTTCTCAGACGTTACTCTAGGGGAGCAGTGAGGAAAGAAGACAAGCTATATCCCTGTGCAGTTTCTGTCGTTGCGTGAGTTGTTTGCTGTCCTTTGGTGAAGAGAGCTGAAAATCGATCAAGATGAATAGGCTCTTTGGATCTGGAAAGCCGAAGAAGCCTCCACCAACTCTTACAGATGCAATCTCAGGCGTAAGTCGTGAAACGTTGAGCTTATCGAATATCCACGGTTCTAAAATCTTTCAAGATAGGTGTCTCTGATCTTACTGTAATGGCTACTTCCGTGGGCTACAAGTGGATTCAGAAATTGGTCAATTTCAAAATTTTCAACGCTCAATATATTTTGCTCAGTTCCTACCATAACAGCATCTCGAGCGCGAGTGCAATGTGAAATGATATTGTGTTCATTACAGTCGTTGCTTGTGCCGAAGTAGATCATGCCCACACAGCCTGATGGGGAAATAGGAATACTCCAGAGATGTTGTTGGTCTTTGTGAGCACAAGGGACCAGCACTGCTCTGGCTGTAGATCTACTGTGTGCTTCCACTTGTAATGTGGTCGGGGTGCCCGTGGCTTGACTGCTGATGCATGGCTCTACAAAGGACAGTGCAGTGAAGAGGATAACTGCTTTTATCTGCTCGACACCCTTCGTTGGATCAGGCAAAACATGCAGCTTAGAAACTAGCGTACTCGATGCACTATGGCTTATTGCTATGGACTCAACATGCTTTACATGCAGGTCGAGTGTCCCAGGGCCAATGCTAACCGCTTGACTAAATGAAAAAATTGCATGCTCTGGCTAACACATTGCATACATTCTGTGCAGGTGGACGGCCGCGCGGAGTCCATGGACAAGAAAATCCAGAAGCTGGATCAAGAGCTGGCCAAGTACAAAGAACAGTTGAAGAAGATGAGAGATGGCCCGTCCAAGGTATGAGCTGTGCTGTAGATTGCCTGAGCTACATGTGAAGAGCCGGAGCGCAAAACCTGCTAATTTCATTACTTTTCGGATGATGGCCGAAAAAGGATTCTTTTTTTGTGTGGTTTGTATCTAACATCCATTTTGGGTTCCAGTTTTGAAATGGTTCTAGTCAGATTTTGAATGTGAAAATATGCCTGGTGGTTCCCCTGCACCTTCTGAGTACACGGAGCTGAAAATTTGACTTTCTCAAATCTGGCGCTTGTCGGGTTTCGCATCTCAGTTCTTCATGTACACACGCGGTACTGCATGGTGTAAAACAGTACACCAACACACGGTACGTTGATTGACTTCAAAAAGTGTTTTTTTTTGTTTTACACATAATCAGGACTACTAAAGGGTAGGCCAAGGCCAACTGATTGTGTTGGAATCCGGTCTGCCAGCCATGTACCAAGCTGCTGCAAGTGCAATATCCTCAAGAGGGTGCCGGTACAATGCACAGTGTATTGTCATAGTCCTGGGCAATGCTGGTAGAGCGTACATATGAATGAGAGGCAGCTAAACCAGGTGAAGGCCGACTGCAGTGTGATGGTTAGTTTTGCTGTTGATATGCCTTATTTCTTGTACATGTCTTTATGCGATTTGGCTCCGTTTTTTGTTAATGCTCCAATGATGCTGTGTTTCCTATGTGCCTGTCCAGAATATGGTAAAACAGCGTGCTTTGAAGGTACTCAAGCAGAAGAAACAGTGAGTAGGGTTTTCTTGCCTTTGTGTACAAGCTTGGGCAGGCCATGGTCGCTTCACTTTTGTCGTGTTTTGACTGATGAGTAGGCAATAGGGCATGTCTGTGATGCACCGTTCCTTGCTGGTGTTGTGTGCAACCATGTCTTAGATATGAGAACCAGTATTCTGGTCTACAACAGCAGTCATTCAACATGGAGCAGGCCAACTATGCCACACAGACGCTCAAGGACACCAAGACAACGGTGAGTTGTCGCAGCCGGATAGTATACCACTGACCAGACACAGACGTACGCTCCTAATGTGGATGACCACATTGACCAGGCGATCTCAGCTGAGTGTTTCATTAGTCCAAACGTCTTCTCTCTCTCTCTCTCTCTCTCTCTCTCTCTCTCTCTCTCTCTCTCTCTCTCTCTCTCTCTCTCTCTCTCTCTCTCTCTCTCTCTCTCTCTCGCTCGCTCTCTCTCACTCTCGCTCTGCAGGTCTGTGCGATCTCTTACATGGTGCTGAGATTGAGATAGGGTGTCCGTCGCATGCAAATACGTTGTTTACTCTCCTTCTGTACCGTTGTTACTCGTGTTAAGCACTGTCCTTTGTTCCACGCATTTACTTTGTATTGCCAGGTGGATGCCATGAAGCTCGGTGTGAAGGAGATGAAGAAAGAGTACAAGAAAATCAAGATCGATGATATCGAGGTTGGTTTCGTGTTATCTCATTGCTGGACAGAAAGCTGCTTGCACCAGCGAGTGCATAGTAGCATTGGGTACATTTGACCATGGATATTTTAACCGAGCTTTCCCCGCTTATGCCGTGTCTTCTGTACTTCAGTGCTCGCAAGGGATGTACTTCGAATTATTACATGTCAGGTGACCGTTTCCAGGTCTACAGCCAATCAGCGACCAGATAGAGCGGGCAATATTCCTCCATACAAGCCCGCTCAGGCGGTCCAATATTACACGATATTGCCCGGCATTTTACCCCATACACACTGTACACATACACATACAAGTAGGTGCGCATGTAATACCAGTTGGATACATGTGCCTCGTAGTTTTTCGTACCATGATCCCGAATTCCACGTGTGAAGGCAGTGTACGTTGATGAGTACATCAAATTAGGGAAGTATGCATGTAATAAAAGCCTCGTAGTACGGGCAATACCGGCTACGATATCTGCCGGTATTGCCCTGATACTCGGCTAATAACACATACGTATGTGGTGATCATGATGCCTCAGTATGGTTACTGCTCACTGACCCTTTTTCCACACTCACAATTTTCTCCCGAATACTTCCGCTCATCCCTTGTCTTTACTGGTAGGCCCAGCACCTTACACGTTTTCTCGTGCTTCCGTTGTTGTCTAGGACATACAAGATCAGATGGAGGATATGATGGAGTTGGCTGAGGAGGTACAGGAATCGCTGGGCCGATCCTACGGCTGTCCTGAAGTGGACGAGGACGACTTGGCAGCCGGTTAGTTTTCTCGTTGGTACTGGTTGTTGTGGTGCTGGTGGTTGTGGTGTGTGTACTTTCTATGTGTGTTTACGTGCATGTGCACGTGCGAGCCTATGTATGCATGGGTGCACCCATGCGTTCGGATTGCTGACTTTCTAGTTAGTTATATTGCATGTACGGATGGCATTTAAAATATTTGTTATTGTGTGGACAGCTGATGCATGGCGAGTATTGAAGTTCGACCATAGGCTATTCGTTGTACTCACAGTCCTGTGTTTTGCCACATTGGTGCGTTTTCCTGTTGTGTGTGTTAGTACCCGTCCTTTGTTTCTTTCACTGCTGTTTTTCACCATCTGATAGAGTTTGATGCCCTGGGAGATGACTTCGCACTGGACGAAGACTCGTCGTACCTTGACGCAGCGAGTGCACCTGCTGTTCCCGACGCCACGCCAGCACAGGTAATTCAGAGTTATGGGTCTGTGAGGGCTATGGTTTACACGCCACGCCAGCACAGGTAGTTCAGAGTTAAGGGTCTTTGAGGGCTATGGTTTACATGCCACGCCAGCACAGGTAATTCAGAGTTATGGGTCTGTGAGGGCTATGGTTTACATGCCACGCCAGCTCAGGTAATTCAGAGTTATGGGTCTGTGAGGGCTATGGTTTACATGCCACACCAGCTCAGGTAATTCAGAGTTATGGGTCTGTGAGGGCTATGGTTTACACGCCACGCCAGCTCAGGTAATTCAGAGTTATGGGTCTGTGAGGGCTATGGTTTACACCAAGAGTACATAACCCCCCAAGAGTGTGCAATTCCCACATACCCTGCTGTCCTGACAGAATTTCAAGTCGACGTCATTATTTTGTGATGCAATGCTCCTTGCACCAGTGATTTACAACATGTGTACGGGTGTCGACGCATCACACGTTTTTCTTTGGAATAATTTGTGCGGAATCAGACGGGCCTTGGTCCACCACAGGTTCCGGATTCGTGTGATAATCCGTGTACAGTGCGCATTACATCATTTTTTTTTAAATGACGTCAACTTGAAATTCTGTCGGGACCGCACCCATAGTCCAATTGCTCACTCTTGGGGGTTATGTACTCTTGTTTACACGCCAAGGGTCTGTGAGGGCTATGGTTTACACGCCATGCGGGCGCTTTCCAACTTTCATGTAGGACTATCCGGGGAGGGTTTTTTGTACACGGTTAGGCCACCTAGAATTAATTCGTTGTTTCGGGTCACTTCACTCATCCGTACCAGGGTCGGTCAGTCGGGTTTATTTTTTATTTTATTTTTTATTTTGGTTTACGTCCATGTGCATACATGTACATAGAATACCTTTTGTCCATCTAGCCAGTCGATCAAATCTGACTGTAGTGTAGACAATCCAGCGCAGTCATTGTCCCATCAGATCCAGGTCCCCTCCAGGACCAGATCTTGGCCTCGCTGGCAAACGAGTCTGACGAGCAGCTCTCATCTTGAAAACTTCTGTAAATAGCGACAAGGTGGCGGAGCTGATGCGGTTTCAGGACCGATTGCGGATCGGAGATAGAAGACAACGTCGTCACCAAACGCTGCATCCTGTCATTTGGCTAGCCATGGCTGCTTCTGAGGTGGATGTCTGGACTGCTATTATTAGGGTCGCGTGTGTACATAGTGTAGTCTGTACATTTGCATGCACTATAAAAAAAACATTTTGCGGTCGTGTGAAAAAAGACGGTCGGTCGGGTGACCCGAAACAACGAATTAATTCTGGATGGCCTTATCCATATAAAATATTATAAATGCATTTCTCACCAAGCTCTGTCACGTATAAATTATATAATGCCATGTTGATGTAATTGTGTATTCCCCAATGAATCCTTATACAGTCGTCCCTCTTTAATCCGGCAATTTATAAACCAGCACCCTCTATAAACCAGCACAGTTTTCATTAGCCAAAATGTCCTCTTCGTGCACATTGCAACAGTAGATCAGATTTGTTAATCCAGCACCCTCCCTAATCCAGCAGAATTTCTTTAGCACAAATGGTGCTGGATTATAAAGGGACCACTGTAACTAAGGGTACTCAACGGTCATGTGACACAGACAGTACATATTTCATCCATATAGGGACTTTGTCACCAGCATGCTACCATTAACTCCTGCCGAGTATGGATGATCTAGCTGGTTTGTCTTCTCTCTAAATGTGTACTACTGTAACAGCCTACTGTTTGCGACGTATTCATGTTTGCTAATGTTTGCGACAAGAGCATAACGCAAATATTAACCATTGTGAAATCAAACTTCAACAGTGGGTGTATATGTGTGGCCACGGTGCTCTGCGAATATTTGCCATTGTAAACTCGCTGGTTCTGAGAGATCGCAAAAATTTAGTGACCCAAACATTGGGCGGTTTACAGTATCAGTTGACTATCAAATACCCCCTCAAAAGTGTTCAACTTCGCAATCTCTCACCCCATTGCAGAATTTCTTTTATGACATCAGTCTTTCGCCTCTATTTGCCTCACTTATAAGATCCCATGGGTAGCCAGAGATCAAAAATGCAAAGAACGTCTACATCGCAGCTATGGTAGTCGAAGCAGAGTAGCGGAGAGTTGTTCCATGTGTCCGGAACCTGATGAACTAACAGCGTAGTATGTACACGTGTGGAAAAAGGCATATTTCCATGTGTCCGGAACCTGATGAACTAACAGCGTAGTATGTACACATGACTGTGGAAAAAGACCTGATGAACTAACGTACCGTATGTACACGTGTGGAAAAAGGCATATTTGCACTTGATCATGCATGTACTTCTGCCAAAAATGACGCAATGTTTTTTTGGCCATGGGTGAGTCCATCACAGCTCTAGAGAGAAGCTGCGCACCCACCCACTTAGTTGTATTGTACACTTGCTGGTGCATGTAGCGGTGGCTTCACTTTATTGTACTGTCTTCTGTGCCGATTTTTTATTAATCCGAATGTACGCAAAGTGGCTGACATGTTTTCACTCTTGCTCGAGCGTGCTGGCGTCGACAGGGTGAAGTTTGGGCAGTCCACCCAGTCTCATTACATTATGCTTTGAAGTACTTGTATACGTATCGAAGTATGTGTGTGTATGTGCTGTGCTGTGTTCATTGCAGACTGACGTGGACGAGTTTGGTCTTCCAGCGCTGCCGGCGCAGTAAGCAAGCAGTCTTCGCAGGTGTGTGGGTGCTTGTGTGTGTGTGTGTGATGGTGGTGGTGGTGGTGGTGGTGGTGTGTGTGTGTGTGTATGTATGTATGTGCGTGCATGTGTGTGTGTGTGTGTGTGTGTGTGTGTGTGTGTGTGTGTGCCTGTGCGTGCCTGTGCGTGTGTGTGATCTCAACTAGCTTGGAATATCTCCTTGGTTCTCTCCCTGTGGTGTACATAACGTTATTAGGCTCTGGCTGGCCTCTGCCTGACAGTATCGTGCATGTGTATGTGCCGTATCATGCAAGGTTCTTCCAGTAGCCTTCTTGAACAGGTTCAATCTAGTGCTTGCAAAGCTCTGTTATCTATAGATACATCTGTCGTTTTTCTTATTGTTCTTGTAGTTTTGTGTTACTCTACTCATACTGGTGGCTGGAACATCATGATTTTCTTGAGCAATAAACTTTCTTTCGCTAGCTCTTTTCTAAGTTTTCTTGTAACATCATGATACTTTACAGTCTGATATCAAGCTTGACTTAACACATGTGCCTGCTTCCTTGCATGCACTCTACTGCATGCACTCTCTTTCTGTTCTGGTCATTCATGTACAGCTTATAAACGTTTACTTATAGCATCGAACCCTTCTTTGCCCTATGTGTGCTGTACGACTGGTTTGCTTCTCTGACCTGGCTACGCAACAAATGTTTTTTTTTATTTACTCGTCTCGCGTGCTGAATTCATGAAGCTGTTGCTACTGCACTGTTAAAGTTTTTATACCGTTTGAACGGATAGGATTGGGACGCGTACCCTGTTGATTTGGATTATGCGTTGGCAACGATATCAGCGAGTCTTTGAGATTGTGGTGACCTGGTGCGTGTGTGTGTGTGTGTGCGTGTGTGCGCGCGCGTGTGTATGTGTGTGTGTGTGTGTGGGTGTGGTAACTGTCTTGGCCGTTTTATGCCGAGGTACTCTGTGTGGTGTAGACCAGGTGTGCATTGGTGGTCGATTCACATGGCTTCGCCAGTTGTGTGGATTAGACAGTTACCCGGCGCAAGGCTTGATCTGTCTTATTCAGATCTTGTTCGCTATCGTGGCTATAAGAGAAAATCTGTGGGTGCACATCCAGTGCTTTTGCAGATTTGCGTGCTTCTCTTGCGACGGGCGTGTACATGGTACATGGTGTGTGGTGTGTGGGTGCGTGTGTAGCGAAAATGGATGCCGTGCTGGTAATAATATATGGATGGAATGGAACTGATGTCCATCATGGAGTTGTAGCATCTACTCAGGCTGCTTGATGTCCATAATGCTGTATGCCCTGCATTCTGTGATAATCATTTTTGGAGCCTTGTGACTGGGTTTGAGCATGGATTCAGTGTTTGGAGTGAAATCACTCACAATGACCTGCTGTTTCTACAAGCGCGTAGTAAAATACCAGCTGTATTGCACTACTTTAATAGATCTCTCTGGTTCCTACAAATCATTAATGTAATACATTAATGATTTGTATATCCTTGCCCCATCGAATTGGGCAGACTTGGGCCCAACGCACAGACGTAGACCAGGTAGACAATACGATATAGGCTCTAATCAGTATCTATGTGTCTATTTCCCATGCTGCCTGTAAATAATCGGAATCCCTGGCCTCGCAGTATGTATGAAATGTGCGCGCACATGCCACGTGCACGTGGTGCAGTCAGTCACATGATCACCCGAAATCACTTTCCATGCATGAACGTCGAATAATCAGTGATTTACCTGCAAGACGGTTTTTGACACACATGTACAGTTGTTGTCGATGTAGGTTGTCAGTAGTGTCAGTTACCTTTGTCTTATTGCGCTCCGTGTATACCGTCCTGTAACCAATGGGAATTTGAGAGAAAGAAACGTTTGATTTGTAATAGGGTTTCTCCATTACATTATCTGTAGCAGTAAAAAGACCATTTCGATAGCTGAGTATGTTCAAACTGAGAAAGGAATTTGTCAACTTCGAGGATATATTATTATTTGTTTTGAACTTAGCTTCGTATAGCAGTATCATCGACTCTAAGTGAGCATGGAAGCCAATGGGAGAATATCTGAGCTAGAGCAAGAGGCCAGCGTGTCTGAAAATGCTGGAATAAGCCCCAAACCTACTCAGCCTCGCTGGGTTCGGTGGACCGTTGGCATTTCAGCGTTTCTCACTCTGTTTGCGGTGTGGGGCAACTTCTATGTGTTTGGCATAGTACTTCTGCCTTTTCTGTGTGAATTCGGTGCTGGCAGAGCAGTCACGTGTGAGTATTCATGAACAACATTTTTTTGGAAATTGGTGTCATTTTAAAAAATTCAAAAATTCATCAAAAAAATCACATTCGGATATTTTGACACGGTGAATAAAATTAATGCCTCAACCTGTTCAACTTGTGATTGAAAATGCATACAGTATCGGCGAGAGTAGATAAACACGAGTGTGCAACTCCGGATCTCTCCTGCATAATCTGCACACGGCGGAATTTTTTGTTGACGTCGCCTTTTTTCAGAAGAACGCGCATTTTGCCGCAGAGCAGTGTGAGAGCACGTGCTGGGCACTGACCTTGTAGTGTAAAGCCGGCCAAGAGCACGAGGGAAAACTTTCCGAAAGACTCGCAGCGCGTGCGTCGTCGAAAAGATTACGTCAACAAAAAATTCCGCCGTGGGCCTACCCATCCGCGAGTTGCACACTCTTGTTTATCTACTCTTGGTATCGGGCTTTGTGAACTGCCACTGGTATCGTTTACTGCATGTAGGTAGTGGTATTTGCTCTTCTCCTTTCTGCCGGAGATGATTTGCACCCTGCAAAGTTTCCATCTGATTCTTTTCTGACTGTTTTGCAGCTGGTGTAAGTTCAACGGGTTTGATCTTGCTGGCCTTATTTGCGCCGGTGGCCACATTTCTCCTGAAGCGCACCCGTGCAAGCGTCCCGATGTATGGCGGCATCATCATGTGTTTCCTTGGCAACTTCCTGGCATCGTTCTCACCGAACATTGCCGTGCTGTACCTAACCTATGGTGTCATACTCGGTATCGGCTCCAGTCTGAGTTACACGACGTGTATAGTCGACCTGCCACTGTAAGTGCCCGTGCTGTGTGTGTGTGTGTGTGTGCGCGCGCGCTCGTGTGTGTGTGTGCGCGCGCGCTCGTGTGTGTGTGTGTGTGTGTGTGTGTGTGTGTGTTGTAGCGATGGCGAGTGAAGTCTGGCCTGATGAGTTTGTCACCTCCCTGGCCGACCATTCGGCCCTAAAGCTGTGTTCCCAACTGGCGCGTGGACGTGGTACGCTTGCGGTTCATGCGTGCCCAAACGCGCGCCCAGGCTTTCACAAAAAAACAGCAATCCGAGTCGTATTATTTAGCGCGTGCGACACCTTCCAGTACGAATTTTTTTGACCCTGCCATTCAAAGTGATTGGCATGTACGCTGGTACGCGTCTGATACGTGCTGAAAATTCCAACATGTTGGAATTTCCATTTCGGCGCGTTTCAGTACGCATGGTGCCCCAAAAGCCAGGAAAATACGCACAAACGCGTGGTTTCACGCGTACACGCGCCAGTTGTGAACACAGCTTAACACTACACCCATTGACCCATGGGCTGTGTTGGGATCGTATACGGCTCAGCTTTGTTGGAATCGTGCAGCTATCTTGCAAGCACTGGCCTGCACACTGGCCTGCTTCGCCTTGCAGTGGACCTTTTGATTGTGGAGTTGTGTATCACTGTGTGTACATGTACTGTTTGGTGCTAATCTTTTGATGTACTAGTAGTAGTACTGCATGAACATATTTCTCTCCTCTTGTGCTGCTAGTGGGTAGTGATAGGTGTCAGATGTGCTGTGGGAGAGTGGTACTACTGATAGGACTGTGTGAGCTGGTCCTACTGATACTAGTGATAGGACTGTGTGAGCTGGTCCTACTGATAGGACTGTGTGAGCTGGTCCTACTGATAGGACTGTGTGAGCTGGTCCTACTGATAGGACTGTGTGAGCTGGTCCTACTGATAGGACTGTGTGAGCTGGTACTACTGATAGGACTGTGTGAGCTGGTCCTACTGATAGGACTGTGTGAGCTGGTCCTACTGATATCTGTCATCACTAATAGTTTTTTTAGCTGGTCCTAATGATGTGTGTGATCTGGTCCTAATGATGTGTGTGATCTGGTCCTAATGACGTGTGTGATCTTGTCCTAATGATCTGTGTGATCTGGTCCTAATGATGTGTGTGATCTGGTCCTAATGATGTGTGTGATCTGGCCCTAATGATGTGTGTGATCTTGTCCTAATGATCTGTGTGATCTGGCCCTAATGATGTGTGTGATCTGGTCCTAATGATCTGTGTGATCTGGTCCTAATGATGTGTGTGATCTTGTCCTAATGATATGTGTGATCTGGTCCTAATGATATGTGTGATCTGGTCCTAATGATCTGTGTGATCTGGTCCTAATGATCTGTGTGATCTGGTCCTAATGATATGTGTGATCTGGTCCTAATGATAATGTGTGAGCACTGATAATATGTGTGAGGTGGCCCTAATGATATGTGTGAGCTTGCCCTAATGCTATTGTGTGATCTGGCCCGTGTGAGCATAGCGATGGAAGTGCACACTGTGCTGGTGCCCTGCATGGCACTTGGCGTGTTGATTGCGCAACATTGTGCAACACGTGGGGAGTGTTGACGTTTGACACGCAATCTCTCACCATGGGTTGCGCTTCTGTACTACTTGCGCTGGTAGTCAACAGTCCAAGTTGTCATTGTTCACTTGTTATTGCTACGTTCAGTGTGATTTCTGCTTGCTGCATACTCCAAGTGCATATAACTTAGGCTCAAGTAGCTGTAGTATCTTGGTATGAGTCAAAGAATGGCTGCCACAGTCTTTGTACAAGACCATTGCCGATGCTGTGTGATGGTAGGTAGTGTAGCAGTACTCTGAAGCTGTGCGTATGTGTGTGTGTGTCTGGCTGTGTATGTGTCTGTGTGCATGTGTCTGCGTATGTCCGTGCATGTGTCTGTGTATGTCTGTGCATGTGTCTGTGCATGTGTCTGTGCATGTATCTGTGTATGTGTGTATATGTCTATACATGCACACACACGCACACAGGTACTACCCGGAAAACGAGCGTGCCCGCGCCATAGCGTTCTGCGAGACCGGCGCAGTGCTCGGCTTGATCACCATGGCTCCACTGATGGACGTGTGTGTTAAGCACCTCGGCTGGCGTAAGGCACTGTGGGTGTTTGCTGCTCTGATCGCTCTTCTCCTCTTGCCGGCGCCCTTTGCCTTCAATCCCAAGTATAAGTGTAGCGAGTACGCAAAGAAGTCTGAGAACGACGGCGATGAACTTGAGCCAGCGTCAACAGAGTCCGACGGGCAAAGCACTGTTGATAAAAACACAGCTGAGACGGCGGTGGAGGGCACGCCTGGCAATGCACGGAATGGCACGGTACGTGCTCTGGACGCAGAACAATGCACTCCCAGCACCAGCCTTGCCATGATCCCGCTCAACGACGTAGCCGTAAGCCGACGGGCTAATGGCGACAGTCTCCCGCGGCAGCCGAACGGCCACAACACCCGCTCAATGGACATGCTACCTGTACGCGTTGTTAGTCCGCATGCCAGCTTGCATGAAGTCAACCTGGATAGCCGTTCAGTCATATCGGTGCCGGTGGACGCTGGTGGGTCAAACATGGAAGTTGAGGATTCAGTGCCGCTACTGCTTGACAATGGTGATGTCGAAACCTGCCCAGAACAATCTAAAAAAGAGGTGCTGACTGGATGGAAACCCTACGTTCACCTGGTCAAGAACTCTCAGTTTGTTCTTTTCTGCTCAGCAGCTTGTCTGTGGTACGTCTGTTTCAACGCGCCTCTAGTTTATCTGGTGAGTGATATGGCACGCACGCACACATACACACATACACACACGCACACATACACATACACACACACATACACACACACATACACACACCTCACCTCACCTCAGACATGCCCACCGCGGAAGCGATGATAGCAAACAGCTATGTTAGACATAGCAACTTGTGCTTGTGTGGGATTACACCATTCAACAGCTTGCAAGGCTGATGAATTGACCGCCACTATTTTCTAGCCACACACGCACACATACACACACACACGTGCACACACATGCACACACACACGCACACACACACACACACACACACGCACATACACACACACACACACACATACACACACACACACACATTTGCACACACACACACGCCTCTGTGCATATACCCATGTGTAAGTAATTATAGCACTGGTACATTTTGAAATGTTGGTGAAACCTGGTGAAGACATAACCTGACTTCAGCAACTACCTGGCCTTCGTATATTGCAAGTAGTTAGTTGGTGGGAGTAGGTTCAGGTTTGTTTGCGGGGCATCAGGCCGCAATGGTCTTGTCAGACGATAGCTATTCCTATCAGGGGGAAGTGAGAAGTATCGTCACTTGATTTAATAAGTGCAACAATGAGCCTGTGAGTGTTTCAGATGCATGTGTGTATTCCGCTGTAGTAAAGTTGACAATACTTAAAAGTTAAAAGTAGTAATAGGTTTTTTTCCTGACAAGTCTTGTTTCGTTCCATAAAGATGATGGGGAACTCATCAGAGGAGAAGCAGTTGTTGAGTGAAGGGGTGCTTCTCCTCTGATGAGTTCCCCATCATCTTTATGGAACGAAACAAGACTTGTCAGGAGTAATACTACTTGCTTTCGTGGAGTGTGGCTGGTGAACTGTTCGTGCTGTGGTCTGCAAGCGTCGTGTGGTCTCGTCGGGTCAAATGAAAAACCTATTACTACTATTTGACGGACCTATTGAAGATGGCAACAAAGAATTTAAAATACTTTTAAAAAAGTGTAATGGCCTGCCCTGTAGTCAATCTAACTGCTGGTTTGTTCCGCTTCATGTTCTGTTGTTTGCTGTAGGTCGACATGAGTGAGGCAGCGAGGCGAGCGGCAGAGAACAAGACTGGTGTGAATGAGACGGCGGTGTGCGAGTCCTCTTTCACGGATAGCATGCTCTACATCTACATGTCTCTGGCGCTGCTCGTTTGCTTTCCCCTCGGCGGCTGGTGGTTTGATCGGCTGCCGTCCGTGCGCCATCGTCTAGTGCTCTTGATTGGCATGTACATCGTCACTGGCTTCCTAGTGGCCGTCATCCCACTGGCCAAGACCGAGTGGCAGTTTGCGCTGGTCAGCGTCGGTGTTGGTGTGTCGCGCACGCCCGATGTCTTGCATCCGGCGTTCCTCATGTCACTGCTCGGCGATGACCTGTACCCGTACGCCTGGACGCTGCTCTTACTCACGTCGGCTCTCTTCGACGCGGCGGCACCTCCTATTGTGGGTGAGTTGATGGCACACTTGAGTGATGAGTGAAGCTGCCGCTCAGTGACTAGTAGATACTAGGACCGTATTTCCCCCAATATGAGTCACACCTTTTTAGGTTTAACTTCTCGGGCAAGGAAGGGGATGGCAAGGAAGGGGATGGCAAGGAAGGGGATGCGACTTGCAATCGAGTGTGACAATCTACTGAGGCCAAAACAAACAATGACCTTGTTTCCGGATGGTCGACCGGGCCATTTTTTCCCAATCCTGAAACTTTTTTGGTCCCAAATGTATTCGAACGGTGCCAATGCCATGTGTGCAAGTGCACTCAACAAGTCATAACTCAGTCAAATCTCAACCGAATTCAACAATCGAAATACCTCCGAGGTAGCAGAGATTCTCAGCTGTCGGCTTGAAAAGCTCCGGGATCGATACGACCTAGTAGTATAACGGAGCTGCAAGCACTCGAACTTTTTGCTTGATTTCTCAGGATCTAGGATGACAGCAATACACCACAGGCTGTACAAGAGCGGTCAGTCAACTGTGACATTGATCCTTGCCATGATACAATGTATTATGCACATATGTTGGTGCTGTTGTCCACCAATAACACAACGATTGATGAACCAAAGAAAGGATCCCAAAAAAAGGATCCCAGAAAAAGTTTCGTTCCGGCCGACCGAGTCTTCTTTTTGAGGGGTTGCCGACCCGAAACAAGCCTACCGGTATTTTTTGTTTTGGCCTTATGTGAATACCGCCCACAGTGTGGATGTGTGGACGCTTTACTTACTGTAGTGTCGCGTATGAAAGCATGACCTGTATAGAAGCATGACCTGTATAGAAGCATGACTTGTATAGAAGCATGACTTGAATAGAAGCATGACCTGTATAGAAGCATGACCTGTATAGAAGCATGACTTGAATAGAAGCATGACCTGTATAGAAGCATGACTTGAATAGAAGCATGACCTGTATAGAAGCATGACCTGTATAGAAGCATGACTTGAATAGAAGCTGATTTTTTGAAGCGCGCCGTGACACAGAAGCATGGTTTGAATAGAAGCCGCTCCCTGCAAAGTACATGTGCACGTACATGCGTGGCAGCATGCACTGCACAGTGCAAACATAGAAGCATGTTTTGAATAGAAGTATGGTTTGAACACCGGCTTATACGGCCGTAAGCACCTGCTTTTATACGCGACATTACGGTATGTGAATTTATCACTCTCTTATTATTGACCCCCACAGAAACTTGTGAACTCTATTAAAGCGGTCAAATAGCAGCATTTAAATTATACTTATAAAAACCTCCATTGATTGTCGTGTAGGGTTAGAAGTTTCTATACTTCATACACACCTGTATAAAAAACCTGGTGGCGAAAAACCTGTATAAAAAACCTGTATAAAAAACCTGCCGGCTATAAAAAACCTGTATAAAAAACCTCTTTTTAGGGGTAGATGAGAACAAGAGATAAGAGTATTCACGAAAACAGTACAAACAGATGATGTCCGGCTTGGCAATTGCGCCACGTGTAACAGTCTCCGTTCCTCCCAGACCACCCTGATGGTTCTTCGACATGAAGTCGGAACGCAGAACAATGGCTTCCTCGCCTTCAACGACGGTGAAAACCAGATCTGATTTCATGAGTTCAGTGTGGGCTTCGTTGCCTCGAAGACAAAACTGCAGGGTGATGTAGAACCAAACAAACTGGCAGAGCTTGCGTGGGTCCATTGTCGTCATCCCATCAGCAAAATATTCTTTGATGAGCAGCCAATCGCCATCAGACAAACTCTCCTTGTGGCATACAGGAGCCTCGCGGCCTCCTTTTTTCTTGTCCTTGAGGACGGCATCGAGGAGCTTGTTGGCCTTGACAAACACGCCAGGCTTCAAATCGAAGCCCCGGTCACGGTCATTGACTTCTCTCTGCAAGGCTCCTCTTGCAGCTATTAGACTGGCCCGTTTATATTCCTTCTTGTCATGAGTTCTCACGGAGCAGTAAAACCTTTCGAGGATTTCCGCCAGTACCTTGTCTTCGACAGTAGCAAAATCACAAGACAAGCTCTCCTGCATCAAAAAATCGCTGAACACCTTCAACCAAAACTTCGTTGCAACTTTGGTTGACTTAGGAACTGCTGATTCCAAAAGTTTCTTCCTTTCTTCTTCAGAAACGGACGCAAAACGTCCAGTAGACGTTGAAGAAGCCACTACACTCGTAAACCAAAATAAACAACACGAGGAGAAAGTTGAAACACGAGGAGAAAGTTGAAACACGAGGAGTAAGTTCGAGCATGCGCCGAAATAGGTACGAAAATCCAAAACGAAAATCGGTTTTTATAAGTATAATTTAAATAAAATACATACTTCGTCCTCGTGTTTACTCGAATTATAAAAAACCTCCACAAGACCCTCGGCTTCGCCTCGGGTTTTGTGTCGGTTTTTTATTTCTCGTAAACACCATGGACTCAGTATAAATATTGACCGCTTTTATTGACCACTTTAGGGGCCGTCCAAGGTTACCAATAATATTTTCAAAACGAAATGTTTTCGTTTGTGGGTGGGTGGGTTTGATGGAGTTTCGTTTTGAAAATAATTATTGAATGCTGATGGAGAATGCCCAGTTACTTCTGGATGTCGAAAATTGACATCAATATTCTATTGGAATTCGTTTTACCTGCAGAAAAGGTGGGTGGGTGGGTGGGGGCTGAAAAATACTAAAACTTTTCGTTTTGTAAAAACAATCGGTAACCCCGGACGGCCCCTTAATAGCCCGAGGACTTAGAACTTTTTCCTCAACTTAGAAAAAAAATCAGAACTGAAAGAAGAAAAATCTGAAGCCAAATGCTGGGATTTGAACCCAAACTGTCAGATTCTCAGTCAAAGAACTTGGGGAACATACTACAAGAGATAACTGAAAACTTTGGTTTACACAGAAGTAATGTCCAATGTAAACAGCATATGTACATACTATTATACTATTACAATAGTATTCCTTTCTTCCTATAGCAAAGCAAAAACAGTTTTAGGTATGCTATACGAAGTAGTGGTTGCGACTTCGGCGATGATTTGTAAGAAAGGGTTTGCTCTCCACACCGGAGCTCGCGCTATTCCGCCGACTTTACTTGACACTTGACTGACTCACGACTGCCATCCAGAGCACACGAGAAGTCCATCGAACCTTCGACTCGGCAAACCTGCAAGAAAGCACCACTCCCTGCTCAATACACAGTGTTTCGGGGAATTCACCCCTCATCAGTTGAGCTTGAGTAGGCTGAGGAAAATTGTGCCTGAAGAGCACCACTTATATAGTGCTCTCCAGGCACAAACATCATCAGGGATATAAACTTACAGAGACGCTCCGTTTCCAGCGCGACAAACACCTCGTGAACACCAGATAGCAGCGTGAGTCAGTGTCGCTCCTGGACGGTAAGACAGACGTCGAGGACCCTCGGTCATTCGCAACGCTGTCACCTCCAAACCAACTAGTCGCAAGCCCGCGCTGGGCACAACAGTACGAAGTAGTGGTTGCGGCTTCGGCGATGATTTGTAAGAAACCCTTTCTTACAAATCATCGCCGAAGGGGGGCTTTTCTTCCTTTTTTATGTTGGCTTCAAAATTGTTGGATTTACCAGCATGTAGTTGTACATGATTGTACAGTAATCATCATACATGTACAGTGCGTATCGGTTATAGCGTGGTCGTGTAAAAGAATATACTGCCTACAAGAATGAACCCTCATGTTTTCATAATCATAACATGGATTTCAAGTGCACATTTATTCTTACAAGCAATTTTATCCCATAGTAGAATATATCGGTCCTAAGAATGGACTTTGTGTAGCGAAACATGCCAGATTAGTACAAAGTATATGGCCTGTAGTAATAGCATCTGTCCAATTCCGTTCTGATGTGACTCTCGTTGGGTCGTAGTGCTGCAGATTCAACTGCTGTGGCCATGTAACTCATTTTGCATAGCCACATGTAAGCTTATGGGACTATGACCACCCACATGGACAGAAGTACTGCGTTGCATTGAACGATGATCTTCCTGCCCCTGCGCACATGCATATGATATGCCACACTTGATTTATCGTGTGTAAGAAATATCGGAAATAAGAATAGAAAGTCGTTTTTCAAACACCCACGGTATAACCGATACCTACTGTACATGTCTCTGGCCCTGTAGATGGGTCAAAAAGGCATATTTTTCAATTGATTTCCCTTGCATATTGAATTTTTAGTTCCTTTCAACTGCAATATGAAAATAAAGTACACATTGACATTGAGCAAGAAAAGAGCTTGATTTTGATATGCATGTCATACTGTACAAAATATGGGTTCACAACTTCACATACATTCAAATGGGACTTCGGTTATAAGGACACTTCGCGAATAAGGACACTTTTCTGATGCCCCGCCGAATGTCGTTATTAGGGAGGTTCCGGAGTACGATTTTTCGTGCCAAAATCCGTGGAGGCTCTACGGATTTTTATACGTCGTTTTCGAGCAGTGAAAAGTTCCGGGGTACGGAACTTATGTGTTTGCCGTCATTGCCTAGGTTACGATCGCAAACACGTCATATTCCCGCGCTATGCCTTTTTATTTTGAAAATTTGTACCGAAATCGTACCAAATTTGTACGCGAAAAATCTTTCTGCACCCGATGACGCAAAATCTCCATACGAAGCATGGTTCGTATGAAAGCCAGTCCACACGGATTCTCGTGCCGAAAAATCGTATGGAGCACGCCTGGAAAAAATCCGTAGCGCCCATACGGATTTTGGCACGGAAAATTGTACCCCGGAACCTCTCTATTGGCGAAGTTGACTGTATGAAATATAGAACGAGTAAAAGACCTCGGGGGACCTCGGTCTTTTACTCGTTCTATATTTCATATATTGACCTCTTTAATCGTGCAATAATAGATACATATTGAAACAATACGGCTCAGACCTGAAAGTGGGGGTGCGACTTATAATCGGGGAAATACGGTGCATGCACTGCAACTTACCAGGCGGGCTTATGTTTTCACGAGTCGTTCACCAAGTATCAGTGTTGTCATTGTCTGTGTGCACAATGGCATTGTGATGTCAACCGTACACATTTTCTGGACGGAAGGAGGGCTTTCAAAAGTGCATGTGCTTTTGTTGCGTTGCACATCTAAACGTAGTGCAATGTCTGTTTCATCCCACAGACTTTGCTAGACCTTCAGCATTCAGTACATGTATAGTGAAGGCATCACACTGTGTGTGTGTGTGTGTGTGTGTGTGTGTGTGTCCGCATGCGTGTCCGCATGCGTGCGTGTTGTGTATTACAGGTGCGCTGCACGATGCGCTGGGCAATTTTCTGATCCCGTACCTGATGATGGCCGGTGTGATAGCCATTTCCAGCCTAATCCTTTCCCTACTACTGCTGAGAGTGACGTCGCGTACACTGAAATCCACACTGCAGTCGTGGGTCGCTTCCTGCTGCTGTCGGACTACACGCAGATATCATGATAATGTACGTGCTGTCCGGTATCGTGTGAGACTGGATACTGATGAAGGCTAGGCTTGTTTTTAGTTCAATTTTAAAGCAAATATAATTTTGACTTGTCGGGCAACGACCCCTAGTTTTGGGGAAAACCGACAGGACTCTAGAATATTCTAATTTTATTCATATCCACACTGACAAGACTCTAGAATATTCTAATTCATATCCACACCACAAAATGTCTTGATATTACTGATCTCAGCCAACCAAGTCAAAGTCCATCATCAAACAGCATTTATCACGGTGATGAGTTCACAATTTTTTTAATGCCAGTCTTGATATAATTATTATTATGTACAATTTTCTACTTACAAAACCTATTTACATCATCAGATCATGCGACTACTAAACTTCATGCAATCTCTCACAAGACCATCAGGATCATACTAGGGTTTCATGTGAAGCGTTAAAATGTCATGTGCAAATAAAAGCAATTTTTAATGTTCAGATATGATGACGGATAGACATGACGGATAGACACACAGGGAGGAGAAGACACTTGGAACTATCGCCGGCCCTTTCTGGGATCCTTGAAGGTCTTGGAACCTCTATACTCGCTTTCGGTCAGTTCAGCCTCCTTGAGGACACCCTCCACGTCAACCGTTGTATCTTCGGCCTTGATAGTTACGTCATCAGATTCTGCCGTGTCAAAGACGTCCACCAGGGTGTCCGCACTTGGCTTTTCAACCACATCCAGCGGTGAGATGCGTTTCTTAACTGTCATTTCCTCGAAGAGCTTCTTCAAGTTGCGCGCGTTGCCATCCTTGTTGACGTCGTCCAGGAGGAAGTCGTCAATGCCGTCTCGTCGTGCCTTGATGGCCTCCAGGACGTGAGGCCAGACACGCACCAGGTCCGTGGACAACTCTCTACCGGATCGGATCTCGACTGTGTGCTCGCCTAGCCATAGTGCTGTTAGCCTGATTTGCAGAGAAGAATCACATGTACACGCACAAACGCACGGACACACACACACACACACACACACAGACACACGCGCGCACACACACACACACACACACACACACACACACACGGAAAGTCACTATCTACAAGCTTGTAAGGGTGCCTAGTTGAAGCAATGCTTGCAAGTAGAACTGCCAAGAGATTCACAATGATCAGTGGGTCTGAAAAGGGGGAAATTGAAGAAGGGGCTATGCGGCTGGGATTATACAGCTACACCGGACCCCGAAGCGTTTGATACATAACATTCGTGTCGGCTCATTCTCAGGTAAGAAGGGAGGAGACTCGTGCGTTGTCAGAAAAGAATACGTGTGCAGTTCTGCATATGGGTCCAAGACTGAAAAACAAAATTTCGTTTGTGTCATTTTCGACGTTAAGACTTAGGGGGGCGTTCATTTTTGATCTACAGGTTCGGGTGGAAGCTACTTCTTTCGGTAGAGGTGTTCATTTTTGAAAAAAAATTCTACTCAAAAGGGTAGATTCTACTTTCCTCTACCGGCTCTACCAGGAAAAAGTCGGTAGAATCCGGTAGAAGTTGTTACAGTGCATTTCAAAACTATAGACGCGTAGGGTTTTTGAAATATTTCAAATTTGGCTGGAACTTTTTGAGAATAGTTTTCGGAATATTGCTCAGGATCGCTCCACAATTACTCTCATATAGTTTCTAAAGGATTGGATAACAGACGCCCAATTTGGAAAAATTTATGCACAAAGTGATCACAGATTTTATGTGGTATAGATGCTGGCATAACGGTTTTTGCCTAGGTACGCGTCTATAGTTTTGAAATGGACTGTAGAGCTACGGGATTTCCAGCAAGATCAAGGATTTGTACACAACTCCATCCAAAAAAGGAACATTTCACGTACACATCGTGTAAACTACTAAATCCGGTAGAACAGCGTTCGTTTACTTGCCTCTACCATCTTTCTATCGGTAGAGTGACTCTACTCTACCAGGTACTTCAGTAGCTAAAAACGAACGCAGCCTTAAAGCAAAACTGATGCCACGTGCACAGGTCACAGGTTGCACTGATGCAGCATAAGAGTTAAAGACGGTACTGTACTCGCGGATTACTGCTACAGCTGTACAACTCGTACAAATCTGTCGTGGATCTGACCAAGAGCAACTAGTTACCTGCCCAGGCCAGCACCATCAGTGAGTTGGACACTCTTGCGGGTTATGCACTCTCGGTCAGACCAACAGTGGGGTTGTATGTTCAAAAGACGTACCATATTTTCGCAAATTAGCTCCGGTGTCTGAAATAGGCGCCACATCATTTCAGGGCTTTCGCGTGGCTTTTTATTAAAATTGGGCGAAGTTTTAGGGCTTGCAAACTACTAAGGGTGCATTCGTATTTTCTCTAGCTTCTCGGAGAAATTTCTCCTGGAAGTCGAAGAAGCTGGGCTAATTTAGGAACTGGTCTCGAAGAACTCTGAGATCTTTCGCAAATGTGAAGCGTCAAAGGGGCCGTGATCTTCAGTGACGCGAATGTAGTATGCACTGTGCGTATGCGCTGACACCAAAACGCAGGAATCTCCAAGTTTCAACCACCTCTGAAGTTCGGAGAGTTTGGAGAGCTTTGGAGAGTCTACTGAAATTCAGAGAGGATATAAGAACACTTCTCAAAGTTGTAGGGAAAGTCTCGAACTTTTCCAAGAGGATTTAAAAACTTACAGAACTGGCCGTGAGAACTGGGCACCGATGGTCTTGTATCGGTCATTGGGAAGACGAATGCCACACGTTGCCACCACAGCAAGAGTGCCCTGCGCACACACACAATGGATACACAATGGATACATGATGCATGAAACACATCCTCAATCACGTCAACATCTCCCCATGTCCTGTGGCTGGTATGTGTATGCCTTGCATGCCAGCTTCTGACAAGCTATCACATTAGGGAGGTTTAGTTCCCACGTAACGGAAACGCGTACGTGGGTGATAGACGTAAAGTGGATGAAGGGCATCCACGTTGCAAATGTTGTGTTTAGTCACACGGAACAAACAAAAGCTTGAAGCGAAAGGCCCAAATCTGGTCAAAGACGAAGCTACCCGGGCCTAAGAAGCTCATCGAATATTTTGATTTCGTGCTTCGGAAACTTCTTCAGCTGAGCACACTCACAGCTCGCAAAATGCGCCCCATTCTGATTTTCACCCACGTTCTGGCGGAACGCAGGTGGGCCTCCATACACGGTATGTCGTGAATCAGAAAACGTGTGTACGTGCGTCACTGAGTATCACGTGGTACACACACGTAAAGTACCCACGGATTACGTGGGACTAAACCTCCCTATTGTGTTGATAGTCAACCTGGTTAGCACATTCATGGTTAGCACATTCATGGTCAATACCAGTGCCACGGCCTACTGTATGCTTGGGCAAAGCCACAAAATAAAATGTTTTTTTGGCGAAAATTTACCACATGTACATGTCATGTACTAGTACTCGATTTTCGCCCCCGCCCGCCCTAAATATTGGGGCCTCCTAGTTTCTAATGTGGTTCCCTACAAGGAAGAGCCAGCAAGCATACTGAAACAGTAGCAGCAAGTTGCCACTTACCAACAAGGTGAGCTCATCGGTGCCTTGCAAGACTTGATGAGTGAGTTGGGATAGAAGCTGATTGCCTGGCATGAAGCGCAAGTTGATCAGGCATTTCACCGCAATGCTACAACAGCACAGGGGTTACACCGTAGAACACACACACACACACACACACACACACACACACACACACACACACACACACACACACTTGTACTTGTTATGTACACACACACACACACACACACACACACACACACACACACACACACACACACACACACACACACACACACACACACACACACACACACACACACACACACACACACACACACACACACACACACACACACACACACACACACACACACACACACACACACACACACACACACACACACACACACACACACACACACACACACACACACACACACACACACACACACACACACACACACACACACACACACACACACACACACACACACACACACACACACACACACACACACACACACACACACACACACACACACACACACACACACACACACACACACACACACACACACACACACACACACACACACACACACACACACACACACACACACACACACACACACACACACACACACACACACACACACACACACACACACACACACACACACACACACACACACACACACACACACACACACACACACACACACACACACACACACACACACACACACGGTCATATCAATGCAGCTAAAGAAAACTTACTACCACTACTAAGAATAACCCCAGTTCAGCAGGCCATGCAGGAAGGGACAGCGGGAGGTTTTGCACCACTAACTGTCCAGGACTTTGCTGAGACAGGTGAGCTTGTGTTGCAAAAAACGAGAAAAAAACGAACGGCAGAGAAACATGTGAGTCGTGATGCAAATATCTCACCAGTGGGCTGGTCTAAGACGATAGGGGAAAGGGAAAGTACCAGCTACATTTTCAAGTCATGCTTGGAAACCGAGTGAAGCTGTATACCAACGTGGAAAATGTAAATATTTCACAGCAGTTGCAAATGGCAGAACAGGCCTTAGGCTTAGAGTAGAGTCAAGTTACTTACATAGCTAAGTCACACTCATTACTTGCTATTGCCAGTTCAGCCATTGTCAAAACATCAAAACGAGTAGGTCTGCAACGTCGCGCGCGCGCGCGCGCACGCACACACAAACACACATCACACGTACATACACATACCACATGCATGCACACATACGTACATACACAGAACAACGCATTATAGAGAGGGAGAGAGAGAGAGAGGGAGAGAGAGAGAGAGAGAGAGAGAGAGAGAGAGAGAGAGAGAGAGAGAGAGAGAGAGAGAAAGAGAGAGAGAGAGACAACGCATTAGAGAGAGGGAGAGAGAGGGAGAGAGAGGGAGAGAGAGAGAGAGAGAGAGAGAGAGGAGAGAGAGAGAGAGAGAGAGAGAGAGAGAGAGAGAGAGAGAGAGAGAGAAAGGGAGAGAGAGAGAGAGGGAGAGAGAGAGAGAGGGGGGGGGGACCAGAAGCTGGTCACGCAGAGTAAACAGCATGCAGAAATGGAATCTGGAGATACCAGTCCATTTCAAAACTATAGACGCGTACCTAGGCAAAAACCGTTATGCCAGCATCTATACCACATAAAATCTGTGATCACTTTGTGCATAAATTTTTCCAAATTGGGCGTCTGTTATCCAATCCTTTAGAAACTATATGAGAGTAATTGTGGAGCGATCCTGAGCAATATTCCGAAAACTATTCTCAAAAAGTTCCAGCCAAATTTGAAATATTTCAAAAACCCTACGCGTCTATAGTTTTGAAATGCACTGTAGGCAGTTGGCAACATTCACCAGCAAATATCCAAACACTCACTTCATGCCCACACACAGATGGAGCACACATATCTCCTTCATCGCATTCAGCAAGTCACCAGCCATCTAGAACAAACAAGGAGACAACATTCATCTACTCAGCCGGCTGTACACGGGAAAGAAGTGACTGCTTGTTTCATATATACCTCCAGCAACACCCTTGCAGCTCTCTACACTCGGCAGCAAGTTTGAAAACCTGCAATGAGCAGCAGCACGTTTGAACACCTGCGATGAGCAGCAGCAAGTTTGAAAACTTGCGATGAGCAGCAGCATCAAGTTCGAACACTTGCGATGAGCAGCAGCATGTTGAAAACCTGCAATAACCAGCAGCAAGTTGAAAACCTGCAATAAGCAGCAGCTGCTCATGCAATCCAGTCACTCCGCAGTGCAGCGCCTGCCACAGCAGTGGTGGCGGCCCTCACATGAGATGGCCAGAAAGTTACAGAATGGCATACTGCAGTTCGTCACTGAACTGGACCAGCCTGATAGACCAACCTAGTTCCTGACTGACTGGTACAAGTACAAAAAGCCTGCACCCCAGCTCTCAACTCTCCCCCCCCCCCCCCAAACGCACACACACGCACGCACGCAAGCACACACACGCAACGCCCATAGCTACATGTGGTAACAGCGATGCTACAGTGGACGTAGAACAAGCTTATTATTGACTTGCACCATTCAACAGCACGTGTACACACTCACACGCATTGCCCCCCCCCCCCCCCACACACACACAAACACAAGCTACGAAAGAAGCCATTGAGAAACGTAGACAGCGTTCTAACCTCCTGTTGGATGATGTTGCCGTGTAGCATAGAGTGCAAAGAGTTCTTGAAGGCATAGAGAGGAACAACAGCTTGCTGGTGGGTCTCCAACAACTCGTTATTGTCATCCCGAATGGGAAATTTAAACGGCTTGGTAGCATCCTCGAGCACTTCAAACAGCTTCAAGTCTTCAAGTAGGCCTTCGAGCAGTGGCATCTGGGCCACTTTGCTCAGCTGAATGGTCTTGGTGATTCCGCCACCGAGGGCCGACTTGGTCAGTTGGTTGGTCTGTAGCAGTGTTGCTGGGAAAATTATGTTATATTGCTGGAGAATAAGCTGCTTCTTCATCACTGCACAAAGACAACACCAATTCAATGTTGGAAAAATTGGAAAAGAAAGAAAGAAAGAAAAAAAGGAAAATGAGCGCGAAGAATTTTATTTGTTTATTTGAGGGCGATGGAGAGTGCGCTAATTCCAGAGAAAGCAGCATCCAGGATTCGGCTCTTCCCTAGCTGGAAGCTTGCCATTCATGGCTGATCTTCACAGTCAACTGTGGTGGGTGCTTCTGGCGCTTCCTTTCCTTGCCCGCATATATCCCCAATCAAATCTAAGCATATTTGCGGATAGCAATAAATAAAATGACACCCGCGTTCATCACAAAACAAAGCAGCAGTAGTACTTTGAAGTAAAACATGTTTTCGACTTCGACAGCATGTTACAAGGCGAGGACGCACAAGTGCTCCTGACTACAACCATAACCCGGTCGGCAGAGTCCCGGTCGTGCAACCATTTGAACCGTATGGGGAAAACCCCGGCTCGGACCCTCTATATTCTAGGGGGCAGTGGTTGACTTTGGAATTTTGTGTGCGGCCTCGCCTTGTAACATGCTGTCGAAGTCGAAAACATATCAAATCTATCAAGCAAGGCTTCTATATATACCATACTTAGAAGTAGTAGCACGGTTGCTACTTTGTGACGTGAGTGCGGGTATCATTTTATTTAATTATAGCTAACTTACGGCTATTATCTCAAAGGCGTCTTTTCACATACCCGGTATTTGGGGATCTTTGCGGATAGTAGCATGGCATGGTGTGTGAATGAAAGGACTGAAGACATGTACTAGTACATTGCAGGAAATGTGTGCCCCCCCCCCCCTTCCCCCTTCCCTTGATCATGATCCTGGCTAGGGGTCGATGGGCAAGCTTACCTTTCCAGGCGCGGGTAAACAGTCCCGGTGTGTACTCCCGTTTTAGACCCTCTCCCATTGAACCGAGCACAGCATACGTGTGAAAGTTGAGATAGCAACCCTGAAACAGCAGCGGGAAGTGTAGCAGCAGCAGCAGCACGTCAAACATACCGTGTACAAAGACAACATAGGTATTACCCAAGTCAGCGATGTCAGCAAGCAATGTCTAAAAGAAATCAGCCACTACACCAAGCTACGTACAAGCACACATCAACCCACAATCAAATACAGTGGAACATCGTTAACAACAACACTGATAAGGCAAACACAATCAAATACAGTGGAACATCGTTAACAACACTGATAAGACAAACACAATCAA
>NC_088647.1:3590183-3597683 GCF_964019385.1 Sycon ciliatum | reverse complement strand
TAGTATGAACAGCCTATAACAGCCAGTCATTAACTTACTGAGGTAGTTCATGGCAGCACTGAACACATAGTAGTAGGTACCTAAAGTGGCTTCTGCACAGCAAACATACCAATGACAAGAAGAACACAAGCAACATGTTAGCAACAACAACAACGACGTGAGAATAAAAAACAACAATAACAACAACAACAACAACAACAACAACAACAACAACAACAACAACAACAACAACAACAACAACAAAAACAACAACAAAAACAACAACAACAACAACAACAACAACAACAACAACAACAACAACAACAACAACAACAACAACAACAACAAAAACAACAACAACAAATCACAAGAATAGCAAGAGTAACAAGAAAAAGAAGAAGAAGAAAAAGAGGAGTAAGGAAAAAGGAGAGGACAGGGAATAAGACTGACAAAAAGATAAGTGGAGACAGAGGGAATATGAAAGAAAGGCAGGATAGTGAAAAAAGAAGTTGAAAGGCAATGAAAAGCAGGGAGAGAAACAGTCAAAGGAGTTCCATATCCTTGCTGCACAGAACTCTAAGACATGGCAAGCTTCTTTACACAAAGGTAGACACGAGTTTCCTCAGAGCAGGGAGGTCTAGCAGCTCACTGAGTTTAGCAAGAAGAGAAGCTAAGCAAAGTACAACTGCTATCTCCAGACTCCTGTGTAAACTGAACAGCAGCACAGGCAGACCCTGCCATAACAGCTCTACACTACAGGTCATGTAAGCTCTCCTGGTCAGGCCAATCAGAAGGTGACACAAACAACCCAACATCAAACACAGAGCACTAAGCAAAGAGCGCTTGGCAAGCACTGAGCAGTTCAGCAATGTAGTACTTCAGTACAGGCATGCATGTACAGTAGTGGTGAGGCGTGACATTGCGCCCAGGCACACAGAACACCTGACCACCAAAAGTCAGTAGCCACTGCCCAGGGTGAAGAGACAGCACACGGTGAGTGTACTGTTGGGTCTGTGTATCATAGTGAAGCATGTAGTGCTGATTCTACAAAGTACATGTGCACTGTATAGCAGCTGGTAGTACTGTTGAGTTTGTCTGTATCATGTATTTGTCCTCACAGTGACTGATAGGTGTCCACTAAAGGGAGCTTCCACTTGACATGGATGGATCTGGTGTTGCTTGTCACAACAATCACAGCAATCAGAGCAGCAGTTACTAGTTTCTACTCTAGGACATCACAGTGCTGCTGAGCCCCTGGGGTGACCTACGTCCACTGAGTTGGAAGGCCGGCCTACAAACATATCGAACACACTGCCATCCATCTAATTTCGCTGCAGCCACAGGGGCAACTCTACAACGGAACGCATGCCTGGCTCTGCTCAGGGATCCCTTGCACGCATCCCTGGCTCTGCTCAAACACACGCACACACACATATACACACATACATACACACACATTCATACACACGAGCTGGAATGCTACGAGAAGACAAACTCACCCGTCCTACAGTAGTCCATCTCAGCCAGGATGCTGAACACTTTGTTTGCACCAGGCATACCAGCATAGTGGAATGCAGAGCACGCTCGCTGGAACGTCACTGCAAACACAGTCAAAATGACACAGCAACAGCAAAGTGAAGGAAGCGAAGGAGCAAAGAGGTGGCCTAAAAGCAGTTCCGACCCAAGGCAAGCAAGCTATTAGAGACCCCCTAATTGACAAAGTTCGACAAAACAGAGGCGGCAGAACTCCTCTCCTCCGACGCCTTTGCCTTCTCAACCAAAGCCACCCGGATGGGACTCCTGCAGCCAATGCTGGGGAGACATACTGGTGTACGGGTGCTAGTATCATGCACAGGGCTCTGCACTCGGGAGGCTTTGCGAGAATGTGTCACGTCACAAGTTATGTCACGAGTGCAACTGGAGAATAACTCATCGAATACAGTGTAGCCAACAGTCAGGCGGGCAAGATGCTAACGCGTCATAAACGTGTGTTGCACAGCTCGCTGAACTTCTCCACTGCACCATCTCTCATGTGGGTCATGTACTTACATGCATCTGGTTGTGCAGCTCTGGGTCCAACAGTCATCAGGGTCAGCACATTCTGAAGAGAACACAAGGAAAGGCCACATCCAGTACTTGAAGCCGAGTCGAACACAACACCAGTGTGACACGATTGTATGATGATTACACCCACACGTATATCGTAAGATCAGCGTAATCAAGCACCCACACCAGTTCACCATCCATGCATGTCATGTATAACCCCCCCCCCCCCCCCCCCCCCACAGCCACACACAAGATTTCCTAAACTGACACATACAGTGATATCAGAACACCAGCAGTAGGTTGTACATCTTGTAAAGAGCATACCATCACTTCTTCCACCTTGGCAGCATCTTCAAGTGGCGGTGTTCGCCTGTCCCAGCTCTTGGGCAGCTTCTCCAACATGTACTGGAAGGTGGTCAACGGGACTGAACATGCACACATGCACGCACGCGCACGTACACACACACACACAGGCACACACAAAGGCACATGAACAGGGCAAAAAATAATACAGGTCGTACACATTCAACACTGATAGCAGGTCCTGCAGAAGGCGCCCAACACTGCTCAAGTTACAGTACACAGAAAACCAAAAACTTCCCTAATGCTGGATTCAAGTGCCAACTATGCCAGGATTTACTACCAGACTAGTTCTGAACAGCCTGGATCCATTCTGTTTTACCAGACGAATTCTCTCAAAAACACATCATTGATACAGTACAGAATTGCCACAAAATACGTATTGCAAAACTGTTCACGTGTCTCACCTTGGAAACCATCCTCGTGCGCACTTTCCACGGCAGTGATTGATATTGCCGGTTGACAGATCTAAAACAACATGCAGGACACAAGCACTGTTAGACCTACCATGCTGCAGCCACTGGAGAGTACTGATTGTCATCATACCGTCTGTCTATCAACTGTCGCCGGTGCTGCCTACCATGCTGCAGCCAAAGGAGAGTAACCATGTGCTGCACATACTGACTGTCAGCATACTGTCTGTCTATCAACTGTCGCCGGTGCTGCCTACCATGCTGCAGCCACTGGACAGTAACCGTGTGTTGCACACACACTGACTGTCAGCATACTGTCTGTCTATCAACTGTCGCCGGTGCTGCTGCCTGCCATGCATGGATCTTGCGGGTGCAGGCGCATGCAGACATGAGCCAGTGTGTCTTGCTTGTTGTTACGAAACCACAAGTTCTCAAGTGTGAAAGGCCTTCTCGCTTGTTATATGTGACATTGTGTTTGTTTCAATGCAGTTGTATCTCGACTCTGCCGTATCGCTGATGTTTACGACGTGGCATAAGCTACATGCGCTATGTGCGACTTGCTGTGTGCGCTGTAGTTGTATGTTGAATGTGTATGCGTTTCTGATATACGCTGTCATTTTCACGCTATAACTACCTGGTTGTTGTAGTGTTAGTTTATTCGATCGGAGTGAAATATACCGTTAAGATTCAATAGTTGTCCTCGTGCCGTGTGGTCGTTCGTTCCTGACAATTTAGAGAATCAAGGGGGTTCACAACAATTGTCATGCCCACACATTGAGCTGCTGTGCGACTCATACCCACCTTTTACTACATGATATACTTGCAGTGCATGTACAGTGCTGGCAACTGAAATCCGACCCCCTGAGCGGTGGGTTCACATTCTTTGCGATGTGAGCGCACCGCTCAGGGGGTCGGATTTCAGTTGCCAGCACTGTAGTACACCAAGCCAAACATATCAACAACAGGGAAGACATGCCACTTTAGTGAATGAGCTTATATCTCACCAATGCTTGACAGATTCCGCTCAATGCGGTGACTTCTTCAATCGCAAACTATGCTGACACTGAACTGCCCGTGAAATAAATTCAGTAAACATGCTCCGGTGGCGGACACCACCATGCACACATTTATTTGTACTCATTGAATTCTAATTGAATTCGTTTTCACTCCTTGAATTCTACACTGTATGTTGTTTGCACCCTTTTGAATTCTATGTCTGTTTGTGCTCGTTGAAATCCCAGAGCACACTACAGATCGCTAGTATAATCACATGTATCATCAATTCAGTTCACAGCCAGGTTCTTACATGAGCCAGCGTAGAGGCATAGAGACCGTGTGTTACGCTGTCCTTCATCACGACTTCACTCCACGTCGAACGCAGCTGGCTGAGTAGATCCTCCTCCATCAGCAGCTGTGTTTCTGCATCAGGTCCTCGGCCTTCATCAATCGCATCAACCCGCCTACATTCACAGAACGAAAAACGCAATAAGCAAACCGTTTTCAACATTAAACTCGGATGTTTTCGGATGTACATGAATACTATCGGCTCAACATCCGAGTTTAAAGATGTTTTCAACATTAGTTTACAAAAATAAAAAGTCTGGCAGGTTATGAGTGATTCAGTATGCCAACTCCCAGCGTTAGTGCACATTTATTAGTACTTACTGGATTTCAAAGTCAATGATGCGCCAGGAGAGGCATGCATCCAACCAGCAGTTTTCCAGGTGTTGTGTTAGCTCTGCAGCCAGGACAATAGAGATGCACATAGCACAAAGAATATACATTATCCACAAATGTGAAGTGCATGCAAACACGCATAAACAGTATTAAACACACGTGCACATACACAAACGCGCGTGCGCACACACATGAAAACTAGGGCTCAAACGGTCACGGTTTTACCCCTGACGGTTAACTGCTAAGCTAACGGTCGGTTAACCGGTTATAACCTATAAGCCACGGCAATCCTGCGGACTCTTTTTTAACCGTATATTTGACTATACTCATTCAAAAAATGTACCCTATTCAGTACAACGCACACTTGTACATTCTCTTGCATGCTCATTCATACATACTCTCACACCAAGAGACCAGATATGACCGAGTTGACAGCCCAGAAATTGCGTACGCGTGCGACAGCCCGCGAAAGTGCACACTTTGCAACGACCTGATACTTGAAAAATTGACTGAAAAGTTACTGCGTAACCGTTATCTTTATCGGTTAACCGTTCATTCTTCGTAACCGGTCTGCAACCGGTTAATCGGACTAATCGTTTGAGCCCTAATGAAAACACACATGGACGCGCACACGCACACACACACTGGACACTTTGGCGATATGTCTGCTCTACACATCTCCCACTGGTCTAGGAGAAGCATTTGTGCCCTGATTCTCAAGGTTGGTGGCATTCCAGCGGATGCGGAAAAGCCAGTCTAACCGACACTCACACACGAGTCGTGAGACTATTTCATCATTGCCGACCCCAATAGGCACTGCCAATACTAACATAGCTTCACTCAACCTGGAAACAGCAGAGACCAACATAAGTTAACATCAGTGGCGGGTTTAGGGGGGGGCGCGGGGGGCGCGCGCCCCCCCCCCCCTCAAAAATTTCGACCTAGGTTTCGAAAAAATAATACAGGGCGCGCGCCAGGTCGAGCTACACTAGGTAGACTAGGCTCGGGGCGCGCGCGGCCTGAAACGATTGTCCAAAAGCGGTTGCACGGTGCGGTGCTCGAGCTGGTGTTGATTGTACACACTACGGACTACAGTACACTGTACAGTCTACAGAGCTAGAGTAGAGTCTACCATGGTCTACGTACAGTGAGCATGCACGGCTACAGAAACACGGTGACCTGACTGTGTACTGTTGTACAGTGTGATCCCTGCTGGGACGCGCTCGACGCGTCTTCAACGGTACAAACATCGAAGAAAAGTCTTCGATCGAGTCAACCAAAACACGATTCGAATGCCGAGGGCTCAGGCGATCATCCTCGTTCGAATCGTGTTTTGGTTGACTCGAAGGCTTTTCTTCGATGTCTCAGGGACATCCCAAAAGGCCAAGCTCTAGCCAGCAGAGCCTGGAATTTTTGTAAAGCGTTCCTGTGGCGGCGCAACTCCTGCTGCCGCTCCAACAGGAAACAGTGGGAATGATGAAGTCGCTGTTATTCCAGACAATCCAGTTGAACTTTCGGAGCGGACTGACAGTCAAACTCCGCCAGACGTGGAAGAACCTGTTGTCAGCGAGCAGCCAGAACATAAAGAACAGCGCACAGTGACAAGTACCGCTGCCTATGTAAAGGATACTTTGAGAGCGGTGAGAAATTGTTGGACTCGCAAATTTGAAGTTTACAATTTTGTTGCTGCGTTTACAGAAATACTGCTCGTGGTGTGTGAGATTTACGGCTTGTTGTTGTTGTTGTTGTTGTTGTTGTTTATTTTACTTCACCAAATGCCGGAACAGGCAGAGATGCCTTCTCACCTGCCCATAGAACAGGTTCTCACAGAATGATGAAGGGATGATATGCAAGGGAAAACAAGAAATGATAATAATAATAATATAACTTATAAGACAGAAAGGACCAAAAGATGAAAGGGAAAATTTATATCAAGAACAATTTCATGGAGTCAGAAATAGAAAGACAATAATTTCATGGAGTCAAAGAATTGAAAGACAATCTCATGGAGTCAAAGAATTGAAAGACAATCTCATGGAGTCAGGAACACGTGGTTGATTTTATAGACATGCATGCACAAATGATTGATAGATGAGAAGGTTGGAATTTATGGCAGATAATAAAAGTTTAACGAGGACAAAGTAAGTATATCAATGGCAGAAAGAGCTTTTCGGAAGGAACCAGGGACACGTATCACTCTAAAATCAGAGGGGAGAGCGTTCCAGAGAATGCTTCCCCAAAACATGCTCGATCGTACCGCAGGCCCACGGAGAAAGGGAACTTGAAGCAAGTTCGACACTTGTCCCTGTGTGGTGCGCTGATCCTCCGGAACAGTCTCTGGGGCCGTTCGGGTGAATAACTGTTGAAGAAGGGGCTAAAGGAGGAGCTTCTTGACATTGGTTTTCAAAATGGCTGACCTGGGACAGTAGCATGATGTCATCTACCCCCACCCCATCCTGCCTTGATGGCCGCAACCCCCCCTCAGCCAAATCCTGGACACGCCACTGAATGTTGATAGTACTCACTGCGAGACTCTATGAGCTCCTGGCGTGTCTCATTCACTCCGTCAATGTCCAGCCGATCCGCATACCCTACGATAACAAAAGAGCACGCAAGGGAAACAACGGTTGGTCAGACAGTAAATTGAGGCATGGATGTCCCTGCGCTCAAAGTGGAGTTCACAGGAAAACCACTAGTGACTCCACAGCAAACCTGTACATGACTGGAAATGGGAGAAACCTGAGCTTGAGACTTACAGCCGAGCCGTTGACCCATGTTATCCGGTGGCTTGGCAGGATCCTGAGAAAACAACGCACAGCGACAGCAATCCAATCCACTCGTAGATACGCGGGCAAGATAGAAACGAAGTGTCACCGAGTTTCGTTGAATCACTTCAAAGACCCCACAACAACATCAAGAATACATAAGCAAAAGTCTTCAGTTGCGCTGGTGGTCAGCGATCAAATTTCCAACTTATTCTCTTTCGACATTTCTACCCTCATATTAAATGTGGCAAGGAAAAATG
>NC_088647.1:3530183-3585183 GCF_964019385.1 Sycon ciliatum | reverse complement strand
GTCTTGTTACCCGGAAGTGATATCTATTGATGCAGGCTGCAGCCCATACTGGAGCTACATGTATTTGCAAAAAACAGGATCGGTCGATAAAAGACGACTTTCTGTGTTATACACAGACCTGACCAACGGTAGCAAAGCTGACAACAGAGTTATTCCACATCTCAATATCCATCACTTACTTTCGCACCGGCCGCGATGCTCGATCCTGGATAAGCCGCACATCATACTCGATAGGGGCATGGTCTTCCTCAACACTGCAACACATCACACAGTCATGTGCACATACAATTAGGGAGCCAACTATCACGGACAGCACGAACACAGGCAGAGGTGAACACATTTCCACGGATATACAACACATATGCAAGCACCTGAACCCATACACACAAGCTAGGTTGCTAATTACATGTACTAGTACTTGAAACAATAGAAGGACAGAGAAAGTGTTTTCACTCCGAGTTTCACGCACTAAGCGATCACCAGAAAACTGTTTTCTGATGATCGCTTAGTGCGTGAAACTCGGAGTAAAAACACTTTCTCTGTCCTCCTGTTGTTTGAACCAGCTCTACCACTCGGTATTGAGCACTCTCCTGGACAGCCTGGAACCTCTCTGTTGTACTAGTACTTGTAAAAGTGCTCGATAACGCACGGGCCGAACCAAATGACCCAAGTTTACAATGGAACAAGGCTATAAGTTGTTGTTACTCCGAGTTCCGTAGCTATACGACCAATCTTCAGACTACAATGATGATGCTAGTGATTCGTGTCTATGCTTATAAGGTTGGGAGAAGTGAGAAAATCAGGTGGCAATTCAGCGCAGCAGGTGAAGGTGCCGTGCTTGGATGTGTGTGGTGACGATGCATTGCGGGAAGAGTGCGAAGACTGATGACCCAGGCCGTGAAAATATACCGGAGGCAAGTGCAAGGGACTGCCGCATACAATGTTGATGAAAGCAAGGGCAATGGCAATATATCGTCACATGCGTGTGCATGAACATAATGCAGTGCATATTCACACTGTGTATAATCACCCTCGCACGGCAATTCCCGGGCACTGTCTCCGGTATAATTTCACACCCCGTGTCATCAGACTTTGCACTCTTTCCGCAATGCACCATCATCCCGTACATCCAGGCACGTCACCTTCACCTGCCACGTTAAATTGCCATCTGGTTTTCTCACTCCCCACCCTAATGTTAAAATCATTGGCACGAACCATTAGCATCATCATTGTCTGAATCAATTATTGTTTGGAGATTGGCGGAGTAGCCATGAATCTCTGAATAACAACGAAATTTAGGCTTGCTCCCTTTCAAACTTGTGTCACTGGAGTCTATTACATACGAGGTTTATCACAGATCCACTGGATGAGATCTAATTCACAGCACGCGAAAAAAATACTGAACGTTTGCATTGAGTATTACTCTAAGATTGGTAGCACACTCCCCACTGAAGCCCCGTGTTTCATTATAACGTGTGTTTGTTCTTTTTCAACGTGGGATACAGATTCTCTCCACTGCAGACACATTGCTTGAAGGGTGTAAACTGTGTAAATACATTACTTGAGCAAATTATTCAATTGATACAAAAGTGCACACCACTGATCACGACCTGCGTTAGTTATAGCAGAAGGGCATGTACACGAAATTCTCAATATCGATACTAAAAAATGGATAGGTGACGATGGTCTGGTCTCGATAACTAAGTTGACAGGGAATTTAAATTACAATTTGATTGGAAACAATTTGAACAAATTGTCAAATAAAATGTTCCAAAACGAGAAACATTTTCATCGACCGTTTTTGTTTGCAAGACCTCAAGAAAAAGCACCATAAATCCACTTACACCATTGTCGAGCATGGTCTGGAAGTAATCCATTGTTGCAAAACACTACGTTGGCCTGCGCCATTGAGGCGGAGAAGCGTCCTCAACGACGCCATTTCGAAGGCGACAACCTCGCACCCGGGAGTGCTGCCTTTTGATTATCCCTTGCGTTCGGGGAAGTCCCTTCTTATTTGAAAACTGATGCTGGCTACAAAAACTACAGATTTACCACCATGCACTGCATGCACCACTGAGTCTGACTGTGCATGTGGAGTCCAGTCCGAGTCACACCACTTGCACTACAGTTGCACTGTCTTATCTTGCAGCTTGTTATTGCAGACATAGGAATGTTGGATAGGCCACACATAGCTTTGTTGTCACCAGGAAGTACAAACCTCCCCGATTTTGTTACCTTGAGTCGCCTTAACCGTGGCATTTATGTTGTGTGCCGTGTGCCTGTGGAAGAGCACCGCGAGCGCAGCTAGGAACACAGTGGCACAAAGCTCATGGAGTCATGTAAAAACTGGATGCTCCCACTGCTGCATTGTACGGAATTTCCAGTGTCAGTAGGGTAGGTCTGTGTAGAATGTTAAAGTCATTTGTAACGACGTGGTTATGTAACCACTTTTCTCTACTGCACAATAGGGCTTGAAAGTGCTACGTCACAGCATAGCAACAATTTCAAAAATTCAAAAATTGGATCCACTTGGATCCAGTTTTTGTATGGATCCAAGCACATTTCAAGCCGTCTTACTCACAGCAAGGTGATGTAACCAGTGAAACTGACTGATTTGGCTACTGGGGCCGGGGTTACAACTGGTGGCGAAGTAAAAGTCACCCCTGCATACGACATGAGTGGGTTGCTATGCACCCACATACTGAGGCAATAGCAAAGTCACACCTTAGTGGATCCAAAATAGAAATCTGGTGTCAACTTACTACTCCCTGGCCGTTTTTGACGTCATCACTTTCAAGCTATAGCATAGGGCTTTTTTTGACGTCATCACTTTCAAGCTATAGGGCTTGAAAGTGATGACGTCAAAAACGGCCAGGGAGTAGTAAGTTGACATCAGATTTCTATTTTGGATCCGCTAAGGTGTGATTTTGCTATTGCCTAAGTATGTGGGTGCATAGCAACCCACTCATGTCGCATGCAGGTGCAACTTTTATTTTGCCACCAGTTGTCACCACGCCCCAATAGCCAAATCAGTCAGTTTCACTGGCTACATCACCTTCCTGTGAGTAAGACCGCTTGAAATGTGCTTGGATCCATACAAAAACTGGATCCAAGTGGATCCAGTTTTTGAATTTTTGAAATTGTTGCTATGCTGTGACGTAGCACTTTCAAGCCCTATGCACAACATACAGACGTGCTCCACGTTTATGTAATCATGGTAACATAATGTATACACGTACTACGTGACGTAGATCGATATTAAGGGAAAATAACACCGTACTCACTCGAGTAGAAGCCGGGGGCTTCTATTTTTTCAATACCAATTTTGACGAGGCTTATATTCAAGAGGGGCTTTTATTGAACCATTCCATACCAGTATTCCAATCGGATCTCTAAAACTATCATATTCACAGCAACTCGGCCCTGAGTTAGTTTGCACACACTACGTTGGGCAGGACATGTACCAATATGTGCATGCACGAGATGTTTTTGCGTACTTGACAACATACATTGCACTACTGCTTGGTCACCCCATGCTTCGCAAATGAATAGTCTGGGCTTCTATTCGAGAGGGGCTTGTATTTTTTCAAACAGTCCTTGTTGCCTGTAGGAGGGCTATTATTCAAGAGAGGCTTTTATTCGAGAGGGGCTTCTAATCAAGTGAGTACGGTATATTGTCCCCTTGCTTACGTTTTACCGTGTGGCAGAAACTCACTATAATTATTATAGTGAGTTTCTGCCACACGGTAAAACGTACCAAAGAAGTACGTATGGAAACCTCGCCGCGGTACGGAATCAACTTTCACACGGATTATTCATACCGTTTTGGTCTCCGTGTGAAAACTGAGCGCACAGAATACATGTGGCGGTGAGTTTGAGCATGCTACACACAGCAGAACCGGTGCAACGTACGAAAAATCCGTGCCAAACTTCACTGCAGTTGACGTGGAGTTTGGTACGTAGTTCCGTGTCGCAGAAACTCACTAATATTTTTGCTTTTGCAGCATCCGTATGCCTAGGCTATGGGCATAATATGGTAGAAAACGGTACTCCATTTCTGTACGTCGCGCGTCACATGTCACAAGAGTTGAACTATGGTCAATACAACTTCTGCGACAGTGGCCTTGTGACTGCTATGACAGTACGCGACAGGTATTTCCTTGTCGTAAGTGTCGTTTGTAGCGTTGCAAAACTTGTGGTTTTGTGAATAGGCCATCAGGTCTTTCCCTCCCTCCCTCCCCCCCCCCCCCCCCTCTCTCTCCTTCTCTCTCTCTTCCCTTTGTTCGCCTCCTAGTTTCTGGATGTGCTTGTCTATTTTGGTCAGCAAGCTGAACTATTATCTAAACCAACCCACCAGCCGACGTATTATTGATCCAGTCAATTTCAGGCAATGTTTTTCAAACAAATACGGATACGATTTGGCCGTTAAAATGTTCTTAGAAGACTGTATGACTCATTGGACTTGTTTTACATTGCCCCACACCCCGGTACCAGCACTGCAGCTGTTCCCGGCTGTTCCTTGCACATCCTCAGGCACACACATATACACAGCACACTGGCCTACTGTTGTAGGTACGCAAGCGGAAGAAACCTGGGATAGAATCGTTCTCAATACGTGCTGTGAGACCCCCGTGACTGTAGCCATCCATTGATTATAACCCTACAACATCCGGGGGCTTCGGACACGCTACGGTCACTACGGTATTGACTGTACCACTTTTGCCCCGGGTACCCCGTGAATCAATGAAATACACTGATCTGGGATCTAAAATTCCAAAATTTTCGGCTCAGCCACCACTCCCCCACGAGTAAATTGTACTTCAGATCATCATACCACACTAAAAATACCTTCCGACACCCCTGTCCTCACAACACTCTCCTAGCGGTCTCTGGCCCAGTCTGGCCTACACCCAACAATGAAAAAGAATCAAATCATCCGAATTTTCAGGCAAGGCCCATCTTCAGGAAAGCATCTAAATTCCTATAAAAATCAGGCAATGACATTGGAGGCCACTTATGAGTCAGTATGTCAGACAACACATTGCAAAAATGCTTACAGTCATGAAAGCCGACAACGAAATATGGAATCTGATGTAAGGAAAGAAGCTGTGGAAAAGTAGTTGGGGGAAATAGCCAAGCCCAAGCAGGCTCCTATTCTAGTCCAGACAGACGCAACAAGGCATGCAGGGCCTTGATATGAGTATACAGTCATGTGATCAATGATAGAAACACTGATACTCATTCACACATACACAGACATTTATGCACATACCATATCTTAGTTAGTTCCATAATGAAAAGTAGACTTCTTTGCAAAGAAATACATGTATATCAATCTATACCATCAATATTCCAATCAGTACCTGATCTTAGAATCATAGCCAGTCGGGTTCAATCAGTCTTTGAAATGAGCACTCGGCAGGTAACCAAAGCCATAATACATTTCGTATACGTGTATTGGTAAGAAATCTTTACGCATGTGGAGAACTGAATGAATCTCACTTGGAAAAAAGGATGGCATGCAAGCTAGCTGCTGTTGATCCTCGTTACTTAATGATGCCATCGCTGTAGCTTGCCATGATGTCATGGCTTGTTGAACATGAGTGCGTGCAGCAGCCAGAGCTTGAGCTTGCGGTGCGTCACCTCGCCACACGTGCCAATGTCAATGAAACCGAGCAGCGCTTCCAGAGTGTCATCATTCATTGGCACCGTGGACTGCAACAGCAACGCAACAGCCACACACACACCGTGATTGAACGCTAGCAACAACCAGAGACACTGAATGCATTCGATCACGCCCATGATTCGATTCATGAATGGAATCTTGTGCATTTATGTCGTTCGATTGTCATGTCATCAGCCCTGGAATCAGTTCGCAATCGGTTCATCCTATTCACAAGTTTATAAACTTCTAGCAAATTACAGCGCCTACTTAAAAGTTGGGGTGAAATGAACATCGGATTTTGAATACGAACGAACTCTCACGCTAACGAACGAACTCGAACGAACATTCTCCATAATGTATTTCATGGATGTAACAAAATAATTAATACTAACTGGCTACAAGCGAGGGTCCCTGGTTCGAGTCCTGGTGGTGACAGTCAATTTTTTCTTCAGACTTTTCCCGTTTGTCTCCTTCCCTCAAACCAGTTAAAACAAATACTAACAATATGTAATTTTGAAGACCGTACAGGCGTTCTCTGTACTTGCCTGGCCACTGTTCAGTATTGACAGTGTGATGCTATTGCTTAACAAACACTTTGATCATGCATGTATATCTACATGTGAGCTAGCTAGCTCTAGTCTAGTCTAGAGCCAGAGCTACGACACCAGAATCACTGAGAAAGTGAGAATGCTCAATGGCCGCATGATGCACTGCCAGTGCCACCCAGTCGAACAGATATTTTTTATCACGCCAGCTGGCACTATATCACAGGGTGTTGCAGCTAGCTTAGCTGCAAAGTCCATCACCATCGTCTGGACGAGAGTTTTCTTCTCATCGCTAGCTCAGGTCGCCAGAACAAGAGAATGGTACAGCTTGAGGGGAGTACGGAGATTGCTCCTCGTCGCTCTGTTGTGTGATAGAACCTTTTTGAAATTGAGAAAAGGACTTCGTCTTTTCCGGCCACTTTATCAAAATTCCGCCCCAACTCCGGACCGCGATGAAAGACTCGAATGTTTTGACATGACTGCAACAACGAGTGAACGTTTGCTTTCAGGTGCAGATGTCACAAGCGACTCGACTCCTTTCACTACAAATCTACCTCAAACGGACACAGACATATTTCAAGAAACTTCGTCCCGACGCGACACTCCACTCCTTCAACTTGTTTCAAGTGATCGTCGAGGCAGACGCAGTTGATAAGCGTGCAAGCTCGCGATCTCCCGACCTCCGGCTATACTAGCTCCTTCATGATCTACAAATTATTTGTAGTCACAAGCGATCTACAATTCTACATGCTTGCTTGCTGTGTTCGTTTATCAATCTTGTGAGTTCGTTCGTTCGTTTTCAACTTTTTCGTACGAATATTCGAACTTCTGTTCGTTCGTTCACCCCTACTTAAAAGCACATTGCACTTCCACTGGTTACTTACGAGAGTTGCAGGTATTCCAAACGCATTGCTCATCTCTTCATAGAGCCGTGCCCTGGCCGCATCCTGAACATTGAGAGCAAAGGAAGTCTCACCGTCAAAGCGCAAAAGCACAATCTGGTCCACAACTAGGGAGTCGGGACAAGAACTACTGCTGCTGTGGTCCGGAAGCACTACGTGTATTGCATTTGCCTGCAATGATCCTGTTCTAAAGTGTGTGACAGTGTTGTATAAATCATATACCAAGTAGGCAAACAGAGATTAGACCAGAAGGACCGGGCTAATTGCTAGTATGTTTGCCATAAGCATGAGTTCGAAGTTTTGGCATCGCCTCTGTGTGTGCGTGCGTGTGCGTGTGTGTGTGTGTGTCAATGTTTGTGTACGCATGCACGCCTGCCCACTAAGGAGTTAGCTGCAATCTCACACTGGGTGTGTTCGATTACTGCCATGAATCGATTCATGAATGGAATCCCCTCGTTCGATTTCTTGACATGAGCCCTGGAATCGGTTCAGAATCCATTCATCCTATTCACATGGGATGATGTGCATAACCAGGGGCGATTCATGAATGGATTCAACATTGTTTCGCGGACATAACCGAACCCATTCACTGATCCGAGCAGCTCACCTGTGCTGTCATTGGCTCTGCGGCGTACATATGCGCATCACTTGTGCTCGTTGAGTCTGATCTTGTAGTGGCTGGATTCTGCACTGCACGGGCACGTGCCGCAAGTGACTTCAGTTGATATCGCGAGAAGAAGCGGCAGCCCAGTCCAATGCGCTTGTAACCGCTACCAGGTATGGGCTCGTCTTGCGGCTCCCTGCTGGATGAGAAGAGCAGCACGACTTCGTCATCGCTACTGCCACTACCACTGAGAGGCGGCTGCTGTGCATTTCTCAGCTGATTGATGACGAACTGAAGGATCGTCGGCGTTTCGTCATTGGTGTTGTATTGCAGGCCGACAGAGCTGGGTCTCCACCAGGTGAACTTAAGGTCAGCCGTGCCGCACACGTCTCTGCTTTCTTTCATTTCCTTCAGTACGTTAGAGTCCTTAGCGCCGCCATGGCTTGTCTCGCCTCCAGCCTTACCAGTGTCCAACAGCAAACTACCGATGTCAGCTTGCTCTTTAGCAGTCACTTTCAGCACGTTGGTGAGGTGCTCTTCAAAGTTGCTCGGCAGATTGATGGCCGTGCGCCAGCTGATCTTCTTCATGCGTGGGCAGCATGCCTCCTGATAGGCCTGGCAACGCTCTTCCAGTATGGTATCGGCAATGTCTCTCACCTTGCCACTATCACCACATATATACATCGGTAGAGTGGTATGCACTTCATGCAACTCAGCAGCAGGGTTGTCCCTGCAGATGGCGTCCAGCCTGTGCCGTATGGTCACCAGGTCTTGCCACATTGGGGCTGATTTTGCCTTGGACCGTGGTGCCGGTGCTACTGTCTTGTGTGGCGAAAGAGATTTGCTGTCGCCAAACTTGGGCTCGATCAGTGCAGGGAACCCCGGCGGTGTTTTCGTACCCGTGACGGGAACACCGCACAGAAGCTGACGAATGCAGGCCGGCAGCTTTGCCAGCTCCTCGCCGCTTATGGCCTGCAGGTAGTCCAAGTTCTGTACTTGCTGCGAGGCTAGCGAGGCTCGGTACGTTGTCAGCGTTGCCCGGATGACGTTCCACGCCACCGTAGCCGTTCCTGCCCACTTGGCCGGTGGGTGGCGCCAAGCACCCGCTGGCACAGTGCTGAGCTCGGCTGCACTCGACCGGTTGGACTGGGCGGCGCCTTGAGGGCCCTTTCTGGCAGCCAGACGAGAGCAGAAGATGTGCAGCAGTGCAAGGACTTTCTGCAGTGCCAGGATCAACCTGCAACGAATAATATAAAAGCATACAGCAGGAAAAGTGCTGTTTGGGCTGAAGACTTTGCAGTCCTACTAGTATCAGTGGGACACTGATCTCAAGGGTGTGTTCCAGTTCAAAACCGTCAAATCTAAATGACTGTATTGCTCACTAAATTATGCTATGTCAGTGCTAGCAGGGCATTTCACAAATAAAGCAGGAACAAGTTGAACAAACTGGTCACGCAGAAGGCAAGGGCAAGTTGGGCTAACTGAGCTAGAATTTCACGTAGGAAGTATCCCAAGTATTTGGCAAATACTAGTAGCAGTATCTGAGAGCACATGTTGCATGTGGCTTTGAAGACAGCGGGCCGTATGCTCAGCGTGGACAGCACCTGCAAATTCCACAGAGTCTTGGCTCCTTGTTTGACTTGAACATGACTGGCAGACAGTGGAGCACAATCCACCGTCGACTTGGTCTATAAGACGTCACAGTCCAAGGGCAATTCTGCCGAAACGTAAGAATTGATAAAAACGAGTTCGATACAACTGCGGAGTGAACGGGAAAGAGCAGGTCTGCTCTAAACTACTTCCTACGATGTGGTGTTGCAGAGTGTGGTGATTGTAGCCCATCCTTACCTGTAATTCAATGTGCAAGAATCAACCTCCTTGAGTAGGTTACCGATTCTCAGCACACATGTCCGTACGGCGTTCACTGAGAACGGGACATGGAGCGACAGGAAACCTGCAGGAAAGCAACCGAGATCACACATAGTACCAACATGTTAATCTTGCTTGGTTCTGGAAATCAATAATGCACCAGCGCTGGACCGAGCAGTGGCGTGATGTTAACACACAGAATGCCATCGGCTATAACGAGCCCTCCTGCAGATAATGCAATAAAACCTGCCCTAGCTGGCCGCCCTTGGTGCAGCGGAAACTGTCCTGATGTGACAGGATTCCGCTTGATCCAGGGATGCATGTTCAATCCACAGCACTTTGGTGCATGAACAATTGTGCGGTCAAATACAGGATTGGTACAGGGTCCGGCAAACACAGGTTTTGCTGTGGCTTGGTGTACACTGTAATGGTGAATCAAGGCGAGGAGCATGCCACTACCCCTGCCCCTGTCTGTCATGTCCTCTTGCTGCCCTTGCTATAGTCTGTCATGTCCTCATGCTGCCCCTGCTATAGTCTGTCATGTCCTCTTGCTGCCCCTGCTATAGTCTGTCATGTCCTCTTGCTGCCCCTGCTATAGTCTGTCATGTCCTCTTGCTGCCCCTGCTATAGTCTGTCATGTCCTCTTGCTGCCCCTGCTATAGTCTGTCATGTCCTCTTGCTGCCCCTGCTATAGTCTGTCATGTCCTCTTGCTGCCCCTGCTATAGTCTGTCATGTCCTCTTGCTGCCCCTGCTATAGTCTGTCATGTCCTCTTGCTGCCCCTGCTATAGTCTGTCATGTCCTCTTGCTGCCCCTGCTATAGTCTGTCATGTCCTCTTGCTGCCCCTGCTATAGTCTGTCATGTCCTCTTGCTGCCCCTGCTATAGTCTGTCATGTCCTCTTGCTGCCCCTGCTATAGTCTGTCATGTCCTCTTGCTGCCCCTGCTATAGTCTGTCATGTCCTCTTGCTGCCCCTGCTATAGTCTGTCATGTCCTCTTGCTGCCCCTGCTATAGTCTGTCATGTCCTCTTGCTGCCCCTGCTATAGTCTGTCATGTCCTCTTGCTGCCCCTGCTATAGTCTGTCATGTCCTCTTGCTACCCCTGCTATAGTCTGTCATGTCCTCTTGCTGCCCCTGCTATAGTCTGTCATGTCCTCTTGCTGCCCCTGCTATAGTCTGTCATGTCCTCTTGCTGCCCCTGCTATAGTCTGTCATGTCCTCTTGCTGCCCCTGCTATAGGCGGTCATGTCCTCTTGCTGCCCCTGCTATAGTCTGTCATGTCCTCTTGCTGCCCCTGCTATAGTCTGTCATGTCCTCTTGCTGCCCCTGCTATAGTCTGTCATGTCCTCTTGCTGCCCCTGCTATAGTCTGTCATGTCCTCTTCTGCCCCTGCTATAGTCTGTCATGTCCTCTTGCTGCCCCTGCTATAGTCTGTCATGTCCTCTTGCTGCCCCTGCTATAGTCTGTCATGTCCTCTTGCTGCCCCTGCTATAGTCTGTCATGTCCTCTTGCTGCCCCTGCTATAGTCTGTCATGTCCTCTTGCTGCCCCTGCTATAGTCTGTCATGTCCTCTTGCTGCCCCTGCTATGTCTGTCATGTCCTCTTGCTGCCCCTGCTATAGTCTGTCATGTCCTCTTGCTGCCCCTGCTATAGTCTGTCATGTCCTCTTGCTGCCCCTGCTATAGTCTGTCATGTCCTCTTGCTGCCCCTGCTATAGTCTGTCATGTCCTCTTGCTGCCCCTGCTATAGTCTGTCATGTCCTCTTGCTGCCCCTGCTATAGTCTGTCATGTCCTCTTGCTGCCCCTGCTATAGTCTGTCATGTCCTCTTGCTGCCCCTGCTATAGTCTGTCATGTCCTCTTGCTGCCCCTGCTATAGTCTGTCATGTCCTCTTGCTGCCCCTGCTATAGTCTGTCATGTCCTCTTGCTGCCCCTGCTATAGTCTGTCATGTCCTCTTGCTGCCCCTGCTATAGTCTGTCATGTCCTCTTGCTGCCCCTGCTATAGTCTGTCATGTCCTCTTGCTGCCCCTGCTATAGTCTGTCATGTCCTCTTGCTGCCCCTGCTATAGTCTGTCATGTCCTCTTGCTGCCCCTGCTATAGTCTGTCATGTCCTCTTGCTGCCCCTGCTATAGTCTGTCATGTCCTCTTGCTGCCCCTGCTATAGTCTGTCATGTCCTCTTGCTGCCCCTGCTATAGTCTGTCATGTCCTCTTGCTGCCCCTGCTATAGTCTGTCATGTCCTCTTGCTGCCCCTGCTATAGTCTGTCATGTCCTCTTGCTGCCCCTGCTATAGTCTGTCATGTCCTCTTGCTGCCCCTGCTATAGTCTGTCATGTCCTCTTGCTGCCCCTGCTATAGTCTGTCATGTCCTCTTGCTGCCCCTGCTATAGTCTGTCATGTCCTCTTGCTGCCCCTGCTATAGTCTGTCATGTCCTCTTGCTGCCCCTGCTATAGTCTGTCATGTCCTCTTGCTGCCCCTGCTATAGTCTGTCATGTCCTCTTGCTGCCCCTGCTATAGTCTGTCATGTCCTCTTGCTGCCCCTGCTATAGTCTGTCATGTCCTCTTGCTGCCCCTGCTATAGTCTGTCATGTCCTCTTGCTGCCCCTGCTATAGTCTGTCATGTCCTCTTGCTGCCCCTGCTATAGTCTGTCATGTCCTCTTGCTGCCCCTGCTATAGTCTGTCATGTCCTCTTGCTGCCCCTGCTATAGTCTGTCATGTCCTCTTGCTGCCCCTGCTATAGTCTGTCATGTCCTCTTGCTGCCCCTGCTATAGTCTGTCATGTCCTCTTGCTGCCCCTGCTATAGTCTGTCATGTCCTCTTGCTGCCCCTGCTATAGTCTGTCATGTCCTCTTGCTGCCCCTGCTATAGTCTGTCATGTCCTCTTGCTGCCCCTGCTATAGTCTGTCATGTCCTCTTGCTGCCCCTGCTATAGTCTGTCATGTCCTCTTGCTGCCCCTGCTATAGTCTGTCATGTCCTCTTGCTGCCCCTGCTATAGTCTGTCATGTCCTCTTGCTGCCCCTGCTATAGTCTGTCATGTCCTCTTGCTGCCCCTGCTATAGTCTGTCATGTCCTCTTGCTGCCCCTGCTATAGTCTGTCATGTCCTCTTGCTGCCCCTGCTATAGTCTGTCATGTCCTCTTGCTGCCCCTGCTATAGTCTGTCATGTCCTCTTGCTGCCCCTGCTATAGTCTGTCATGTCCTCTTGCTGCCCCTGCTATAGTCTGTCATGTCCTCTTGCTGCCCCTGCTATAGTCTGTCATGTCCTCTTGCTGCCCCTGCTATAGTCTGTCATGTCCTCTTGCTGCCCCTGCTATAGTCTGTCATGTCCTCTTGCTGCCCCTGCTATAGTCTGTCATGTCCTCTTGCTGCCCCTGCTATAGTCTGTCATGTCCTCTTGCTGCCCCTGCTATAGTCTGTCATGTCCTCTTGCTGCCCCTGCTATAGTCTGTCATGTCCTCTTGCTGCCCCTGCTATAGTCTGTCATGTCCTCTTGCTGCCCCTGCTATAGTCTGTCATGTCCTCTTGCTGCCCCTGCTATAGTCTGTCATGTCCTCTTGCTGCCCCTGCTATAGTCTGTCATGTCCTCTTGCTGCCCCTGCTATAGTCTGTCATGTCCTCTTGCTGCCCCTGCTATAGTCTGTCATGTCCTCTTGCTGCCCCTGCTATAGTCTGTCATGTCCTCTTGCTGCCCCTGCTATAGTCTGTCATGTCCTCTTGCTGCCCCTGCTATAGTCTGTCATGTCCTCTTGCTGCCCCTGCTATAGTCTGTCATGTCCTCTTGCTGCCCCTGCTATAGTCTGTCATGTCCTCTTGCTGCCCCTGCTATAGTCTGTCATGTCCTCTTGCTGCCCCTGCTATAGTCTGTCATGTCCTCTTGCTGCCCCTGCTATAGTCTGTCATGTCCTCTTGCTGCCCCTGCTATAGTCTGTCATGTCCTCTTGCTGCCCCTGCTATAGTCTGTCATGTCCTCTTGCTGCCCCTGCTATAGTCTGTCATGTCCTCTTGCTGCCCCTGCTATAGTCTGTCATGTCCTCTTGCTGCCCCTGCTATAGTCTGTCATGTCCTCTTGCTGCCCCTGCTATAGTCTGTCATGTCCTCTTGCTGCCCCTGCTATAGTCTGTCATGTCCTCTTGCTGCCCCTGCTATAGTCTGTCATGTCCTCTTGCTGCCCCTGCTATAGTCTGTCATGTCCTCTTGCTGCCCCTGCTATAGTCTGTCATGTCCTCTTGCTGCCCCTGCTATAGTCTGTCATGTCCTCTTGCTGCCCCTGCTATAGTCTGTCATGTCCTCTTGCTGCCCCTGCTATAGTCTGTCATGTCCTCTTGCTGCCCCTGCTATAGTCTGTCATGTCCTCTTGCTGCCCCTGCTATAGTCTGTCATGTCCTCTTGCTGCCCCTGCTATAGTCTGTCATGTCCTCTTGCTGCCCCTGCTATAGTCTGTCATGTCCTCTTGCTGCCCCTGCTATAGTCTGTCATGTCCTCTTGCTGCCCCTGCTATAGTCTGTCATGTCCTCTTGCTGCCCCTGCTATAGTCTGTCATGTCCTCTTGCTGCCCCTGCTATAGTCTGTCATGTCCTCTTGCTGCCCCTGCTATAGTCTGTCATGTCCTCTTGCTGCCCCTGCTATAGTCTGTCATGTCCTCTTGCTGCCCCTGCTATAGTCTGTCATGTCCTCTTGCTGCCCCTGCTATAGTCTGTCATGTCCTCTTGCTGCCCCTGCTATAGTCTGTCATGTCCTCTTGCTGCCCCTGCTATAGTCTGTCATGTCCTCTTGCTGCCCCTGCTATAGTCTGTCATGTCCTCTTGCTGCCCCTGCTATAGTCTGTCATGTCCTCTTGCTGCCCCTGCTATAGTCTGTCATGTCCTCTTGCTGCCCCTGCTATAGTCTGTCATGTCCTCTTGCTGCCCCTGCTATAGTCTGTCATGTCCTCTTGCTGCCCCTGCTATAGTCTGTCATGTCCTCTTGCTGCCCCTGCTATAGTCTGTCATGTCCTCTTGCTGCCCCTGCTATAGTCTGTCATGTCCTCTTGCTGCCCCTGCTATAGTCTGTCATGTCCTCTTGCTGCCCCTGCTATAGTCTGTCATGTCCTCTTGCTGCCCCTGCTATAGTCTGTCATGTCCTCTTGCTGCCCCTGCTATAGTCTGTCATGTCCTCTTGCTGCCCCTGCTATAGTCTGTCATGTCCTCTTGCTGCCCCTGCTATAGTCTGTCATGTCCTCTTGCTGCCCCTGCTATAGTCTGTCATGTCCTCTTGCTGCCCCTGCTATAGTCTGTCATGTCCTCTTGCTGCCCCTGCTATAGTCTGTCATGTCCTCTTGCTGCCCCTGCTATAGTCTGTCATGTCCTCTTGCTGCCCCTGCTATAGTCTGTCATGTCCTCTTGCTGCCCCTGCTATAGTCTGTCATGTCCTCTTGCTGCCCCTGCTATAGTCTGTCATGTCCTCTTGCTGCCCCTGCTATAGTCTGTCATGTCCTCTTGCTGCCCCTGCTATAGTCTGTCATGTCCTCTTGCTGCCCCTGCTATAGTCTGTCATGTCCTCTTGCTGCCCCTGCTATAGTCTGTCATGTCCTCTTGCTGCCCCTGCTATAGTCTGTCATGTCCTCTTGCTGCCCCTGCTATAGTCTGTCATGTCCTCTTGCTGCCCCTGCTATAGTCTGTCATGTCCTCTTGCTGCCCCTGCTATAGTCTGTCATGTCCTCTTGCTGCCCCTGCTATAGTCTGTCATGTCCTCTTGCTGCCCCTGCTATAGTCTGTCATGTCCTCTTGCTGCCCCTGCTATAGTCTGTCATGTCCTCTTGCTGCCCCTGCTATAGTCTGTCATGTCCTCTTGCTGCCCCTGCTATAGTCTGTCATGTCCTCTTGCTGCCCCTGCTATAGTCTGTCATGTCCTCTTGCTGCCCCTGCTATAGTCTGTCATGTCCTCTTGCTGCCCCTGCTATAGTCTGTCATGTCCTCTTGCTGCCCCTGCTATAGTCTGTCATGTCCTCTTGCTGCCCCTGCTATAGTCTGTCATGTCCTCTTGCTGCCCCTGCTATAGTCTGTCATGTCCTCTTGCTGCCCCTGCTATAGTCTGTCATGTCCTCTTGCTGCCCCTGCTATAGTCTGTCATGTCCTCTTGCTGCCCCTGCTATAGTCTGTCATGTCCTCTTGCTGCCCCTGCTATAGTCTGTCATGTCCTCTTGCTGCCCCTGCTATAGTCTGTCATGTCCTCTTGCTGCCCCTGCTATAGTCTGTCATGTCCTCTTGCTGCCCCTGCTATAGTCTGTCATGTCCTCTTGCTGCCCCTGCTATAGTCTGTCATGTCCTCTTGCTGCCCCTGCTATAGTCTGTCATGTCCTCTTGCTGCCCCTGCTATAGTCTGTCATGTCCTCTTGCTGCCCCTGCTATAGTCTGTCATGTCCTCTTGCTGCCCCTGCTATAGTCTGTCATGTCCTCTTGCTGCCCCTGCTATAGTCTGTCATGTCCTCTTGCTGCCCCTGCTATAGTCTGTCATGTCCTCTTGCTGCCCCTGCTATAGTCTGTCATGTCCTCTTGCTGCCCCTGCTATAGTCTGTCATGTCCTCTTGCTGCCCCTGCTATAGTCTGTCATGTCCTCTTGCTGCCCCTGCTATAGTCTGTCATGTCCTCTTGCTGCCCCTGCTATAGTCTGTCATGTCCTCTTGCTGCCCCTGCTATAGTCTGTCATGTCCTCTTGCTGCCCCTGCTATAGTCTGTCATGTCCTCTTGCTGCCCCTGCTATAGTCTGTCATGTCCTCTTGCTGCCCCTGCTATAGTCTGTCATGTCCTCTTGCTGCCCCTGCTATAGTCTGTCATGTCCTCTTGCTGCCCCTGCTATAGTCTGTCATGTCCTCTTGCTGCCCCTGCTATAGTCTGTCATGTCCTCTTGCTGCCCCTGCTATAGTCTGTCATGTCCTCTTGCTGCCCCTGCTATAGTCTGTCATGTCCTCTTGCTGCCCCTGCTATAGTCTGTCATGTCCTCTTGCTGCCCCTGCTATAGTCTGTCATGTCCTCTTGCTGCCCCTGCTATAGTCTGTCATGTCCTCTTGCTGCCCCTGCTATAGTCTGTCATGTCCTCTTGCTGCCCCTGCTATAGTCTGTCATGTCCTCTTGCTGCCCCTGCTATAGTCTGTCATGTCCTCTTGCTGCCCCTGCTATAGTCTGTCATGTCCTCTTGCTGCCCCTGCTATAGTCTGTCATGTCCTCTTGCTGCCCCTGCTATAGTCTGTCATGTCCTCTTGCTGCCCCTGCTATAGTCTGTCATGTCCTCTTGCTGCCCCTGCTATAGTCTGTCATGTCCTCTTGCTGCCCCTGCTATAGTCTGTCATGTCCTCTTGCTGCCCCTGCTATAGTCTGTCATGTCCTCTTGCTGCCCCTGCTATAGTCTGTCATGTCCTCTTGCTGCCCCTGCTATAGTCTGTCATGTCCTCTTGCTGCCCCTGCTATAGTCTGTCATGTCCTCTTGCTGCCCCTGCTATAGTCTGTCATGTCCTCTTGCTGCCCCTGCTATAGTCTGTCATGTCCTCTTGCTGCCCCTGCTATAGTCTGTCATGTCCTCTTGCTGCCCCTGCTATAGTCTGTCATGTCCTCTTGCTGCCCCTGCTATAGTCTGTCATGTCCTCTTGCTGCCCCTGCTATAGTCTGTCATGTCCTCTTGCTGCCCCTGCTATAGTCTGTCATGTCCTCTTGCTGCCCCTGCTATAGTCTGTCATGTCCTCTTGCTGCCCCTGCTATAGTCTGTCATGTCCTCTTGCTGCCCCTGCTATAGTCTGTCATGTCCTCTTGCTGCCCCTGCTATAGTCTGTCATGTCCTCTTGCTGCCCCTGCTATAGTCTGTCATGTCCTCTTGCTGCCCCTGCTATAGTCTGTCATGTCCTCTTGCTGCCCCTGCTATAGTCTGTCATGTCCTCTTGCTGCCCCTGCTATAGTCTGTCATGTCCTCTTGCTGCCCCTGCTATAGTCTGTCATGTCCTCTTGCTGCCCCTGCTATAGTCTGTCATGTCCTCTTGCTGCCCCTGCTATAGTCTGTCATGTCCTCTTGCTGCCCCTGCTATAGTCTGTCATGTCCTCTTGCTGCCCCTGCTATAGTCTGTCATGTCCTCTTGCTGCCCCTGCTATAGTCTGTCATGTCCTCTTGCTGCCCCTGCTATAGTCTGTCATGTCCTCTTGCTGCCCCTGCTATAGTCTGTCATGTCCTCTTGCTGCCCCTGCTATAGTCTGTCATGTCCTCTTGCTGCCCCTGCTATAGTCTGTCATGTCCTCTTGCTGCCCCTGCTATAGTCTGTCATGTCCTCTTGCTGCCCCTGCTATAGTCTGTCATGTCCTCTTGCTGCCCCTGCTATAGTCTGTCATGTCCTCTTGCTGCCCCTGCTATAGTCTGTCATGTCCTCTTGCTGCCCCTGCTATAGTCTGTCATGTCCTCTTGCTGCCCCTGCTATAGTCTGTCATGTCCTCTTGCTGCCCCTGCTATAGTCTGTCATGTCCTCTTGCTGCCCCTGCTATAGTCTGTTCATGTCCTCTTGCTGCCCCTGCTATAGTCTGTCATGTCCTCTTGCTGCCCCTGCTATAGTCTGTCATGTCCTCTTGCTGCCCCTGCTATAGTCTGTCATGTCCTCTTGCTGCCCCTGCTATAGTCTGTCATGTCCTCTTGCTGCCCCTGCTATAGTCTGTCATGTCCTCTTGCTGCCCCTGCTATAGTCTGTCATGTCCTCTTGCTGCCCCTGCTATAGTCTGTCATGTCCTCTTGCTGCCCCTGCTATAGTCTGTCATGTCCTCTTGCTGCCCCTGCTATAGTCTGTCATGTCCTCTTGCTGCCCCTGCTATAGTCTGTCATGTCCTCTTGCTGCCCCTGCTATAGTCTGTCATGTCCTCTTGCTGCCCCTGCTATAGTCTGTCATGTCCTCTTGCTGCCCCTGCTATAAGTCTGTCATGTCCTCTTGCTGCCCCTGCTATAGTCTGTCATGTCCTCTTGCTGCCCCTGCTATAGTCTGTCATGTCCTCTTGCTGCCCCTGCTATAGTCTGTCATGTCCTCTTGCTGCCCCTGCTATAGTCTGTCATGTCCTCTTGCTGCCCCTGCTATAGTCTGTCATGTCCTCTTGCTGCCCCTGCTATAGTCTGTCATGTCCTCTTGCTGCCCCTGCTATAGTCTGTCATGTCCTCTTGCTGCCCCTGCTATAGTCTGTCATGTCCTCTTGCTGCCCCTGCTATAGTCTGTCATGTCCTCTTGCTGCCCCTGCTATAGTCTGTCATGTCCTCTTGCTGCCCCTGCTATAGTCTGTCATGTCCTCTTGCTGCCCCTGCTATAGTCTGTCATGTCCTCTTGCTGCCCCTGCTATAGTCTGTCATGTCCTCTTGCTGCCCCTGCTATAGTCTGTCATGTCCTCTTGCTGCCCCTGCTATAGTCTGTCATGTCCTCTTGCTGCCCCTGCTATAGTCTGTCATGTCCTCTTGCTGCCCCTGCTATAGTCTGTCATGTCCTCTTGCTGCCCCTGCTATAGTCTGTCATGTCCTCTTGCTGCCCCTGCTATAGTCTGTCATGTCCTCTTGCTGCCCCTGCTATAGTCTGTCATGTCCTCTTGCTGCCCCTGCTATAGTCTGTCATGTCCTCTTGCTGCCCCTGCTATAGTCTGTCATGTCCTCTTGCTGCCCCTGCTATAGTCTGTCATGTCCTCTTGCTGCCCCTGCTATAGTCTGTCATGTCCTCTTGCTGCCCCTGCTATAGTCTGTCATGTCCTCTTGCTGCCCCTGCTATAGTCTGTCATGTCCTCTTGCTGCCCCTGCTATAGTCTGTCATGTCCTCTTGCTGCCCCTGCTATAGTCTGTCATGTCCTCTTGCTGCCCCTGCTATAGTCTGTCATGTCCTCTTGCTGCCCCTGCTATAGTCTGTCATGTCCTCTTGCTGCCCCTGCTATAGTCTGTCATGTCCTCTTGCTGCCCCTGCTATAGTCTGTCATGTCCTCTTGCTGCCCCTGCTATAGTCTGTCATGTCCTCTTGCTGCCCCTGCTATAGTCTGTCATGTCCTCTTGCTGCCCCTGCTATAGTCTGTCATGTCCTCTTGCTGCCCCTGCTATAGTCTGTCATGTCCTCTTGCTGCCCCTGCTATAGTCTGTCATGTCCTCTTGCTGCCCCTGCTATAGTCTGTCATGTCCTCTTGCTGCCCCTGCTATAGTCTGTCATGTCCTCTTGCTGCCCCTGCTATAGTCTGTCATGTCCTCTTGCTGCCCCTGCTATAGTCTGTCATGTCCTCTTGCTGCCCCTGCTATAGTCTGTCATGTCCTCTTGCTGCCCCTGCTATAGTCTGTCATGTCCTCTTGCTGCCCCTGCTATAGTCTGTCATGTCCTCTTGCTGCCCCTGCTATAGTCTGTCATGTCCTCTTGCTGCCCCTGCTATAGTCTGTCATGTCCTCTTGCTGCCCCTGCTATAGTCTGTCATGTCCTCTTGCTGCCCCTGCTATAGTCTGTCATGTCCTCTTGCTGCCCCTGCTATAGTCTGTCATGTCCTCTTGCTGCCCCTGCTATAGTCTGTCATGTCCTCTTGCTGCCCCTGCTATAGTCTGTCATGTCCTCTTGCTGCCCCTGCTATAGTCTGTCATGTCCTCTTGCTGCCCCTGCTATAGTCTGTCATGTCCTCTTGCTGCCCCTGCTATAGTCTGTCATGTCCTCTTGCTGCCCCTGCTATAGTCTGTCATGTCCTCTTGCTGCCCCTGCTATAGTCTGTCATGTCCTCTTGCTGCCCTGCTATAGTCTGTCATGTCCTCTTGCTGCCCCTGCTATAGTCTGTCATGTCCTCTTGCTGCCCCTGCTATAGTCTGTCATGTCCTCTTGCTGCCCCTGCTATAGTCTGTCATGTCCTCTTGCTGCCCCTGCTATAGTCTGTCATGTCCTCTTGCTGCCCCTGCTATAGTCTGTCATGTCCTCTTGCTGCCCCTGCTATAGTCTGTCATGTCCTCTTGCTGCCCCTGCTATAGTCTGTCATGTCCTCTTGCTGCCCCTGCTATAGTCTGTCATGTCCTCTTGCTGCCCCTGCTATAGTCTGTCATGTCCTCTTGCTGCCCCTGCTATAGTCTGTCATGTCCTCTTGCTGCCCCTGCTATAGTCTGTCATGTCCTCTTGCTGCCCCTGCTATAGTCTGTCATGTCCTCTTGCTGCCCCCAGCTTACATGTACTGCACAAAGGAAACCACTCCAGATTTGAATGGAAAACTAGAGATCAGAGTGTGCAGTGAGCTCGATATCGACTTACCGCGGACGACTTTCATCGGCAGCTGAGTTGCCTCTTTCAGCGGCGCTACGTAGGACAGTGACCGCTGGACCCTGCCGACGGCCAGTGTACGGTCAACCAACGCCATGACGGATGGATGAAGTCGACACTCCACTAGGCTCATGACGTGTGGACTGTTGACATTGCAGGCTAGCGGTGTGGGGCCGATGGCTGGCAATGCCCCAGTGCCATTCCACTGTCCAGTGGTGTACATCAGCTGAGATAATGGCAACAATGTAACACATAGAACGTCAGCTATGGAACACATAGTACGAGACACAGAGCATTTTAGTTGCCGCTCGCAGCAATCCACAGATCAACGCGCCTGATAAGTTGTACATTGAGAGCAATCACTCGAATGGGCTCGCTGCTTCATGGCACAATGGCTGGCTACAGTGACTAAGGCAATACTTGAGAAAGGTAGCTAAGATTACTATGGTTTGCACCCAACCGATTGTGCAGTGTTCAGCTCAAGCAGAATCTAGGCTATACCTGTGTGCTGGGTGCCAAAAGCAATCGGCTTTGGCTCAATCGAACCAGCATGTTAACCACTGTGTGGCTGCTACCCACTTTCCTGTCTTTTGATGACACTCACCTCGCGATACGCCTGCTTTCCCACTTGCAACAACATCGACACGGGGCTGCCAAGCCGAGCAGTCAGCCCGTGTACCAGCTTGCGATTTGCACACAGAACAGAGCGCACGGTTCCCGCCACGAATGGCAGCCACCGGCCGAGAGAGGACACGGCGGTGTGCGACTGAGGTTCTGGCTGCTCAATAAGCTGAGTGACCGCTCCCTGTTGGGATAATTGCACACACACACAAACACGCATGCATCCACGCACACGTACACACACGTACACACAAACACGCATGCACGCACGCACACACATACATGAATATACATGGCGACAGATGAACATTCATATTGGTAAGACTTGATAGTCCGTATGGGTAAGCAACAGCTTGCGGCCTGTTCCTCAAAATTTATTCCAAATTCTCCGAAACAGCTGTATAGAGGATTTACGCCACTATCTACAACAACTTGAAGTCATATTGCTGATCGGTGTGGTGCATGAGGTCTGCGGGAGAGCACATGTGCGGAGCGTGGATTAGATCTGTGTATGACTTGTAAAATAGAAATCAAAGTACGAGTACCGTATATCACCGGCACGACCCACATGAGAGAGAGAGAGAGAGAGAGAGAGAGAGAGAGAGAGCGGAAGAGAGAGAGAGAGAGAGAGAGAGCGTAAGAGAGAGAAAGAGAGATCACAAGCAAAGCGCCTCACACACATACCAGTAGTTCAGGAAGAGTATCCTCACGACGATGGCCAGCTCTTAGCTTGTGAACGGCCGTGAACAAGTGAAAGACGGCCGTCTCCACGGGTGCCATCATTGCCACTGCTTCGCTGATGCCCAGTGCACAGATCTCACTTGGCTGACCAAACAGTTTCATTTGCTCCAATACGGGTGTGGTGACCGGCGCTACATGTCCCAGCGCAGTCAGCAGCAGAATGCGTGCTTGCAGCCACAGCCTGGCACCGATATGACTGCATGTGACACTGCGGTCGAATAACACTGACGACGATGAGTCATCCCGGTCTGGCTGCTCAAAGATGGACATGGCGTGGAGTGCATGCTGTGCATGCTGTGCGGCCTCCAGGTGATGCAGCTGACACAGAGATAGACGGCAGAGGTCCAGGCGACAGCGTACGATAATCTCAGCGTCGACGGCCTGCAGTCGATAGGCGAGCTGCTTCGATTTGCCTTTATTGTCCAGAGCTCTGCCGCTGTCACCTGTGTGTAAGAGACCAGGTAAGCAGATGACAAGGGATCAAGTCACCAGCCTACTGATACGCAACATTAGAATGCACTACTTTAGCACGTCGCTACTTAAGCACATCGCTACATCAGCATGACTGGCTGACAATCCCACAGATACTGGACGGATACCAGGTGATAGCTGATCACACCATCGGCAGGGGTGGAAAAGAGCGAGGTGACGGAGAAGGATTGCATGCTCCTACGAGGTGTATCTATGTACACATTCACACACGTCTCTGCTGCTGCTGCGTGCAAATGCATCTAGACCTGCACAGGAGCTATTGCTCAGTTGCAGGTACCGTAAAGTCGCGGATAAAAGCCGGGCTTATAAGCACATACGCCGCTTTCTGCATCAGGCTTTAATGCAAACCAGGCTTGTTTGCAAACCATGCTTATATGCACCACTGATATTTTGCCAGGCTTGTATGCCAGGCTTCTACGCGCAACACGCGTAGATCTACCACTGACTACCGGTATGGCGGCAGTTTTACTATGCACCGTACATAGCGCATGCACTCTTGACCTACCCGATCCGCGCTTGCATAGAAGCCAGGCTTCTACGCGTGACAGGCTTATATGCATTTGACCTGTTTGATTTTCAGGCTTCTATCCGCGATGTGCTTGTATGCAAACCCGGCTTTTATCCGCGACTTTACGGTACACACAAGAGTACAAAGCAAGAGTGTGCAACTGAGACAGGGTCAGGGAAAGCGGCATTCATCAGCTATGTCATTCATGACGCCAACGTTTAGAAAAATCTGATGTCACAGTTTGCATTAATGCAGTCACTCGCCCAACAGTAGAATCGTGGGTAACTCCTTCACGAATCATCAAAAATGACGTTCTTGACGAATCGGGCTGTCCAGAAGCCACAAGCAGACTTGCACACTCTGGTTTTACGTACAGTGAAACTTGTCCAAGCCAGCCGCTCAAGGGACCTTGAAAAAAGGTGGTCCCGTGTACAGGTGGTCTCCTTGTCCAGGGTCATTAAACTGGGAATAGCATCCCTTGGTCTTAGTTCTACTGGTCCTGTACAACAGGTGCTCGCCTTATAAGAGAGGTCACCTTATAAGAGAGGTCACCTTATAAGAGAGGTCACCTTTTTAGAGAGGTCACCTTTTTAGAGAGGTCACCTTATAAGAGAGGTCACCTTATAAGAGAGGTCACCGTATAAGAGAGGTCACCGTATAAGAGAGGTTGCCTTATCAGAGAGGTCACCTTATAAGAGAGGTCACCTTATAAGAGAGGTCACCTTATAAGAGAGGTCACCTGATAAGAGAGGTCACCTTATCAGAGAGGTCACCTGATCAGAGAGGTCACCTGATAAGAGAGGTCACCTTATCAGAGAGGTCACCTTATAAGAGAGGTCATCTTATAAGAGAGGTCACCTGATAAGAGAGATCACCTTATCAGAGAGGTCACCTTATAAGAGAGGTCACCTGATAAGAGAGGTCACCTTATAAGAGAGGTCACCGTATAAGAGAGGTCACCGTATAAGAGAGGTTGCCTTATCAGAGAGGTCACCTTATAAGAGAGGTCACCTTATAAGAGAGGTCACCTGATAAGAGAGGTCACCTTATCAGAGAGGTCACCTGATCAGAGAGGTCACCTGATAAGAGAGGTCACCTTATCAGAGAGGTCACCTTATAAGAGAGGTCATCTTATAAGAGAGGTCACCTGATAAGAGAGATCACCTTATCAGAGAGGTCACCTTATAAGAGAGGTCATCTTATAAGAGAGGTCATCTTATAAGAGAGGTCACCTGATAAGAGAGATCACCTTATCAGAGAGGTCACCTTATAAGAGAGGTCACCTGATAAGAGAGGTCACCTTATGAGAGAGGTCACCTGATCAGAGAGGTCACCTGATAAGAGAGGTCACCTTATCAGAGAGGTCACCTTATAAGAGAGGTCATCTTATAAGAGAGGTCACCTGATAAGAGAGATCACCTTATCAGAGAGGTCACCTTATAAGAGAGGTCAGCTTATAAGAGAGGTCAGCTTATAAGAGAGGTCAGCTTATAAGAGAGGTCAGCTTATAAGAGAGGTCAGCTTATAAGAGAGGTCACCTGATAAGAGAGGTCACCTCAACAGGTTTACTGTGTGTTTGGTACACTGGGACTCTACCAAGCTGTACTTTGAAATTCTCTGCAAATCCTGCAGGGAGTGGAGGCTCGGGCTGCGGAAATGCACGCAAGTAATGTAGGCGCCGGCACTTTGCTTACTGAAGATGGGTCCTTTGTCACCTGGGGTACCGGCTACGGCAACATTGTGGATGGTTTCCAGTAAGAACGCAGCTTTTTCTATCAACACAAGCTGCAGTGCAGGACACATTCACACACAACAACAACAATAACATTCAAGAATGCAAAAACCCGTCATGGCCACAGGCAATCGCAGCCTTCGCAGGAATAAAAGATTTCCAAAAACACCATCAACAACGACCGGCATTTCGCTTTCGAAGATCTCGGTAAACCTATGGCTTACACGTAAAAGTGTGCACGTGTGTTCGTTTGTGTGTATGTGGGTGTTGGGGGAGGGGGGGGGGGGGGGGGGGGTGCAAAGCAGTTTGATTACCTTGAGTCCAGCTGGAGTGGCAAAGGAGAGAATATCTGGATCTGATGGTGCCAAGGCTGAACACAAACCAAAATTCAAATAAAAGACGAAGAACATTCAGCGTATTTTCGCATAGTGCGTTACAGGAACTATTCTAGTCACATGACAGATATCATGACTGTCAGAAGCAAGTTAATGTGGAGCAATCCACCTTTACATGAAACGTTGTTCACCGACATGAAAGGAGTGCTCTGCAAGGACATGTCGCGGATGACACACACACATGTGTGTTCGCGCACCTGCATGCACTCCCCCCCCCCCCCCATGCACACAGGCACACACATATACACACACAATGACACACACACACACACACACACACACCAATTTACCAGTAGTGGAGAGGTTGGGTTCCAGTTCCTTGCTAAGCATGGCACGACTCTCCTCGTTCAGCCGCTTTGCACTGCAGTCAAACACATCAGAACCATCTGTTTACTATCATTGTGTTACATGAGATCTTTTCATGCAGTGTCACATCCATCACACCTCCTTCTATAAGATGACAACATGATCTTCTATTGTATTCTCCTTGTCTCCATATTGCAGTTCTCGCATCGGAAGGGTAGACGCTGTCCCCTGCTCTAGCGTAGCCCGTGGATACAGCTCCATATCATCCAGGATTCCTCCACTGAACGGTCACAGGATGGTGCATGCCTGAGACGGTAAGTGTTCAGTGACAGTCTCTCATCACAAGTTGACTTTTCAATGCGTATGCATCTGCCACCCTGATACAATCAGGCATGGTGGTGGCCTGGCACGAGCGAAACTTCTCTAAGCTGCTTGTGTTTCTCAACACAATCGTAAATCGGTGGTAACGCGGATTTGCAAACTTTAGTTTTTTTACATACAGCTCAAGTCCATTTCTGTATCATTCATCTTTAAGTCACCTCACTACTACTAACTAACCAAACTCTAAATTTCACGGCATTTGCCGCGCCATTCGCTCATACAAATGAGTACCCGAAGCCAAAATCCGTACCAGTTCACGTCTTCACCCTTTGGACAACACAGTGGCATGGTGGAAACTACTTCAGTCAGAAAGTTAGCCACGCAGAAGTCAATCTTGTCCACCAGTGATCGTCCATATAGCCCCATCTCTCTGTGCTGAGACCAGGAGCTAAGGAACAATAGGGTCTGCACAGAAGAAACAGCAGGAAGACCGCAAAGAACACTCAAAAGAACACTCAAATACACACACCGTCACTTGACACCCAGTGCAGACATATTGAAATCGGTGCAGGGAATGGCATGGCGAGATATAAGAACGTATAAAAAAGTTGTTAAAAAGAGTAAATTATCGTGTCCGTTCCCAAAGGGAACTCACGACGACCGCTAACACCCGGTAAACCCTAGCGATGAACGTATGACTCGGCATTGGCTAAATGCTGCGTGGCGGAGAATAAGACGGGAGGTTTGTCACATCGGAGGAGGTGGCAAGGGACATTCGAGAGTGTGAAGGGAAAGAGGGGGAGGTCACCGCAAAGTCGAGGAAGGACCCATCAATTGGTAGCACACACTCGGAGGACAATGGCTATAGTGACACTCCTATGAGAGATGCTGAATAAGTTCTAAGTCACACTACTTGGTCCGTCACTGAACAAAATCTTCGGAAAGAACATACTAGAAGACTCAGTGTTGGAACAGAAAAAGTTGTAAATCTTGATCTGTCCTTATATCCTATGCCAACTTGTGACCGTAGTGTCTGTCTTGCACTGAATATGCTCAAACAACATCTCGCTGTAGCACAGTATTTTTTAAAGGGGAAGTTAAAGGGGAAGTTAAGGCAAAAATTAAAATTTCACCAGTTGTAGTCTTCGGGGTGCCGAGTCGAATGGTCTTGGTCCGAGAAGGCTGAGACGCTCCCTTCCTACTTGAATCCCAATCGAACTCGCGCACTTCCACCGAAACTGGGTGACTGCGCCCTACGAGATGGGGATTTGTATGCAAAATGTCACTAAAAGCGCCATTTCGTTCTTATAAAAGCACGGATGACCGCGATTGGCCCATATGTTCTAGTCTTTTGGACGCTGAGTCGACTGGTTTTGGTCCCAAAAGGCTGCGATGCAGCGTTCCTCCTTTATTCCCAATCGAACATGGTTGAACAAGTGGTCACGTGCTCCTGGGTGCCCAAATCACCTGGTCACCACGCCAGCAGGCGACAACTTTCACACCAAGGTTCAACTCGAGTGACAGGACTGCACCCAAAAAAGGTCAAACAGGCTAGTAAGTTGTACCCTGCAGGCACGGTGACCAGGTGACTGGCGTACGCAGGAGTACGTGACCGCTTGTTCAACCATGTTCGATTGGGAATAAAGGAGGAACGCTGCATCGCAGCCTTTTCGGACCAAAACCAGTCGACTCAGCGTCCAAAAGACTACAACATCTGGGCCAATCGCGGTCATCCGTGCTTTTATAAGAACGAAATGGCGCTTTTAGTGACATTTTGCATACAAATCCCCATCTAGGAGGGCGCAGTCACCCAGTTTCGGTGGAAGTGCGCGAGTTCGATTGGGATTCAAGTAGGAAGGGAGCGTCTCAGCTTCCTCCGACCACGACCATTCGACTCAGCACCCCGAAGACTACAACTGGTGAAATTTTTATTTTTGCCTTAACTTCCCCTTTAAGGTGTCACTTGTGCAGGCAACGGGCATCTTTCAAGCACTAACTACTCTGAACTTACCTTGCAGTTCACAGAGTGACGGGCTGGCTTGCTGTCTAAGAATGCCACTGTCATCTACATACACAAGACACAGGGTATACGTATAGTTCTAGCAAGAGTCCATAAATCCCCCAGAGTGCCCAACTGGGATGGGGTTGTGGGACGGTGTAATCCGTGATGTACGTCATTTTTTGGGTCGGACGTGCGTCATTCCGTCGACGCGGTCCACCACGGATTTCGCCGTCACAGATCTGATCAGTGAAGTTGTAAGTTGCGCACTCTGGGGGGGGGGGGGGGGTTACGGACTCTTGGTTCTAGTTAGGGCATGGTGCTCATTCACCAGCAGTCAATCTGATGGTGTGGAAAGGAGAACGCTACTTTTACTATAACTCACAGAGCAACTTTAGTGTGTGTGGTAGTGGCCTACCAGAGCACACACACACACTCACCGTCGTAGTGGCAAATGAGTAGCAGACAATAACACTCCTAGCCACGTCGTAGACGGAAATAGTGTACACCGTGGAATCATTCAAAGGCCCGCAAGCATGCAGGATAACGAGGTGTGGCAGATAAGCAGAACGATCAGTGGTGAATATGGCTAACTGGGCAGCAGAGTAGCGCCTGAAAACAATGACTCCCTAAATTCCTAGCCACGATCACTCAACCGGCTAGAAAAAAACATGCCTTATTTACATTCCTATACACCACAAGATACTTCATTTGTCATGACTATTGTTTTCCAGCAGCCTCAGCAGCATTGCTTGTCATATTAATGGTTCTGAAGTATTTGAAATGCATTCAGACTTACCAGCGGTGATTTCTGGCTGGCTTCATTCACGTTCACATGTCCTATACCGTCTGGCATCCGGTGACCGGTCAGCAGGTTCCTGAGACAGGTCGCTGCCTTGGAAAACACTCCCAGCTGGCTGAGAACAGCAACCTGAAGGGAAACATAATTGGCAATATAGTCGGGATTCGGATAAAATTCATGGCCAGAGAAAACTGTGTAGCACTATGTATGATGGACCTAGAAGCAGTGCCAGCTGAAGATCCTATTGATGGTCGGCTCCCGTTAGGGTTTTTCAAATATAGGCAGTTTGTTCTATAGTGGGTCTGTTCCCAATAGTGGGTCTGTTTCCAATAGTGGGTCTGTTCCAATAGCGAGCCTGCTCCCTATAGGGTATATGACAAGTCTGCTCCCTATAGAGGGTATCATGTTTCCTATAACAAGTCTGCTCCCTATAGGGTATCGGGTTCCTATAACAAGTCTGCTCCCTATAGGGTATCTGGTTCCTATAACAATTCTCTTCCCTATAGGATATCTGGTTCCTATAACAAGTCTCTTCTCTATAGGATATCTGGTTCCTATAACAAGTCTGCTCCCTATAGGGTATCATGTTCCTATAACAAGTCTGCTCCCTATAGGGTATCGGGTTCCTATAGGGTATCTGGTTCCTATGATAAGTCTGCTCCCTATAGGGTGTCTGGTTCCTCTAACAAGTCTGCTCCCTATGGGGTATCTGGTTCCTATAACAAGTCTGCTCCCTATAGGGTATCGGGTTCTGATAACAAGTCTGCTTCCTATAGGGTATCTGGTTCCTATAACAAGTCTGCTCCCTATAGGGTGTCAGGTTCCTAAAACAAGTCTGCTCCCTATAGGGTATCGGGTTCCTATAACAAGTCTGCTCCCTATAGGGTATCGGGTTCTTATAACAGGTCTGCTCCCTATAGGGCATCGGGTTCCTATAACAAGTCTGCTCCCTATAGCGGTATCTTTCCTAGAGTTGTTCTAGCAGGTTAGGTCTTCGAAAGTATAGTGCGCCCGGGAGAAAATGTTTTATGATGCAATATCGTATCCCAGGCAAAGAGGCTCTGCACTCCTATTCAATATAATTTTGACTTTGCCGATGCGGTCGTTCTAGCTGCTATTGCTGAGGTATCCCTTTCCTCCATTGCTCCTGCCGACCACAACTTTCATAGTTATTTTTGGGACATCTACTGTGGGTTCTAGCAATGTCATGAGGTCTTCGTTGAAGGATTCGTCACTGGTTGACGTCATGGTTCGGCGCCACGGGAGGGTTCATGGACATGTGTGCAGAAGTGTTCAGGGAAAATCCCGCCCTGCTGTAGGAAGCAGACCCTTTCAGAGACCTTATACATGTACACGTACTTCGAAGTACTAGTACACCGTGCTGGTGTGTAGAGGATTAAATGTCTAGCACCAGATTACTTCAGGGCTACTGTGCATCGTAGCACCATTGCATTTATATAGCTGCTAAGAGCGGATGCGCCTCGATCCGTGAGGGTGGCGGCGTTCCTATGGATGCGCCTTGATCCGTGAGGATGGCGGCGTTCCTATGAATGCGCCTTGATCCGTGAGGGTGGTAGCATTCCTATGGATGCTGAACACTCCGTGCAACTGTGTATAACGCGAACCATGATTTTTTTCCGTAGGACGGATATGTTGGCCAACAACTGCCGTCATCTTGCTCAGTGTCTGCATTGCCTAAACGCTATACTTGCTGACGTTCAGTGAGATGAATGCCGCCAAAATGAAAACTATTCATCTCCCATAGCTTTACTGCACACACACACACCGGCACAGGACAGGCAGTGCCGACCATGCAAGTATACATTGGAATCAGGCACATTCTCATAGGAACTGAGACCCCTGATCAAGGAAGCTTCGGTATACGAGTAAAGCAAGTGTGGCCAGCTGCATGAGCGCGTGTACGGCAGCAAGTAGTTACAACACATGGTGTGTGTACACTTACCTGCATGCACATTGCATCAACTGACATCTCCAGGCTGCGCGTCATGTTACGTGCGAGACCCTTCAACAGGCTCAGCATCGGTAGAGACTGGAAAAGAGAACACAGCGGCAAGCAACAGGGTACTGTAACTCTCCCGTATCCGGACACTTTGGGACCGGGTACTTTGGGACCGGGTACTTTGGGACCGGGTACTTTGGGAAGGTTCACGTTCTGCCTGGGAGCGGTTTTTTCCAGCCGTGCTGCTATCCACAGTCAACTGGGAACTTGTGGCCAGGCACAAGGGGTACATGAATGCGGCTAATAGGGTTTCTCGGCACTTGTGCCAGTGGTTGTGAGACTTATCCACTCACCCCCACCGTTAGGCGCTGCATCTGCCGCTAGGGTTTACCCGGTGTTAGCGGCTGTCGTGAGTTCCCTTCGGGAACGGACACGATGATTAACTTTTACTTTACTTTGGGAAAGGGCACATTGGGACCGGACACCTTGGGACCGGGCACCTTGGGACCGGGCACCTTGGGATCGGGCACCTTGGGACTGGGCTCCTTGGGACCAGGCACCTTGGGACTGAGTACTTGGAACCGGGTACTTTGGGACCGGGTACATCCCGCAACTTAGAAAACACACACTGATTGAATGCAAGTAGCCACTTTTTTTCATTCCAAATCGGCAATATTTTTAGGTGTGGTGTTTCATTGAAAAGCACATTTGTGACTCTAGACATTACTAGACACACGCACACAACCAGTCTCTGGCTTTTTGTCAATTTTGGACAATCTTGCTAAACTACTTAGAATGCATGCGGGGTAGCCAGGTACATGTACTGCACAAGTAGATTACAATGATCACACAGCAATGACACAACAAAGTCCTTTTCCGCCGTTACTCAGAGTTTCGTGTGAAAACACTCATCAGCCAGTGCGAGTAGATTAAAATTACGGAAAGCTTACCTGATTCAAGTAGCCTGCATCAATCAGCGTTCTGCACAGCCAAACCAGGTCATGTGACAGGGCAACAGCATCGCAGCGATATGGATCACTGAACAATTCAACGCCAGGCAAGAGTCTGCTCGGGTCCACCGTGTGCTCGGCAAACTTCATGTCGTCCATCCAAGACAGGGGCAGAGAGGCTTGCATTGCACCCTGCATAGTGGTGAAATAACGACACACACGCACACACGCACACGTGCGCACACGCAGTCAGGGAGTACACCACACCTCACCAGCACAGTTCATGTAGCGCCTACGAAACCATTGTACTTTTTGTTTCGTTTTGTTTCCCCTCTTTCCGTAGGTATGTGCACTATGAAAAACACCTCAGTTTCGTCTTTATTGACTTTGCATCACTCCACTGTGGTTCAATGATGACGGCGATGCAAACAACTAAACTCCGCAACACCGTGATACTAAACATCTCAATTCTCATCCATGCCTTCATACAGCTCACCTTGAACAAGGAGAACGCCAACAGGCAACACTCCGTCTGGTTCTTGAGCGCTTTGCCGTGCTCAAACCTAGCATGGGAGAAATTGTCCGAAACAGAGCATTGTGCATTACATACTATGATCATGCTGGCTTCATCCCTTATCTCCTAAGCTACCCCCCCCCCCCCCCCCCGGTGCGTCTGCCCAGTGTTGACTCCGAGACCCACGGTCGGACGAGCTGCCCAGGCCTCACCACCACTGCCGTTTCCGTGCTGCCTTCTCGATACATACGTATGTACACTGTATATCATGTGCACATTCACATGTCTGAAGGTTTGTGATTTTTCAATAAAAAATATTTTAAAAAAAATTGGCTGATACATGTATACGTGCAGCCGGGCTGTGAGTTCTAGTACAATTATTGGAGGTAAGTGCATGGACCATGGTTAGGTGACCAAGTGCAGTACAACAACATAAGCGTTGATAAATTCTTATCGCCTTGTCTCATTGTTGGTCATTCTCCATGTGGTGGCACGAAAGTCAACGTCTTAGAATATGTTGCACAAGTTACAATGTCAGCCAAGACACTGGTCATGAGTGACAGGACGCACAGATAGAATACACACAGCTATTGCTTGTGACAGTATAAGAGGCTAAGAGGAAATAGCTTCACTGGATAGGAGAGTTGTCATGTGCCTACAATACGGGCCTTGCCACCTACACTAGTGCAGCCTCACTTTTACCACGCACATCATAAAATACAGTCGTCCCTCTTTAATCCAGCACTTTCTAAACCAGCACCATCAATACACGAGCACAGTTTTCAGTAATCACGATGTCCTCTTCATGCACATTGCAGAAGTAACTCAGGGTTGTTAATCCAGCACCCTCTCTAATCCAAGAATTTCTGTAGCACACATTATGCTGGATTATAGAAATAACTGTGTATAGTTGGTCAGTACCTTGCCAGTTTGGTGGCAATCTGCCCGGCAAACAGACAGCCCCAGACACCACATGTCTCCAAGAAGTGGTTGGCAACATGGCGCAGGCCACTGGACATGGTACCCGGCAAGACGGAATGCTCTTCATCGGCGTCTTGCTCGTTGCCATCTTCCTCGCCCTCCGCACTTTTCTCCTCCTCCTCGCCACGCTTGTGTTTCTCCGCATCGTCCGGCTCCTCATCTTCGTCCTGATCCATGTACTGTCTCCAGTCATGTAGGACATCTCTGACACCCAGCATGTCGCACAGTAGTTGTTGCCAGATCTTGTAGGCACTCCTGCAAGTCAGCAGTCAGCCGGCACAGAGGGAATATCAAGTTGTGTACAATGTAGTTGTGATGTTGGTTGGAGACAACATGGATAACATAAGGAAGCTTAGCACAAGAATGTGTAGTGGGACATGATGCCAGGAACGCCTGCAGCTTACTCTGGTGTACACAGGAAAAACAATGTCACATAAGAATCACTTCAGAGCCTATCAGCATGCTGGCTAAAAGCAAGCAGACCAAATCAGTACCGGTATACATGCACTATGGCTCAAAGGTCTGTGACGCAGAATCTACCACAAGTTGTTCGGTATGTCTGTTGTGTGTGAGTGCTCGGCAAGCAGTACCTGTGTGTTGTGTGTGAGTGCTCGGCCGGCAATACCGCATTGAACATCTATACGATGATGCACTGGTTGAACTGCGCTGCATGCGCCACCGCACCAATAGCAGACATGTTTGCTAAACTGAGTGGACAGTTCCTGTTGTTACGGCTGCACGCTGCATTGCTAGGCCACCAGTTTCAACTAGACAAGACCCAAGGCAAGCACAAGGTCAGATCTGATGGAGCTAGTCTGATTGGTAAGGCCATGGCCAGACCAAGGTTTGGTCACCAATGTGTGCTCACTGCTGAATGAGGCATGGCTGTATACCCGCCACATTGCACCGAGCAACTGCTGAACTGGTCACACCAAACGAAAACTGTTTCTGGCGGTCCCAGACTACCAGTGACTGTACGTTATCAACATCATTACAAACCTACCGTATTTTCCGGAATATAGTGCGCACTTAAGATGTGCTATTTTAGGCCCTAAATCGCAGGTGCGCACTATGCTCCGAATATGAAATGCATGTACTTCAATGAAGATTGAAGTGCGCACCCCCAATGAAGATTGGGGGTGCGCGTTATGCAAAGGAAAAATACGGTATGCGTACATCATCGGCTACATGTACCGTATTTTCCGAATATAAGCTACACTGGACAATAAGCCACACTGGACAATAAGCCACGCTGGACAATAAGCCGCACTGGACAATAAGCCGCACTGGACAATAAGCCGCACTGGACAATAAGCCGCACTGGACAATAAGCCGCACTGGAGAATAAGCCACAATGGACAATACGCCGCACTGGACAATACGCCGCACTGGAGAATAAGCCGCACACACACTAACTTACTCTGTGTGTTTAGCGTGGAAGAACAGGCCCGCCAACTCTGCCCTGGCCTGGTACATCAATGTCTTGTCTTCATTCGTCTTGAGCAGCTCTAGCCACGCACAGTGCAAAAAAAGACCTCTCTTGGTGTATCCGTGAAGGAGTGATTGCGATAGCTGCTCTGGCTAAACAGTCTATTTCCAAAGCACTCTCATAGGACAGTCTCTTAGTTTTATGACAGGAAGCAGTAACCTGATAGTCTGAGCATAAGTACACCTATTACAATTGGAAAACGAGATATTAAATCATTCGAATTTTCAAACAAGGCCCATCTTCAGTGTTACAATTGAATCACAAGAAGTTAGTGAAGGCAACATGCAAGAGTGATTAGCCATGCATAACACTTCTGAATATTCAATGTGCACCACCTCTCCACCCATCCCAGTATTGGTTACACTGAACAGACTCGTACATGCCTCTGTGATCTACACCTTACACAGGTCACAGCGCATGACAGTTGTACACACTGGATTGTAATGGTCAAACAATCCAACAATGAGTGAGTGAGGGCTGAGGGGGGGGGGGGGGGGGGGGAGTGGAGTAATGAGTTTCAGGGAATGCCGCTGATCTGGTCTTTAGCACAGTGGTCTGCTGGATCACAGCCATGTCATGGTAACGGTACACACACTTGGAAGAAGGAATCCGGCAAAGCATTTCTGCGGTAACTCTGAGTTTCACGGTTTTTATCGATCATCAGACAGCAACTTTACTACTATTTTCCGAAGATGTGACAAATTAAAGCTGCAGAAGGCTTGGATCATGTCGCGAGAGAATGATACGGGCTAATAGTGCGATATGTACATTATTGTGTGAGTTGGGCATGGTACATATAACTCAAAAAGCCCAAAACGACATAAGCCCCTTTTTGGATTTATCGATTCCTAGGACATTGTTAAGTGACTCACTGATCGTAGTCATGTAGTGCGATACAACCATGGTCAAGGCGTCCTTCCGGTGCTCTTCCAGGACCGGATACACAGAGTGGCTGGTCCAGAGTTCGCTCTCCGCTGGAAACTGGCGGCAATGCGGGCACTCGGTGACTTTCGTCTCCACCAACACAGGAGTACTTACTATGCCTACACGAGCAAGGAAGTCAACACAACACGGAAGAACATCTTCACTCTCAAATTAGGGATTGAATTGCGAATACATGCATGCAGTGAATGCTTTGTCGTTCAGTAGACTTCGCAATGATGTGTTCAGCCAGTTACTCTCAGCTCCGCACATAAGACCAAAGAAGTTCTGATAGTTACATTGTATTTGTCCAGAGATTGAGCACATGGAACCGTTAGTGAAAAGTTATGGACACATTCTATTCATAGTTAGCGGAGCCAATTGAAAAAGTTGACAATTACAGAGAGTTTCGAGTTGAGCGAAAAGGAGAACATGTGTGCGAATGGGTCGGGGAAGCTAGACAAAATGCATCTAGTTGCTATCCCATGAGTGGCAGCAGCTTGTTCAGTCGCTTTCATTCCCCTTTGCAGGCATATGACCTACCTTCAGCTTTGTGACAACTGCCGATGTAGCGCAAGCGAAGCAAGCGGCTGTGGTACAGCATGTGCGCATCGTCTCGTATTGCCAGGCCAGCCTCGCGTAATCCTGTGAGGTGTTCGTCAACAGCAAGGGTGGCTGACGTACGCCAGCGGACGTGATCGTATACTTGCTCACCGACTGGATCAGCATGTACCGATGGCAGGAGATCTAGGGGTGGAGAAGGGGAGGAGGAGGAGGAAGAGGAGAGCAGGGAAATTTGCAATTAACCTCTCTTCTAGGAAGAAGCAACGAAACCACTGTTATCATCTCCAGTTCGGCGAAGACTGCTAGAAGGCACATACACACGCCTTACTTACACCTGCCCATCACTGAAGAGATGATAGCAAACAAGCTATGTTAGTCATAGCAGCTTGTACTGGGATAGGCCATGAATCCCTATTTCAAATAGCTGTGTGCTGTAGACCAGGCTCAAATTAGTGGCAGTCAATTGATAAGCCTTGCAAGCTGTTGAATGGTGTAATCCTAGCACAAGTTGCTATGACTGGCATAGCTTGTTCGCTATCATTGCTTCAGCGATGGGCAGGGGTAAGTAAGTGCCAGTGTGTTACTGTGTGTGTGTGTGTTTAGTCAGAGGTTGAACGGACAGAGCATGACCCCCCCCCCCCTTCCCTGGCACCATGGTACAACTAACAAGGACCACTCATACATGTAGAAGATCACTTACCCGGCGTTGTGACTATTCTGGGAAACTTGCTATCACCGGCTAAGTTCTCTGCCACCTCCCATGCTCCATACAACCTGGCATCCAGCTTTCGCTGAGACACGAACAGCAGCGGCGTGACATGCAGGGAACAGGCATTGCTGTGACAAACACAGGGAACAGGGAGGGACACACCAGATACAAGAACATCACTTCTTGGTCACTTACACCTGTCAGGCATACCTCCGGTTGAAGAATACACAGTGTGCTGTGTTACATACACTCCTATGTGGAATGAGCACATCACGGGCCTGGTTCTGGTCCCCCCCCCCCCCCCCCCCCACACACACACATAGTTTGTAGCTGCATAATAGGTATAAAATCATATTGCGGTCTACCTTGTTATTCGCGAGTTGTCGCTATGCAGCATGCAGTCAACTGGTCCCTAGGTCTGAAGATAGTGTCTTTTTCCCGAGGTTGACGGTATGTGATAAAGTACCTCAGTGTGCTGCTGCATGATCATAGGCAACACTATGCTAGGCAGGCCTTCTAGCATCAATCCATGTGCCAATCAGATGGGGAAAACATCTCTGACTCAAGGTCTAGAACACGTAATGAGCTCTGGAGATCCATACTTGCTTACCAGGCTATCACTCACACACATATCTTGTACAAGTATAACAAACTTCAAAGAAGAAAACAGAATGCTTCTGCTGTGACTTTGAGTTTCATGCTTTGTTTCCTTCTTTCCTGTTTGCGTATTAGGCTCTGCACTTAGGTGCATTGTGCACTGTCACGAGACACGAGCTACTACAACTCTCCCCGAGTGCATCGTGTATAGTATCCAGACTAGCTGCACCGCCACACTGCATTCATGTACACTTCCTGCACTTCCGTACTGACCTGGTTGCGGCGTTGAAGCGCTGCCCAAAGTCGATGACCAGCTCCCAGCGGCTGAGAAAGAAGAACTTCTGCAGCGTGGCCAGCGTGAAGTTGACGCACCAGCGCAGGTCCAGCGTGTACGTGACCGTATCGTCCATCGTACCCCGTCGGAAATAGAGACTGGACTGCAGCGGCATGCCACGGCGCATGTCACGCTCCACCGGTGGGACGCTGGGGAAGCAACGCTCGCAGGTCCTCTTCTCCGGCGCCTTTCGCATCTTGCCTGTGCTCGCATTGCAATTGGTGTGGGGTGGCAATGGTTTTGTAGACGCTCTAGGCCCAGACAACTAGAATGTAGGATAAATATCAAGACAGATGCCGTGCCTGGTTAAAGATCTGTTCGCAAGATTCTATTATTTCAAGGAGCACAAAGCCAATGTGCATCATACCGGCTCTTGTTTGCACACACATTCTCCAAATGTGAGATGGGACCCAACCCATTGCGGGTGTAACTACTGCATACACTACGGAAAAAAGGGGGCAATCCACCTAACGGGGTCTTCAGATGAAGTTCATGGGAACAATCATGCTGTGGATGCTCAAGGGATGGAGGGAGTTCAGTACACAACATACGCACAGCTAATATTCACAGGGCACATGTGGAAACCAGTGGTGCTCTTTGACATACGGAAATCCAGTGAATTGTGTTGGTGAACATTCACCTATCCACGTGTAATGTCCAGAAAAACTGAGCTAGCCGGCTCTCCAGTGCAAATCCCTACTCACCGGCTTTGGCTCTTTTAGCAAGCCATCGAATGCTTCTGGCTGTAGCGTGGATATTTCGCTCAGCATGTCGACGACGCCATTAGCAGCGTGGAAGAAGACCTTGCGGAATTGCTCGTGCAATGCCACCCTGCACTTCTCCTCGTAGTGGCGGACGGTGTTCTGGAACTCTTCCCTGGTCTTGATTGCCTGCTGGAGGTTGATTTGACTGATGGTGTGCCAGACAAGACTGTGAGAGACGGAGAGCAGCATGGCCTGTATCTTGTGAACCATGTTGTCCACGAGCCGAGCTACGTCCTGGAGAAGTAAGTATGCCTTGCCTCTCTCAGCACATACCTGTACCGATTAAATGCGGACACAATGAGAAGACAATACAAAGCATCACAAATGATGATGTCACTGCATCTCAAATAATTACGTCGCTATATAGCCTCTAAAATGCTCTAGTACAACAGTTACTTCAGTTCCAGGCCCATTTTACAATAGCATGGATGAAGTGGATGAGTCATCTTGAAAGAACAAGGCAATCGCTAATAGATGGTCTGGTGTGGGAACAACAGGATGACATACTGGAATATGCCGGACAGTAGTAAGTGACAAGCTCCATCAGAGGCCATGCAGTGACATCATCATCTAAGATGCAATGATGTCATCAATTGAGATGCAATGACGTCAGTATTCGAGATGTTTTATGTGAAGTGGCAAAATAGTGGTGCAACCACCAGTTAGACAATAAAATCTTAACACAAACTATGGTTCTTGCTTGCCACTCCACACGCAGCATATGCGATGATGTCATTCTCAGAACATCTACAGCACGGTATGGTGGATCTGCAGTCCATGTACCATGTGATATTATGTACATATATGTACTTACCAAGGCGCGTGTCAAGTGAGACTTGACTGCATCCAGCTGATCGCTACGTATGAGTTTGTCCGGTGTCAGCATAGACCGGTACTCGTCCAGCTTTGAATTTGCACCAGTGAAGTCCCCAGCTGACGTCAGTGTTACTGTAATCTCATCTGGTGACTCGGTTGCAGCGCACTCATTGCTGATAGCTTCATCATCAAAGTCAGAATCATCATCATCGTCATCAGGCATGCCATCAGCAGTAATTGCTGTGCTGCTGCTGCTCCTCTGTCGTCGGCTGCCATCCTCGGGATCGACGTGACCCTTCTTCTTGCTGTGGCCCTTCTTCTTCTTCTTTTTCTTCTTTTTGTGATGCTTCTTGCCCTTGGTGCGGCCCCTGCTTGCAGTTGAACCATCGCCTTCGGCGGTTCCGGTTTGATCCATGCTGTTATGAGCGCCGTCTTTGATACCGGTGTCTTCAAGTGTCTCGCCGTCCTCGACTTCAGTGTCACTCCCAGTATCCATTCCAGTAGTATCTGTCTCGGTCGTGTCACTTTCTTCTGTGTCATGTGCGTGCCCTGCTTCAGTGTTGACGTCAGCCTTGGCATTGTTGTCAACAGTGTCATTGAGGACAGAGCCGCCATTGACTATGCTATTCCTGTCACCGCTCTCCGTCTCATCACTTCCACGAGTAGCGCTATCGCTCACATCTTCATTTTCATCGTCCTCAGTGCTTGCCTTGACCAGTGTCAAATCCCCCGGAGAGTCACTTCCCAAGGACTTGTCCCCGGCAGCTGGGGCAGCTACAGAAGGCTTGTTTCCCCGATCTTTGCCTCCGAGGGGCTCGACTGTTGTAGTTGCCTTTCTGCCAGTGACCTTCCTTGCAGTTCCAGCATGGGCCTAGGCATGACAATACAGAGCCAAAATGACCCATACATCACTAAAATTATGTCCAAATATCTAGCTATTCCTTGATCTGTTGCTAGGCCAATGTAATTAGCAGCAGAGAGGGTACTTATCTAGTATGCAACGATTCCACATAGGTGATGTAATTGAGGTTCACACATCTACCAGGGCTATAGGCATTCCTGTTTTTCAACTGCCAAGCCATGTTGGTGGAGGACACGCATCTGCTCAGACCCTGACTGGCCTATGCATAGATTATGTATACCGGGTCAGTACCGGATACAGGGGCGTAGCCAGGATAGTGATCAAGGGGGGGGGGGGGGGGGGTGCTACGACTTTCCCCACATAAAAGTACATGCACTTATGTTGGTCCTTTCATGCATATTATTCGATCCGTGAATTTGGGGTGGGGGGGGGGGGGAGCAAAATTCGCCTCTAATTCGACACTGAAGATCAATCAGTGAATGGAAAATCTCCAACCAGGGAGTAGTAATGATTATGGTATTTTACTACACCCTGGCCTGCTTCCAACTAATGATGGACTAAGTCCTGAATGCTGCTTTCTCCAGAATAATCACACTCTCCATCGATTAAAGTGGGATTTCTCGAGCCATTTTTCCCCTTCGTCATGTTTGATAGTGCAGTAAGGCATCCTTGATCAAACCTACACTATTCCCGACAAAAACTCAAACTGCACTTCAACGTTACTTTCACTCTTCTAATGCTGTATCCACGTTTGCAATGCATGAAAGAAACTTTGCCTTTCCACAACGAGACCAATTAACAGCGAGAACTACATTATACAAAACATAGCGAGAACAAACTGCTATGTCTGACGTGTGCTTTCCAGCCATAGACCGCGTTGCTACTTCCTTGCTTCTACCAATGGCGTGTTTGTATGATTCTTTGCTTCTAACAAAACACGTGGAGTGCGATACAAATCATGTGCTGAACCTGCTGAGGCCTGATGTGACACTGCACAACGGCAGGTACGAAGCGGAGTTCCCTTGACTAGAAATTTCATCGCAAAATGGCCAATCATGAGACAAAAATTAATAGTCCACTAGCATGTGGATTGGTTTCAGATACATTAACCCGACTGCTGCATGGACGATAAGTGCTGCGAATCGTGATCATGCACCCTGGCCTGAGTAGCTCGCTTGGCTAATTGAAAGTCTGCCGACCTGGGCCACCTTATGTTGCTAATACATGCACAACCCCAGTCACAGCGCACAAGTTGGTTGAGTTTGGCCGTCAGGAGGCCAGCGCAAGGTATCCGGGGCGCGGGTCTGATTCCAGCGAGGGGCAATGTGGTACCCCGCAGCGCAAGGGTAGCGTGATACCCTAAGCCAACGTGCGTGCTGCATGAGTAGCGTGATACTCGCCGAGCGCTTTTGCTGTTGCCTAGCAACGCGTTTCTGTCTTTCCTGGGCCCCCAAATGCATGTTGGGTGGCCCTGCGCATGACTGCACGTTGTCATAGCAACCTTGGAAATCTCAAGCCGGTTACCAACAAGCTAGGAATCAGACCAAGCCGCCGAATGCCCCCAAATTCTGCGTTGGTCAGCCGAATGACCTTAGTGTGGTATTCAAGCGCTTCAGCTACATGTACGTAGTTCAAATGCGTGCCCTTCGTATGGTTGTTTGCCCTTAGTGACACTGATAAGGGTTTGAATCGCATGTAGTCGGCAAAAGCAATGGGTGGCATGATGCCCTAGGTGGGAGCTATAGCACAGCAACTGAGGGTGCAGGTAACTTATCATAAGTATCAGAGGCGTGCGTGCACAGTCAGTGCTAGAACGTGAGTGCATACGTCCACGAATGGGCGTACCAGCGTGTGCGCAGCGTGTGTACCTGCATGCGTGCTTGCGCGGTGTCAGACTGCGGGTGCGCGTACGCGTGTGCATGCGTGGGGGTGTGCGTGCGTGTGTATGCGGGTGCGTGTATGTGGGTGTGGCTGTGCGCGCTTGCGCCAGCGCAAGGTATCCGGGGCGCGGGTCTGATTCCAGCGATGGGCAATGTGGTACCCCACAGCACAAGGGTAGCGTGATACCCTACGCAGCACAAGGGTAGCGTGATACCCTACGCAGCACAAGGGTAGCGTGATACCCTACGCAGCACAAGGGTAGCGTGATACCCTACGCAGCACAAGGGTAGCGTGATACCCTACGCCAACGTGCGCGCTGCATGAGTAGCGTGATACTCGCCAAGCGCTTTTGCTGTTGCCTAGCAACGCGTTTCTGTCTTTCCTGGGCCCCCAAATGCATGTTGGGTGGCCCTGCGCATGACTGCACGTTGTCATAGCAACCTTTGAAATCTCAAGCCGGTTACCAACAAGCTAGGAATCAGACGAAGCCGCCGAATGCCCCCAAATTCCGCGTTGGTCAGCTGAATGACCTAAGTATGGTATTCAAGCGCTTCAGCTACATGCATGTAGTTCGAATGCATGCCATTCGTATGTCTGTATTCCCTTAGTGACACTGATAAGGGTTTGAATCGCATGCAGTCGCAAAAGCTATGGGTGGCATGGTGCCATAGGTGAGAGCAATAGCACCGCAACTAAGTGGAGCAGATAGCTTCTCATAAGTATCAGAAGCGTGCGTGCATAGTCAGTGCTAGAACGTGAGTGCGTGCGTCCGCGAGTGGGCGTACCAGCGGGTGCGCAGCGTGTGTGCATGCGTGCATGCTTGCACGGTGTCAGAGTGCGGGTGCGCGTACGCATGCGTGTGTGCATGCATGTGGGTGTGCGCGTGCGTGCGTGCATGTGTATGTGTATGCGGGTGCGTGTATGTGGCTGTGCGCGCTTGCGCGCCTGCGGACGGTGAACAGTTACTTTCCACAGCGGACATAGTGCTTGTAGCAGGCACTTCGCCGTTCTGCCGAGTTTCATGATCTCGGATTCGGTGAAGCCGCTCAATGCTCCTGTGGTTGCGGGTCCGGCTCTGAGGCCGTGCAGTGGATACTGGTTCGGTGGGTACCCTGCGCTGCTCAGGAGCTGACGGATTAGACGTGTGAGTCTTTGTGCAGCCAGGAAATTGCCACAGCTTTCGATGACCAGTGGTCTATTGGGCAGGTTGGCGCGTCTGGAGAGATAGGTATGCATGGCTCTGACCGGGCAAACCGTTGAGTTGGTGGTTGTGAGCCGGACGGAGTGACCCTTGCCGGGTTGGTCGGTCTTGGACTTCTTGATTGTGACCTGTATGGCCTGCGGCGTGATGGAGAGGTCATTTGTTCGGAGGCCCCCGTCTGACATGGTTGTGGCGGAAATTGCAAAACAGTTGGATGCACGCAGCAGCACAGCTAGCAAGAGAAAGAGCCGTGGATGGGTTTGTTCCTGTTTTTGATGGCTGTGGCCATCCGTTCGCCCAATGGTCTCGTGTGAGTACGGCGTTTGTTTGTGCTGCCAGCTCGCGTCCGGCGTTTGTTTGTGCTGCCAGCTCGTGCCCGGTGCGCGAGTGAAACCGAACCGTGACAAAGGCTTTCGCTCTTTAGTGCTATTGACTTGCTTTTCATACGATGCCTATTGATGTCTAGAGACATGCTGTCTAGCCTTCCCCTGGTACGCATTCACGGGGCTTTGTTGAAGTTCGTGCCGTGAACTGCCAAAGGGAATTGTTTGAATGGTGCTGGGGCGAGTGCGACATTACGGCGTCCCTGCAGCCGGCCTAATCGCGTTTGTTGCCACAACCGATTTTGTACTTGCAGGTCTGAACCAGGGAGTAGTACCTACTACTCCCTGGTCCAAAACAGGGATGGCTACAGTGTGCGATGTGCAGAGTTGTGCATGTGATCAGTGGGTCTGCCTCTCTCGAACCAGCTGTGAACCAAGATCGAACTTTTTGAGGGGGGTGCTTTGGCACCCAAAGCACCCCCCCCCCCCTGCCTACACCCCTGGGATATCATGCATATTAGTTCTTCCCGAGGCAGTGCTAGCCCTTCACAGGTTCTGTTCACCTAACACAATCAGTCACACTAAGCCACAGCAATGATTGGTAACACATTAGGACAAGAGGCACGGGCAGTGTTGCTGTACAGGATGCAGATGGCTGCTGTGTTTTGTATGATTGGCTGGTTTCTCATCCCAGGGCCTAGTCCAGACCACTGACTTGTCCTATGGTACAAACAATTTCGTCATGGGAGGGGAGAAACAGACATATGTTTACCCATACAAAAGAATGATGGAACCAAACAATTCGGAATTTTACTCTTTGCTGAGGTGTGATGTATCATGCCCTGCACTGAGTGATTTGCGTACACCGTACATTGCCTGGCATTGCCTGGCATTGCATGAACCTGATTGGTCTGCAACAATAGAATAGATGCATTTTTTTACTGCAGAATCACACCCCCACTGTCAAAGACGGAAGCAGACAAAGACAAGAGCAAACAGGGCAGAAAGGAAGGAAAAAACGAAGCCATAAGAACAAATACAGGGACCGTTCTTCCTACATTGTTAGTGATGATATTGGTACTCACCTCGTCTTTATGTTCTGCTGAAGAACTGAGCTGTTTCGGTGCCACAGATCCATCTTGACGCTTGAAATGCTCGCCTCTGTCCACGATGCTCGTCTGGAATATCGTGCGCTTGTCTTCGTCATCCAGTAGATGAAGGAATTCAGCGTTCACCGTGTCCGGGACACTTCCATAGCTTCCACCGTTCACCACCAATCCACCCGCTATGCCCAGATCAAACCATGAAGGGTGCACTCGACATCTAAATTCACAAACCCCGCAGACATCGGCACGCACACGCCAGCACACACACACACACGCACACACCCTCATGCAGGCACGCACGCATGCACACACGTACACATGCACGCGCGCGCACGCACACGCACACACACACACACACACACACACACACACACACACACACACAATACCCTATTGGGTCGGGATAATACCTAGGGGTCAAACGGGTGTACCTTTAACTAACGAACGGGTAATTTTCTTAACGGGCGGGTTAACGGGTACCCTTTAGCAGCCATGTTTAAGTTTTTGCGCAATTTTCACATAAATCAAGATTTTAATCAATCTGTTCTCGGGTTGCATTTTGATATCACATTGTGATCGCAAATCGATTGGTGTTTGATAGTCGCAGGAGTAGATCTACTAGGTGCGAAAATGCAACAACAATGCAGACATCCAGCGTGGAGTTGTAAATAATTGACTCCCGCCTGGAATACACGATCCCAGGAGTGTTGCTTCGTACTGACTGGTTCATCAAAATCCAAACGGGTACCCTTTTACTAACGGTACCTGAGATTACCGGTCGGGTACCCGGGTACCCGGTACACCCCTTTGACCCCTAATAATACCCTATCGGGTCGGGATAATACCCTATTGGGTCAGGATAATACCCTATTGGGTCGGGATAATACCCTATTGGGTCAAGATAATACCCTAATGGGCCGGATAATACCCTATTGGGGCGGGATAATACCCCATTGGGTCCGGATAATACCCTATTGGGTCGGGATTGGATGCATGGAGACCCAGAGGTTTTCCTTGGATATCATTTCCCCTCAAACCAAGACCAAGGGATTATGGCTTGAGCCTTCCATATCACCTGGGTCGAGGAGAATATATGTCCCAAAAATCCGTAATCCCCTTGAAAGAGTGGTCTGTTTGAGGTGGAAAGGAAGATGTCACGGTATCATAGACAAGAAGTACAGTACAAATAGAGACCAGACCTGTGCATGCACGTAATGTGGATCCTACTCAAGCCACACAGCCCTGTAACCGAGCTCGACTCTTACTTGTCAAACGTCTCCGGTATACTGTCCACTGCTGAGAGTTTCTTTTGCAGCTCTTCAACATACAGGGAAAAGTGCACCTTGGCTAGCAGATAGTGAAGCTGCAGAAGGCAAGAAGCAAAGCGGAGGAATGCTGAGGATCTATGCTTGGTGAGCACAGCTGCTGAGGATCTATGCTTGGTGAGCACAGCTGGTAGCCTTGAATACTGTATAAGTGCAAACTGTCGTTCGCGAAATCTTTCCGGTTAGATCACTCCACCAGCAGGTTCGTTACGTTTCTGGTCAAGGTCTGTCACGCCGAACGTTCAGAAAATAAACTTTAGTTTGGTTAGTTTGGTACAAACTTTAGTTGTTTCGCACCCCTAACGAATATAGCGAAGGTTAATTCCAAACGAAACGTTGCACTTATGCAGTAGGATATGTCCTTCATATGTCCATGAGTACAGTCACTTGTAATGCGTCACACACTTGTGAGTTAGCACACTTGCGATAAGTCACACATGCTTGCAATCAGGACAGCATGTACACGTATGGGTACTGGATCACACACTTGTACTGAATGTATCACACAATAGCATGTCCCGTGGCACTGAGTACACAACCCCCAAACAGCAGTAGACTATGCTAGCCACTACATGTAGGCAACAGCAGTGTTCTACATGCTGTGATGCATTATAGAGACACAGGACCACAGGATTCACTTGAAATATTGGTTAACGTTGCCACAATGCCAGAGCCCGATCACAGAGATATGGCAAGGCTTACCCTGCTCCTCCAGGGCAGCTCGTCTTTGCTGACGGAGAGGAATCTCTTGCGGCAGCGCATCATACGCCACATGCAGGGTAAACGTGCATGCAACACCAGGGCAGCCTGTCAGATAGCAAGACGACCAACAGCAATATGACAGGTGAATATCAGCCAGGTCATTTACTCGAGGCATGTGTGACCGAACCACTAACTATCCACTCCACCAACCATGCTTACCACGTTTCACTATGCATTCTAAACACAAGTGGGGTTTCTGTTTCAAATCTGGTATAACAAATATTTTATAGAAAAGAAAAAAGGACCAAAGAACTACAAGTTACACATAACGTCCACTAAACACCACCAGTTACTAAACAATCAGCCCATGCGATAACATAGTCATTGCACAACACTGACCGACAGTGCTGACGTTCTACAACTAACTGGCTGTCAGCTCTACCACATCTTGGATGCGTACTCCAACAGCCTTCTAACTTGGAAGGTTCTAAGGTATATGATGACATAGGAGGGGAAGATGAGCGCAACCAAAACAAGCACTGTTATCGAATGAGCTGATTGTTTAGTAACTGGTGGTGTTTACTGGACATTATAGCGTAACTTGTAGTTCCTTGGTCCTTTTTCTTTTCTATAAATAAATACTTTGAAGGCTCCACATGCAACTCTTTATATAGTCTGGATTCGCCAGATGAGGCAGAACTGTTTGCAGCTAGATGGAGCGTGTGATGATTGGCGCGTGTTGAACACCAGTTTATATACCACGAAGTCAAATCTGACAATGAAATAATCGAATTCCTCGCTCGTGTTAAAAAGCATCATTATGTTATTGAACACATCATTAAAAACTCGGGTGTTGAGCCAATAGTAATATAAAAAGTGTAACTGATGCACATCTACATGTACATACCCAGCCAAAGACAGGGTAAAGTAGTCACTAAGAAATTGGTGAACACTGAATCTCTTGCTGTGTGTGCACACCAGTCACGGTTTGGCACTCTTTCCACCATCACTCACCAGAACTTGCTTGTTCTCGATGGGAAAGCCATCTGGAATAGCCTTTGCGCCTACCCTCCATGTGGGACGACTGATTCTCTCCGGCTGAAAAACAACAGTCGCCATGATACATTAATAGTGGTATGTTACAATCAGATTATTTCAGACAATGACGAGCCCAGGCCAGATATTCCATGTTATACAGATATCAAAAGCACAGCAAAACCATTCGGCACGATCTGCAAAGAAACCAGGTGAAGAGGAGTTGGCTGGATGCTGTGGGTGCGCTGCTGGAACTACTTGCATATACCCTCCTGCACTACTTGCATATACCCTCCTGCACTACTTGCAGATACCCTCCTGCACTACAGTCTCCCATTTTGCATTAGTGACATACCAGTTAGTTGACGTTTCAAATTGCCAACTCACCTTCACTTGTCTGAAGAGGTTGGCTTTCTTGCGCTTCCTGAATGCACGGCCCATCCTCTCATCATCATTATCATCATCCTCGAGTCTACCACGAGAACTCTCCTCTTCCTCTTCCTCCTCATCCTCCTCCTTGTCCTCTTCATCATCCTCACTTTCCTCGTCCTCCTCATCATTGTTGTCTCGGCGCTCATTCGCGGTTGGGCTATCAGCATCACCATTTTCCGGGTCCTCTGGTTGATCAGTAGAGCTGCTGGAAGAGCTGTCACCGCTACTCTCACTGTCGCTGTTCACGACACCGGTCGTTCTTGCCTTGCCAGGAATGGCCTCGCGCAACTTGTTCAACAGCTTTGTGTCGCCGTCCAACTTGTCTTTGCGCAGTAGTGTGTAGTTTCTCCTGACAGGGGACAAGAAACAATTGGTAGAGAGAGGGGGGAGAGCGAAAGAGTGTGTGAGTGAGTGTGTGAGAGAGAGAGAGGGGCGGGGGGGGGGGGGGGAAGGAGGGGAGATAGAGAGAAAGAGAGAGGTCAAAGGCGGAGAAAGAGCATAACGTTGTACTGACCTGCACAGTGACAACCCACCGTGCAGACAGAATGCAAGGCCACAGCAGCAGTAAACAGGCACAGAGACCAGTCAATAGCCCAGAGAACAGTCCAAGACCTATGGAGCAGTCTAAATCCTAGGGAGCCTAGGGAACAGTCCAAGGCCCAGGGCCAATTCCAAGGTCCAGGGAGCAGTCTAAAGCTCAATCCAAGGTCCAGGGAGCAGTCCAAGGTCCAGGGAGCAGTCCAAGGTCCAGGGAGCAGTCCAAGGTCCAGGGAGCAGTCCAAGGTCCAGGGAGCAGTCCAAGGTCCAGGGAACAGTCCAATGCCCAGGGAGCAGTCCAAGGTCCAGGGAGCAGTCCAAGGTCCAGGGAACAGTCCAAGGTCCAGGGAGCAGTCCAAGGTCCAGGGAGCAGTCCAAGGTCCAGGGAGCAGTCCAATGTCCAGGGAGCAGTCCAAGGTCCAGGGAGCAGTCCAAGGTCCAGGGAGCAGTCCAAGGTCCAGGGAGCAGTCCATGGTCCAGGGAGCATTCCAAGGTCCAGGGAGCAGTCCAAGGCCCAAGGAGCAGTCCAAGGCCGAAGGAGCAGTCCAAGGCCCATAGGGCAGCGTCAAGCACTTGATGTGACGTGGAAGGCTGTCAGTTGTGGGAGACTCAACGCCATGATTGTGCACTAGTCCAATATTGTAATGCACTAGAATCGTGCCTCGCGCACATTGGGTGTATGTAAGGTAGTACAGTGATGTACATGTACGACTGGCACCATTTCCACAAACAATTATTTGTTCACATGCTGATTCTACGAATGAATGAATAATCTGCCATTCCCAACATTCCATAATCTCCGGGCTTAACAGGTCCTCCATCTTCCGGGTCCTACCTGGCAAGCCACGCGAATGCCTGTTCAGAATTCTCTATGGCCAGTGCGTACTCTTTCCGCTCGAGACTGCGCTCAACAACACGGACAAAGAACTCGAGAAAGTGAGCTCGCTTCCGACATCGATTCACTGCGGGCAGAGGGAGAGAAACGGAGGACAAAACAGAAGAACTCAGCTGCGCAATTTACCTACTACAGTTTAAGAAGCCAATGAGTCACAGAAGTATACTCAACAAGGCATGGCCAAGGGACAGGGATCATGCCAAAGAGGGAGAGAAAAGAGGAGAGGCTGGAAGTAAAACAAACTAGTTATGGATAGGAGCAAAAGCGCGGAAATCGTGTTAAGAGAGCACGGGGCAGCCTCCAATGGATCATGTATCTCGGTATACACACCCTCTGTGTGCGTGCACTGGCCATCGTCTTACCTTCACGATAAGCGATTTCACTTGGGAACTGCCGGATCACACCATGAAGCTGGGCACGATCATCGATTCCGATCGGTGCCAGCTTCCCGTCACTAGGTACTTTAACTGGACGAGTGTATGCGAGCGCACATGTGCACACACACACACACACACACACACACACACACATACACACACACACAACATACACACACGCACGCGAGTGCGCGCACACACACACACACACACATGCATACAAACACACACACCCAAAACACACAGACACAAACACGCACACAGGAAACGCACACATAAACGCACAAACACAAACAAGCACACACACACACACACACACACACATACACACACAAGAGGTGGGATAAGGCAGAACAAGGAGAGAACATGGACCAGTTCTTGCGAAGCCCTTGCTAGCAAATCTCCTACCACCTACTGAAACTAGAGGTTACGTGACTATATCACGATTCGAGATGCTTTGCATGGTGTGGTAAAGTCATGGTGCCGTGGTGTGCTAGTGCGGCGTTGACACACAAACTAGCAATGGTTGCCACTCCATGAGTCACCTGGTACTAACATTAATGGCTGCATGCAGTGAAACACAAACATTATTCGTAGACTACTCAGGGGCGTCGGAAGGTATTTTAGTGTGGTACGGTCAGCCACCCTCAAGTACAATTTACTCTAGGGAGAGGGTGACTGAGCCGAAAAATTTGGAAATTTAGAGCCCAGATCAGTGTATTATATTGATTCATGGGGTAATTGGGTCAAAAAATGGTATGGTCAATACCGCAGTGACCGTGTCCGACGCCCCTGCTACTGGTGGTGAATTGGATAAGAATGCCTCGGCCATATCAGCAGGGACAGGAGTACACTCTATTCGCACACCTCACGTGAGTACGCCACATGATCAGGGAGTTTGAAAACAAACTATTGTTTCCACAGGATTCATACTGGCACGTCATACAGGACTAGCAGGTCTAGATACATGCCATGCAGTGACTGTCCTTTTAGTCATAGACCTAACTGGCAATGTCAGCTGCAGACATGTCACACGTACACTCACCAGCTGATAAGTAAGAGTGTGTCTCCTGAAGTGCTCGGATTGCCGCCAGGACGGCCGGATTGGCCAGTGACACCGCTGTCGTCTTCAGCTGCCCCACGCTCATTGCACGCTTCACCATCGACTTGTTCATAGATGCAGCAGCGCCCGTCGCCGCGCCAAGCCGATTGCCGGTGGCTTGCTGGTTAGTCATGGCAGCAACCGACGGCTGAAGAACATAGCCAGTGGCCACGCTGAGGTATTCGAGAGCTTCTCTCACGACGGGTGAGGTCAGCTTTAGACCATCGTCATCCAGCTGGTCTTGATCTTCGCTTTTCAGCAGCACCGTGTAACACTGAGAACAGTAAAATACGGGTTTGCACATCCATGTTACAACCAGCGTTGTTCAGAAACATAAACAGCTGAGGAGGTTTTGCTTGTGCCAGCATCCCTTCGCCCTGTAGTAGTGGTTCGAATGCAGTGTCTAATGGCGAGAGTGACGGGTAATCCTCACAACTTGAAGTTTGACAAGGGTGCCCTGGCATCTTCTTAGCTACCTCCCTCAGGATTCACAGTGGGTATGGTGTACGGTTGTACACGATTTTTTCATTTATCGGGAGACGTACTTCTTCACAGCCATACAGAGATAATGGGGGGGGGGGGGGTGTGGGGTGTGACCTCAACATAAGACAGGAGACAGGGGGGGGGGGGGGGGGGGGCGACAATGAGCAATGGTGCGGATGACGGCTTGTGGGGCTCGGGCTCATGCGATCACTGGTCTTGGGGCCATAGCCGCACGAACGCATCCTGGGGCGAAAAGACGGAAATAGCGACTTGCCCGCAAAACCAAATAGCGGGAAGATCAATACACATGCCTCATTTATGACTATTAAAGGCAGGCTAACCATATCGATATAGGCGGCCACCGATGCCGTCATCAGCAACACCTCCGGTTCACTGTGCAGTGCCTTCCTCAGCGTGTCGTTGCTCTTGGCGGCTACCAACAATTCCTGTATGGCAGCGTGGCATTTCAGCATGATCTAGACAGCAGGAGAACATACAGCAACACGCATAACAAGGAGAAGTTCCAACATGATCATGATAAGGGCTGCTAAACTAGACACGTAAAAACTTGCAGAGCACGACTCGGATGTTAGCAAAATTGATCCAATGCGCAGGGTTTGCAATGACTTTTCTCACACCTAATTTAGTTTTTCATTCCCTTTCTTTCTTTGCATTCTCTTTGAACTCTCCCTCCCTTCTAAGTTCTAACATCAAGGAATGGTCGCTGTGCTTGAAGCTTGGGATTATGGAGAGAACCGCGTTGTTTGTGACGACACATTATTTGCGCTGTGCTCAATGTGTTCTCGTTAGACACACACACTTTTAGTTTAGCAATGTGGACGTGCACAGCGTACAATTAAGCTGAAGCCAATACTGCAGGTTGGTTGTGCTGGTCATGCCTTACTGTGAACTCAGCCAAATACTTTCAACCCATTTGTGTATCTTTCCTGCATGTCACATGACTGTATCCATGGAGACAGCTAATCAATGGCCTTAATGAGCACCAGCAAGTCTTAGCATCTACATGTATGTAGAAGGCATGTGCAAGGGTAGTCATTTTCACAGCAGACTCATGTGGCTGCATTGCGAACCCCGTGCGGACCATTTTGATGTAAGCCGGCGGGAGAAAGGTCCGAGCAGCAAACTCACCCTGAGCATGTCCTTAGAGGCAATGCGCAGTTCAATCTCCCGCACCAGAGTGGAGAACACCATCAACACGATCTGCAACGCCAGCTCCCCATCGTTGATGAAGGTTGCCACGTCCAGGATGAGTAGCAGCTGATTGCATAGCGCAATATGTTCAGCCTGAACGCATAGTAAACAGAGACAAATAGTTATTATACAAAATTGCACGATACTGTACCAGTAACCTCAGTATGGCAACTGCTATACCATAAATCTTGTTTCTGTCCAATTCCATTACGTACATCAGGGAGTCGTACTCAAACTAGGGAGGTGACACGGCACAGAAATCCGTGTCACAGGGGTTGACTCGCACCCGTAACCCCTCGTTATTTTTGGAATAGTTCAGTCCAGTCCAGTCCGTAAGTCCGAAAGGTCAAACGCGAATCCTATCCTTCTACCTCCAAGCGTGCCAAGTAGATATAATACTTTGCACGCTTGGAGGTAGAAGGATAGGATTCGCGTTTGACCTTTCGGACTTACGGACTGGACTGGACTGAACTATTCCAAAAATAACGAGGGGTTACGGGTGCGAGTCAACCCCTGTGACACGGATTTCTGTGCCGTGTCACCTCCCTAGTTTGAGTACGACTCCCTGACGTACATCAAGGTCTAAACTATTTGGTCACAATGTGTTCCCAGACCTGCCATTTAAACTTGCTCAAATATGGACTTGGTGGGTTCTGGCACCGTGAGGCATACTTGTTAATCCTTTCATTACCTGTAGCTCTAGGGGAATCCCCAGGAGGCAGACTCGCACGTGTGGGTAGGACTCGTCCATTTCCTGGATGTCCAGGCGGATGCGCGCCATCACCGAGTGGGCAAAGTGTTGCAGGAAGATCGGGTGCAGTGACAGCACAAAGCACCGGAGCCTAAACAGACATACATCACAACAATGAAATGAAGGTGTAGAAAGGTTGTCAGCTGACCTCGGTTGCCCTGGCCACGCACATTGCAATGCCAGTGCCGGGTAATCTCATTGGCTACTGTGACTCGGCGAACCACCCGGAGTTGTTTGAACGATACTTCTCGCATTCGTGAAATACCGTTTTATGTTTGACCCACTACATCACAAACTACCCAGTGCCATGATGACTATGTTAGAGTGTGAGATGGTCGTAGATTGTACTCTAGACTGAGCCACTACTCTGTTTGGATATGAAGATTGCCAGTATTATAATGTACAGTCAAGTGAAGGCCTTGGCACTTTCTCCTAGAATGATAGAACAGCATTGATAACCCAGTGGATTAACTCCACTAACATACATGTACATATGATTTGGAATGACAATACATCCTACTTGCCCCCCCCCCCCTCCTCTACCCTCCCCCACACACCATCTAAACACCTCCAGTCTAAAGTCCCGTACCTGTCACCTTCTGTACAGACGTTCCACATCAGCTCCGCACTCTTCTTGACAATGCCAGGCATGCCACACGTCACTGCTGACTGAAAACAGGAAAGTAGGAAATTTCACAAAAAAAACTCTGAATGCGTACACTGCAAATCTCAGGGAATGAGAGAGTTTTGAACACGATAAGAAAAATTGCTATTCATTGGACATGCCTTATGCCCGTGGAGTCGTATACAGCTATGTATAATTATTGGGTTTTAAGCACCCTCTATGCATGCATACATCATGTAGCAGTGTGCACAAAGTACTGACACTGAAGTGAAAGTCCACTACACACTGTACAATACAGTGCATATTACCCGCTACAATGTATGAATGGGATACTAGGGGAGAAGGTAAACAAATCACGGTTCGCGTCAGACTCGGCTAGAGGCCAAGTTTTCCGCATCCGTAGGAACGCCACCACCCTTCAAGGATCAAGGCGCAGATGCAGCTCCCCAAGCGGTGGAAGGTGAGTAGATCAGCTCACCAGCAAGTGGTCAAAGACCGAAAATCCCATTCACTGCATCCATGTTTTCCGGAGAAGGCAAGCAGCAGCATATTTGGCTGCTGCTTTCGGCCGCAGGGAACCGGAAAATCGAACACACATGCTGTATGTATGCATGACATATGCTGTAAATCGGTAACCAATGATTCTATTCCGGATGGCGAGGGATCCGGATAAAAGAGGACCGGATAAGCGAGGTCTGACTGCACCCCTTCAGGGTGACCTTCTTACCTTACACAGAATACCTGTCAACGGTACGAGTGGCAGGGGGTCGCTCATGAGAATCGGCTTGGTGGATTCGCCGAC
>NC_088647.1:3442683-3525183 GCF_964019385.1 Sycon ciliatum | reverse complement strand
ACAGCACACCACCATCGCTGGAGACTGAGTCGGAGCACAGTTGTGGTGTGGTGGACGATGGAAAACCTGTACAGGGCCAAATGCTGCTGCTTACCCTACATTGTATATATTTAGTACGAACACATAATCATATATACATAAGTGGGTATACCCAGGTTTCAACAGTGCTCAACACCACAAGGGCGGAGCGTAACCACAAAGGTAAAAAAGAATGGGTCCACCAATTATATACATACGTTGTAACGCTGCGTTTCATGCACGTAGCTAAATGCTAAGGCAATCATCAGACAACTAATTAGTTAGTTGTTAGTTGTCTGATGATTGCCTTAGCATTTAGCTACGTGCATGAAACGCAGCATTACAACGTAGAGGCCTTTATGGCCGAAACAGCTTGCTGTCTACAGCATTGGGTATGTATAATATATATATAATTGGTGAAACCATTCTTTTTGACCTTTGTAATCATATAATATAATCGACTGGGACACAGGTTCAGTGAGGGCTTGAAGACCCTTTCAACTTCTTGTAAAGATCGAATATGCAAGCCATTGGTACGTTGAGAGTCAGCAATACCGAAATGACAACTTTCCCTGTCCATTTGTACTTTCGGAAATTTTAAGCATTTTTACGATGAGAAATGCTCTATAGTCACAGGAGCACTGTCTTCACTTGACAGAAAACAGTGAAACAGTGTCGACAATCCTTCCAATGTCATCTAAAACGCATCGCTGGCGCAGCACTCCGTTCCTGCGGAGGAACAACTACAGTAGCCACTACTGCATGCTGCAGCAGGTAGAGATTACTGACTTTGCTTGGATGTCGGAGCCCTCATCTTCTGAGGAGCTTGAATTCTACGTATACCATTCGAAGTTCGTTGAAGAGTGTCATCAATCGGAACATCCTTTCTCTTCCGAAAAAAAACTTGTCCAAGGAATACTGATCACACCCATCCAGAGCAGCAGTGAATGACAGCGCCAATGGAGGTAAGTTTGGATCGTTTCGAAAGATCAAAAAGGAAACAACCACCCAATGTTGTCTACAGACAGTGTCCGTTTGTAAATCACGGACGTGAACACCAGTAGACTACGTACAGTATCGATCTACCGCATGCAGTGCACTGACTGTACTCCTTGACTCGGTGACTGCACTGTGATCGGACGGACGTCCTCTTGTGCACACATGATATTTTCGATATTTCTCAGCAGTACACTTTTCAAAATTTAGGGGGTTCCATGGAACCCCCGGAACCCCCCCCCCCCCCCCCCCCTGGATCCGCCACTGCTACTACTATCAATCAGTTACCCCAGTGGGGTTACCCCGCCCTCCACTCAGAGAACTGAGCGCAAGGTGAGGGGCAGTGGCGCAAAACAAAACAGGAAGTACAGCAGAATGAATTGGAAAAAAGGAAATCAAAACAAGCTGCCATATTGATGGAAAAGAACTCACCAACAGAGGAAAGAAATATCACAAACCAGACGAACAGTCTGCTGCAGGTCCATTATAAAATGCAACGACTGAAAAGGAACAATATAAAAAATAAATGTGAACATGATGTTCTGTTCAACAAACGTCTGTACGCGTGCTGCTTCGGCCTTCGTCAATGAGGAAAACACAATCTTGAGCTGGAGTGTGGGCACCGAACGTCCCACAAGGGCTCCACAAGACGTACTTTCACGAGCGATGAGCAGTGTGCACAGCAAGCTAATAACGCTACACCATCGCCGCACGACGACTGGCCACTCAGGTCCAAACAACACGGCCAAGGACAAATTCACGATTCCGGCGATACACCGCGCAGGAAGAAATTTCTGCGAGTCCGACCTGTTTCCTTTCTCATCCAGGAGTCCACTTGCTTTGCCGAACGCCACTGCATTGTTTTTGGCTGGGGGTTGATCCGAGGGCTCGCCACACCACTGTGGAGGATGCGGAAAGGACGCAAGAAGACGGTGACAGCAACAAATTACCCGCCCTGGTCGTCAGCTCACTGAATGTCCTTCCGCGCGTGCGCGCAAACCGGCTGCAAGGCATGAAAAGCCTACTGCCAGTCAATACCCAGGGACGACCCTGACCAGAAGGCCAGGGCGCCCCGTGGAGGAGGCCAACAAAGAGAAAACCAGGAACTAACAAATCTGCTTCCTCTCGGCAAAAAATATTTTTTACACACATACACACACACACACACACATACACACACACACACACACACACACACACACACACACACACACACACACACACTACAGCATGACTGCCCCATAGCTCCACATCAGTGCCTTGTGACAGGGAACCAGAACCAGAATAGGCGGAGAGTCAATGCTGGCGAGCCATGGTCAATCTCACACGCATACACATGCACACACGCATAATCATATGAGCACGTGCGCAAACACAATATGCATATACAGTTCCAACCAGAGAAATCCAACCTCATGAATAAAGTAGCGCCGTGTTCGAGTGCACAGACCAGTATGTGTAGTGCTAGGGCTGCGTAGCTAGTGCCCGGCAATGCTATTTTCTTCACGAGGTTGAATTTCTTTGTTCAGTACTGTACATGTTCTCCAACTAACCATGAATACTCCATCGGCCGACGTTAACCGGTGACAGCTGTCCAGACTGCCGACAGTGTTCAGAATGTGGAGAACGCGCTGCAACAGTGTCTCCGCAAACCTCAGCATGACCAGCGTTGGTGGAAACTTGACCGGGACTGGCACGGACACAGCCCGTGTGGCCTCGTCACCGGCAGTTGGCGGCGAGGCGCGGCTTCCCGTTTTCGAGCTATCGGAGCGCTCCTCGGATATAGTCGTCAGAACGCTCGTGCTAGAGCCAAATGGAACCACTGACTGGCTATCCATTCTGGAGAGTGCACCACGCGAGGTGCTGCGAGACGACGAGCGTGTGGCCACGTCCAGAAAGGTCACCGACGTACCGGCTGCAGACGAGCGCCGCGTAGAGCTTGCTGACATGGCACTGCCACTGAGAGCCTCAGCGGAGCTGAATGGGCGGCTGTCAGCTGACTGTTGTCGGACAACACTGCGTGTTCTATTGTCCACAGGTACCAATGCACCGGAGGAATCCTTAGCCAACCTTGTACTGGGTTCAGCAGGCTGGGTGGTTATCGACGTGGATTTGATCTCCGGCAATCGGACGTGCTGTCCCGGTGTAGTGTGTATTGATGGTGGAACAGTACGCGCCGTTTTGGCCTTTCCACCACCTGCTGCTGATAGACTAAGTGCGTCCTCCTGGATCTCAGGTTCTGGGGAATCGCTATCATCGTCCTCCTCCTCCGGTGCTTGCTGAGAGTTGGCTGAGCCTGCAGGCTGGCCAGGGTGTCGTACATCCGCTCTTGTTCCTTGGCTGGTGGCAGCTGTGCTTGAAGTCGGCCGCGGCTTGGCATTACCTTCCCGGGTTGATGGTGCACCGGCCAGGCGAGATGAGCTGCTCGCTTGGGACAGATTCCCGGATCGCGATGCAATCTTGGATCGGGAAGCGTTTCCAGTGCGAGACACATTCCTAGAGCGGGACGCTTGTCCCGAGTGGGATTCAGTTCCTGCGCGAGATGCACTGTCCGTTAGCTGTGCTGTACTCGATTGCTGTGACGTGTCGGTCGTTGTCGTCGTTGTCGGGGGCGCGCTCTCAGACAGAGTTGCATTGTCCAGTGTTGCTTGGTCACTGCCTTTGTCAACATCAGCATGCTGCCTGTTCTCTGCATTATCCCCTTCGGGCACGCTCTCTAACTGTCTACCCGTGCCGGAGCGAGAGGCAGAGTCCGTATGGGAGACATTACCAGATCTGGACGTAGCTCGACTACCAGCTGCGGACGAGGACTGTGCGGACTGTTTTCCCGACAGGAGCATGCGAGTGCCTGGCCGTACTGAAGGTCCACTGCCCCTTGTTCCGGCCTGTGTTCCTGCCCGTGTTCCGGTCCGCGTTCCGGCCCGCGTACCGGAATGCTGGCTGGTCTGTGTGACAATGGACCTGGCGCCGGTACCTGACATTCTTAACTGAGACTGGTGCCGCAGGGTCACAACCTCGGGGAATCGAAGCAGCAGACTAGCTGGACGTCGGTGAGTGGTTTTCAATGAGATTTCAGGAGTGGCCGCTGCAGGCACAGCAATCTCAGTCAATAGATCTGCCAGTCCCAGTGGAGGGTTCTGCTGCATGCCATCATGGCCAGCGCCAGCAATGGTGTCAATGAGGAGGGCAAGCTTCACAGACACCTCGCAGAACAGGTTGTGGTCGTGTCGTGCCAGACCGAACGCGTCCATGCCCTGCACCATGGTGTGACCAATGTGAAGCCACTGAACACAAGAGCAATACACATGCGCGCACACACACATGTACACACACATACACACACATGCGCACACACATACACACACACACACACACACACACACACACACACACACACACACACAAACATACACAAGCATACACATGCGAACACACATGTACATCAGAAGGAAGATATTTTACCATGTGCTTCTTCCATTTGAGCTCAGTCAAGACATATAAGTGGTTGAATGACCAAATTAATGCTGGGTTCGGCACCCTATCAATATCGATATCGAGTTCCACCAAGCTCATCCATTTATCAATTCAAACAAGAAGCAACAGCCGGTTTCTTTTGGTAGTACTTTGCCGATCTCATACAGTGTGACTGTCCACAATGAGTTCCAGTACACCATGTACAATGTACACTCCAGCAGTGGGCTCCAGGACAATGGCCCCTCTGATACATGCATGTGGATTCCAGGACCATCCCCTCTGATACATGCATGTGGATTCCAGGACCATCCCCTCTGATACATGCATGTGGATTCCAGGACCATCCCCTCTGATACATGCATGTGGATTCCAGGACCATCCCCTCTGATACATGCATGTGGATTCCAGGACCATCCCCTCTGATACATGCATGTGGATTCCAGGACCATCCCCTCTGATACATGCATACACATGGTAACAACATTACCCAGGTCACGGCTTACCAAGGCCAAGTCGTCATCCTCCAGCACATGGGTACACTGGGACATCTGAGTGATTTGCGAGTAGAACGCATGCGCACATGCCCATAGGAGCAATAGAGCATCGTTGACCAGATCATTGTCCAAATCTTTGCATGACTGCGCCACGGGGAGTAAACCAGCAAAACACATCAAAATGATTTAAAAGAACAGTTGAGATATATGGTATTGCATCGTCCATCAAGATTATCAATTATCCGGAATGGCTGTTGTTGTTTGGCTTTATTTAGAGTGGAGTTCCAAAACAGGCCTAAACCTAATGACAATGGTCCCACTGATAATAAGAGAAAAGAAAAAAACATATAAAAATATGCGGACAAACAGAACAGAGAAGAAGATAAGTTAGATAACTAATATGAGCATGGCTGGGATCATGTTCACATTGATCCGGGGAGGTGTTCAACTACATCAGGCCATGAGTAGCTACTAGTATGTGCCAGCTGTTATCTTCTCTACACCTGGGCAGTTACCAAAGGATGACATCGTGTTATGGTGTTACACATAATCATACCTCGGTTATCCGGACCCCAAAGTTACAGGCACTTCGGTCTACTGGGCCCGCTTTGGGCGAGTTTCAGTGGAGATATTACTACTCTTTTCTCACTTTTGTGGAAATAGTGACGTCATATGCCATATCTATGGCCTTTCCCATCAAAATGCATGTGATTCTGAGTTACAGACGTTTCAAAGTTACGGGCAGTGCTCGGTCCCGGACCGCCCGGATAAACGAGGTACGAGTGTACTAGATATAGATATAGACAAAATGTGTAATCACATGACTAACCTTCAGGGGTTCAAGTAGACACGAGTCCAGGACACTAGCCAAGTATCCGAGAGCCTCCAGCTTCTCTCCACTAAGAGCTGTAAGGGGCAGCACAAGTCCTAATGGAAATGAGCCTCGGTTTCTAGAGAGGTTTTGCAATACGTGATGTAGATAAGTGCAAATACATGTACCCCGCTCATACACAGACAAAGCATAGCTAGCGGCTGCTATCCCAAGTACTCATACACAGACAAAGCATAGCTAGCGGCTGCTATCGCAAGGATGGACGGGTGGCTCCTTGATGTGAAGCAACAAGGAACACAGATTCACCGTAGCTACCAACTTGGCAGAACACATTGTGTAATTTATTTCAAGGCCGTTTAGGCCTATCGAGGCGGTCTCCATTTCTGTACAGTTAGGATGAGAATATGAGAATGCAAAGTGAGCATAGACTGAGGAGAAATAACACGAAGAATAGGACAACTGGGAAGGAATAGGGAATTTGATCAATTTTGATCAATGGGGAAAACAAGGAATATCAGTGAATACCTTTGCAGTTGCAGTTGAACTGAAGCTTAGCTTTAATGGAACATACAAGTCCCACAGTGTGCATATTGCAGGGGAAATCCCTGTTAACACTTCACTGAAACCGAAGGAATGACGAAGATGAGTAGGAGTTAGAGGAGGAGGATGAGAAGGTGGACGAAAAGGAGGAGGAGGAGGAGGAGGAGGAGGGAGAGGAAGAGGAGGAGGAGGGGAGGAGGAGGAGGAGGAGGAGGAGGAGGAGGAGGAGGAGGAGGAGGAGGAGGAGGAGGAGGAAGAGGAGGAAAAGGGAAAGAGGAGGAGGCATCCCCAACCAGTTCACAAATGGCACCCAGGATATTAAATTCAAACGTAGCCCAAAGACCCAGGGTCACATTTCCTGTGCTCTTACAGTAGAAGGTATTGCTGATCATAGCTGGCACTCACGTTTCTTCGGTGGGTTGAGCAGATTGATCTCCGCAGAGCTAGTGCTCTTGACAAAGGCAACTCTCCTTAAGAGGGACTGTTGGATGGCTGAATCTAGCTGTCCTTGAATGCATCTGACAGCTGAGATGATTTCAAGCTGCTTGCAATAGGCCAAGTCCGCCGTGGACTCACTTTTCTGAACGTATATGTACACAATGAGGAAGAGCCAGGAATGTTGCAGATTAGAAACTTGATAGAGGTCATTGAAATTGGAAAATGGCCACAAATTTGGCAACCTATGATGATGCTCCCTGTCACACCATGCCTACCCACTCCCTGTCACACTATGCCTACCCACTCCCTGTCACACCATGGCTACTCACAATCAGCAACACTGAAGACACAATCAGGTTTTGCTATAACAAATATCGGAATTAACAAATGGTCCCATTGTGTTGTTCTGGACACATGGGAGAACATGTACCAAACTCCTTTCAGCCAGTACGTAACTGTGCTCAGGGCAATGCTCACCGATAGGCACTCGAGCATGGGTGTCATCAGATAGTCCAGCGATTCCCACATCTCGTAACAGTAGCAGAACTTGACCAGACGCACAGCAGACTCGGATGTGATGACATCGCAAGCTAGTGAAGAACACCACACGACAGACAAGCACAAACAACCCGAAAATGGGCCCTCAGTGCCCTCAGGCTCTACTTTACACCAAATGCATTGTAGAGAATAAATGTAAAAAAACCTGTGTCTGGTTAATACCGTATGGACTGTACGGATACGCTGTGTATCACCTGGATCTGGGAGCAGGTCATCAGAAAACTGAGAACATTTGGAAAGGGGAATTCCTCACTACGTTTTCGACATGATATCTCCGCAAGGCAGAGCAGACCATCTTCTTTGCGATATGTGAAGCCACACGACCCAAGTACTCAAATTTTGGTGTTGCGTTCCTTTAACGTAGAGCAGAGCATTATTGTATGTAAACGGGCTCAAAGAGCTAGCTGTCAGGTGATAAAGTTGCCGACATGCATCTGAAGCAGAGGATACGAGCAATTCATGTAAAGTCACCCTCGTGAATAACGTCCTCCTTGGGTACATGTATAACGACAACTCGCAAGCAACGACACAACCTTCAGACCTAGTGATTATTTTACTGCACACTTGCAACCTCACGAATAACAACTCGTGAATAACGGCACTTCTCATGAATTATTGAGGGTCGCTATTTTCAAGGTTGACGGTACGCGAACTCACCGTCCTTATCTATGGCCATGTCCAATTGACTGACGCGACGAGAGCCATCCAGCCAAGTGCACGTGTTCTCGCCGAGGCACGTGTTCGTCTGCATTGACATGGCTACGATCTCGGCAGCCGCGTAGAACAGCTCGTGCCAGATGTCCATCAGAAGGCTAGTGTCGACGTCGCTCCCCGACCCGGTCTGGAGCGAGACGTCATTCGGCTGCCGCTGCAATGCTGCGTTGTCGCCTTGGCCTTGGCGAGATTCCCTGCCACCGTCAAAGGTCTCGTCGCGATCCCACTGGATTATCAAGAATAACAGATGAGCACACACTGAATTAACCCACGGTGTAACAACTCTCCGCGGTTGGTTGGTCTGTTGGTGTATCTATTTGCTGTTGGTACAGGCAGAGTTGATTTGGCATAAATAAAGGAGGTTTCAGAGCACTGATGTGTTTGCCGTCGTGCAATGTTGATAGACCATGCACACCGCAACACTGGAAATCAAATGAAAATATCACGGTGCGCATGAGCCTCGGTTAGACTGAGTATCCGCATCCGTGGAAATGCCGCCACCCTCCAAGGGCCAAATCAGAATGAGTTGTATATGTTTGACGATCAACAAGCACCGTGTGCACCCGAGATTTACATCTAACTTAGCCCCGTGTTCATTGTTCTAATGTGTCTAGCTCAACCCCTGATGATGATTAGCATCGCTACATGATACCAGTACCCATTTGTGAAGCATTTGCTGAAGCCTTTGCTGAAGTTTTTGCTGAAGCCTTGTCTGGTACATGTGTTGTCAGAGGTTTTCCTCATTTCTACGCCCAGCCCTGCGCCATCTCCATACTTGGACAAATGACGAGATAGCTACATTCGAAAGATTGTTTATTACAACAAGAAGATGGAAACACAACTGGCCAAGACAAACTGAAGACGGAAACAGCTTTTCACACCACAGCAACACGCGCATGCACCAACACCACATACACATGACGTACACATAATAACGTACTACAACACACACATGTACCTTATCTTGCATGTAGAACATTATTTCAGGACGAAAGGAGTGCAGCGTTCTCCGTTGTGGATCATCCATCACCAGGAGCAGTGTCAGCAGCTGGGCTCCCTTACCCCACGGAATCGACTGGATGAGGTGGCGCTCGGTTTTGTTACGCGGCCAAAGTTGCTGCACAGCAAGCGGAATGCAAATGCAAACATTAGGCATTACAGGCTCTGGAAGCATGTCGTGCTCCTTGCACAGAGGGATGCGGGAGCATGGCTCTCTACTCACACGCTGGTACATGGTAAAGTCATGATGACAATTTTTAATCAGGGAGAGGTCCCCCCCCCCCCCCTCCTTCTCCACCTCAAAGTCAACAAGTGTCTCTAGGTCTGGCCTACTGAAGATCAGTTAATTGCTGGGTGCAAGAAGCCCATTCAATAATAGGGTTAATACATGCCTGTTTAGTTGCCATATGGTACCATAGAATGACCGACTCCAGGCAAGCACCATCCTGCATGTCTGCCAGGGTTTGAGACTACATTGCACAGTGAGACCTGTCTAAGACGACCGCTCAAGGGACCTAAAAACGTGGTCGCTGTTACCAGGTGGTGTCCTTATCCAGGGTCATTTGACTGGACATAGCAGCCCTTGGTGTTGGTTTCAGTGGTCTTTAGAACAGGTGGTTGCCTTAACCGAGTGGTCGCCTTAACAGGTTTTATCGTATTGATAAAGCTTACCACGGCAAAACCTGTCTAAGCCGACCGCTGGACCGCTCAGACGTGGTCCCTGTGTACAGGTGGTCATAGACTACCAGTGCCACTATCACTATTTACTTCAAATCACTTTGATTCATCCAAGGCCATTCAACTAGAAATACCATTCCTTGGTCCAGGCTGTAGTGGTCCTCTAGGACAGGTCATCTCCCTATCAGAGTGGTCGTTCTTGACAGGTTCTACTGTAGTAATGGATTTCAAACCAGCAATTCTACTCATAAAGTGAAATGTGATAGTGACACCAGTCGCCTGTGGCCTAACCTTCTCAAACTCCTTCATTGTCGTGCATGGCTTCTGTCGGAAAACGCCGCGCTGCTTCTTCCTGGAGCTGAATGCCGTGCGACGAAACAGCATCATATTGAGCTGCATGGGAGGTACAAGGCAGAGGAGCAGAAATACGTACATATACAGACAATAGGTATGCAGTGGAAGAGTTATGAAGTTAGTATTTGCACAGGACTGTTCAGTCACCCCAAGTGATTGGCGGAGTGAAGACCAGACGACAAAGTGGATATGAGCATGTTTGCCAAGTAAGTAATTGATAGCCATCTGGCCACCTTACGCCTGCACTTCCTGTTGCTCGTTCTAGACATGGCCTCAACAGTGAACACCATATCCTTTCTCGCTGCTGCTGCTCGCAGGAATGCTCTACCTGCTGCCTGCCGTACCGCTACCTCTTGTTCAGAGTTTGTTCGATTGTGTTTTAATCATTCACAGGGCCATGAAGCCATGCGGTGTGATCGATAGCCCAGTACCTCCGCTCAACCAAGAGAGTATGCAAACACACGTACCTGTATACATGCAGTGGACAAGTCCGTCATAGCGCTTGCCACCGCCTGCTGTCGACCGGCATTCTTCTCCATCTCCACCACCCACTGGATCTCCTTCAGAGCTTCCTGTGCGATGGCCTGAATCGCAGTGTGTGTATGTGTGTAGAGCAACACAGAAAAGCTACTGTGAATTCCATGGCAACAAGGTAGCAGGGCTCCAAAAATCAATTATTATACTTCCGTGGAATATACAACTGCTATGGCCATCTTATGCGGACTTGGTATGTCTTTGTTGCAGAGATATTCATCTTGTTGTTGTTGTCAATCAAACTGAGTTCTCATCTCTTGGAGGTCTATTCCTCACTCAACGGTCGGAAGGTGGAAATGGGGCTGAAGCCCGGTGCAAAACAAGTGAATTCTGTGAAATGGCCAACGTCGGAGAGTCAATCATTCAGCTGCTGTGTTTGTATGCGGTAATATCAAATGTATAAGAGACGGGAGTCACCATTCCGGACTTGGACATTGACCGATCGTGAAGATTCGGCAAGAAATACCGTCTGCTCTGGCCGTGACATGCACGACACTGCGAGGCTTGAAAAGAAAAACTTCCTACCCCCCTCCCTCCCTCAACACACACAGATATGCCAACGGCTAGCTCCCACCGTTGTAGTCCTACAAACTACTGATGACGACTGCTAATACCAGCCACACTGCATAGAGTGAAGAGAATACAAACACAGTAAAACCTGTAACTAAAGACCACCGTGACTAGCGACCAGCCTGGTACTACAGACCACCGTGACTAGCGACCAGCCTGGTACTAAAGACCACCGTGACTAGCGACCAGCCTGGTACTACAGACCACCGTGACTAGCGACCAGCCTGGTACTACAGACCACCGTGACTAGCGACCAGCCTGGTACTACAGACCACCGTGACTAGCGATCAGCCTGGTACTACAGACCACCGTGACTAGCGACCAGCCTGGTACTACAGACCACCGTGACTAGCGACCAGCCTGGTACTACAGGCCACCGTGACTAGCGACCAGCCTGGTACTACAGACCACCGTGACTAGCGACCAGCCTGGTACTACAGACCACCGTGACTAGCGACCAGCCTGGTACTACCGACCACTTCGCCAGGCACGGACGGTCTCACATTCATATACGGTTGTGCGGTGCAAACCTCTAACTAAGGACCACCTGCCACTAACGACCGCTTTCTCTGGCCCCAAGGGGTGGTCGTTAGTCACAGTTGTTACTGTATGTGAAATGTACGCATGACAAACCTGTGCCTCACCTCCGTACGTAGTGGATACCGCAATGCTATGTAGCCATGACACACGGACAGTGTGATCTGAGTACGCAGTCGTACGTAGCGCACCAGCCTCAACGGCACACAGTGCTTCATGAACAATGAACACCACAGCAGACTTGGCAGTACCTGAACAAGAGCAAATCATGGCAAAACAATACAGCACTCTGTAGGGCTTTGAATAATTATCCTATCCACGACGGGAATTAACCGTATTGCGTGACCGATCCTTTCAATGTTCTCATCTTTCCTTTCTCTTGCCCACCTGGACTCCTCCTTGGCTTACCCTTTTCTCTCTAGCTCTTCTCTTCTACCTTCTTGCTATTATTCACTTAATGTGGGGTTTTGAATATATCATGGATTAACTCTGTAGGGCGGTAGCTAGGATTTTCTGTCCAACAAATTGTCAATAGGTGTAGAAATTGGCTTGATGTCTGCAGCATTGGGTATTACGCTCCTCGGCTTTCGTCTTGTTGAGCACTCTCGGTAGGCTGTTCTAGTGCTGCTGAATTACACATCCCTCGCTACTTTTCGTAGTTAGAGCACTCTGGCGCTAGGGCAACGAGTCATCTTAAAATGTCTGCGGTGTCACCTTTGCACCATGGCCGGTAGCTCGGCTTACTTGAAGCTCATAGCTGTACTGCTGAGGCCTATAGGCCTCTATGGCCGAAACAGCTAGCTGTCTACAGCATTGGGTAGGTGTAGTACTAGAAACAGTAGAATGCGAGTTTGCCTAGAGGCAGCATCTTGACTATGAAGGGCATGTAAGTGATACCACCGTGTATGCTTTGTAATGAGTGCCAAACTCATGCTCGTATAATATTAATAACATGATTTTACAGATTGTTGGGGGGGGGGGAGTGTAAGCGGGTACATGGGGCAGGGGGGGGGGGGAGGGGGAGGGGGTAATTGGTAGAGGAGGACAGGACAAGTCACATGGCTTCATACCTCAGCTGTGAATCCGCGTGTCATCATGTCCTGTGATATTTTGTAGATGTTGACAATGACTGCAGCAACAAACAACGAACAACACATCGCAAACCACAGTCAGAGGCTTACAGGGGGACATGCCCGCACATGCAACACGCAAGCAATTAGTGAATACCAGTGGAAAAAGTCTGCACGGCTCTGGAGCAAACGAGTGCTAGACGAGTCCAACTCGGAACAGCCGAAGAGATACGAGACACACAATCGTATGCACAGAGCTTTCTGTATAGCGATTATGAATCCTTGAACCATTGGTATTGATGCTTATAGTGAGTCATAGCAGACTAAAATTGTCTAACCATTGTACGCAATCCAGCAAAGGCTGTAACGAGAGACAAGCGGTTGACCGACTGCCTGCCAACTCTCCAGCAGCTGTAGGGCAATCTCTCTTGTCTCCGGATTCTGCAGGGAGGGTGCAACAACAAGACAGACTTCACCTTGGATGTACCGTGTTTTACTGGCTATGAGTGGAGCCCCAATTGGCTTGGGGTCTCGATTTACCGGTTCTATATCAATATGATCAATGGCGGTTAAACCCCGGTTATAAGTCGATTACCCCCTTTTTTTTAAATTCGGTACTATTTAGGTCACAATAGGTTGACTTATAACCGAAATACAGTGTACTCGAGAACTTGCATTCAGTGGTTAAGTGTACAGTTGCGCCACAGTTCCAAACTGAATATATATAAAGAATCCCAACTGGATGAAGAATTCAAAGTAACCATGTCACGGTCAAGCATGGCTGGGTAGTCATAACAAAATAACCGTTCTGGTTACAGTGGTTGGCGGCTGTCTGGATTATGGTGATAGCAATGACTGGATTCTCGAATCACATGCTGGTGGGATGATGTTACCCACAGTCCCCCCCCCCGGGCCCAACCTGATGCCCAGGATCTAGTTCAGTTACATCAGAGGTATCACCCTGCTGTGAATGGGTCCGATTAAACGGTAAACAGTGTATGCCCACACAAAAACAGGACCCAAGTGCATTCAATTGTCAGCATTGCCGCCGTGGCTCCGGCTGGGATGCGATGTAGCACTTCCAATGCCTATTGGCCCGGATATCTACAGACATGTCAGACTGGTATTACCAGATGGAAATGTGAGGTACGGCAAACCACACGTTTGTTGCATAGCAGAGTACGCAGCAACTTCCAAACAAATTGAAAAACACACACACACACCCGGCGTATCAGGTGCCAGAGACATAACCTCCACAGACCGCAATACACTGGTAGGGTGGTAGTACCAGACTGCAATACAGTAGAGTAGTAGTACCTGATACGTTGGATCCTTGAGCATTAGCAGCTCGTACTGACAGCGAAGATACCCTGTAGTACATTCCACCTGGAAAGGCAGCGGAAAGTGCACCGTCGGAAAGGAATAGAAACACCGCATCAAGAGTGAACACCAGCAGCTACAACTTGCTATGTAAGACTGAGGACCAGTACGTACGGCTACAATTTGCCTTGTAAGACTGAGGACCAGCAAGGCTACTGATACAGTCTACAACACATAAACGTGCCGCTTGAGACCTGCGTTGGTTCTACCACACGTGACCGTTTAACCCATTCAGGAAATCCTCTTCCACAAAAACAATAATCAATGTTCGTTATCACTCATAATTCGCTACCTCCCTCCCTCCCTCTCGGGCCTGTGCCTCCAGCAAACTCAGTCGCAAAAAAAAAGGAAATGGATGACGAAGGATACCTATGGAAGCATGGTGACAAATAAACACTACGAAGACTGACATCCAGATGTGAATGTGGAAATTGAGGTGCAGTAAGCAAGTAAGTAAGCGTAGGTGATGTAGATATGACTGGTAGGGTGGGTGGGTGGGTGTGTGTGGGGGGGGGGGGGGGAGTGCCTCGATTCTCGCAACCCTGCCATCTCTTATCAATAGCCACAACCGTGACTCAATACTTAGTCGAGATGAATACCTGTCTGTGAACAAGACCTGTGGCTTGCGCCCGCTTCAGTGAGGCTTCTGGACCAGGTTTGAAGTAGATATGCGCAGCATTTTGTCTGAATAAGTAGGTGTTAATATGTGGTGTTGTCTTTTGTTTTCGACACATGGCCTTGTTACTCTTACTGCGCAGATATCAACATGGACAATTCTGTCGGCATGATTGTTCGTGCCTGGAGATAGACAACGTAGCATTTTGCCAATCTAGCACATTTTCTGCACATCTGTATTGTGAGATTCTGCGCAGCTTCCTCTCCCACACCCTCCCGCTAATATCTACACCACCTAATCTTACTTCGAAGTACTTACTGCACCACCTCAATATCCACATTCGCATCTGGTCTTTGCAGTGTTTATTTGTCACCATGCTTGCATAACTTATGAGTACCCTTTGTCATCCATGTCCTTGTTTGTCATCCATGTCCTTGTTTGTCATCCATGTCCTTGTTTGTCATCCATGTCCTTGTTTGTCATCCATGTCCTTGTTTGTCATCCATGTCCTTGTTTGTCATCCATGTCCTTGTTTTTCCAAACTCTGATGACATGATGATGGGTCAGGGCCAACTATTTAGTAAATTGAGAAAATCAGTCGTTCACAGTGAAGCTGAGACCGTTCAAGTTAGAGAACTGTAAGCAATGTGCAAACGGCTGCAAAGGAGTATGCGATCAAATTCGCAAAGGATTGGTTTGTTCTAGAGACGTGTCCTCACCACTGGCTGAACGAGCTCAGAACCACCGCACAGGGCGTCCAAGTCTGTGCTTGAGGTATCTGATTGTTTTCCTTTGCTCTCCGACTCCATCCTTTCACTGTCATTCCGAATCTGGCTCTCGCTGCCTTCGCTCAGCAAATGCCTGCTTGCGGACGATGAGCGCGAGCGTGGGTGAGGCTTGATGTAAGATTTGATTGCAAGTCTTGAGTAGCAGAGGGTCACTGCCGCTCCATAGTGCTAGAACACCAGTGGGAGTATGTGCATGCAAACCGACATGCACACAGACAGACACACACATGGACACACACATGGACGCAAACACCGTGCCACGCACAAAATACAATGAAATTGAAGCTCTATGGGTCTCCACATGCATGCCTGTAATTTGCCCAACGTTACACACTCCTGGCTCCGCTTCTCCTTGGTGATATGCACTGGTTTGGGCTTGGATGTTTCTCCTAATTGTCATTGTAGTTGTCACTGACATGCTATCTTTCTGACAATGTCTAACTGACACCGGTACTATGATGCAAAATCCCCCTCCCCCCCCCCCCCCCCCTCCCATATTTGCATTCACACTAGTATGGTCACGGGGATGCTTTTTGAAATGTTGTGCACCAGGGGACACGATAACGGTCGGACATCGGACATTTTCCGACCATTTTCGATCCGAATCCGGTGCTTTTTTTCTTGAACGGACAATTTGTCCGATCGAAATTCACAAAATAGCGTCGCTGGGAAAGAGAACGGCTGAGGACAATGACGCTCTGCCTGGGAAGAAGTCTCACGAAGTCGGAGCAGCAACCTGTGACAAGAGGGTTTCACAGCAAGACAGGGAGCTGTCCACTTCAGTGTAGCTCCAGTTTGAGCGTAGCAAACGATCGAGGAGTTTTGAAATGAAATTTCTTCGCTTTCTCGCTACAATAGGAACTATTACGCGAGACGCTTGTACAATCCGAAATATTGAAAACGTCCCTGTTCCAGGGAAACAAGGCGTCAGAAATGAGTGCCAGCTTGCGATATGCGTCTATCGAAAGGAGCAGTCTACTGCAAATCCAGTCAATTACGCTCCTGTTGCACAGGCGCTGTGCAAGATCGACGGAGCAGCAGCAGCAGCGAAGGTTAGTCAGAAATTCAACGTCGCGTAGAAACTACGTGCTGTTCAAAGAGCACATCGCGTTTGCAAAGATGGGAGCCTTCAGCCAACTCGAGTAGTGATAGTCACATGTTGTCAATCTTGGAGCTGGCAACAAGACTGAGTTAGAATGGGCAAGCAGGTGCCCACTTTGTCTTTTGTCGACTGCGTAAAAATGAATATCTTTGATCTGCCGCTGAAAAACCAGCTCAAATCCGAAATGTGCAGAAACACTGCAGGCTCATATCACAGTTGCTATGTTTGCTGAAAAACGCACAGCGATTTGAATCAGTGTTACACTACTTGAGATCTGTGTGATGATCATCCTTGATGTGACCAGCAATACCGCGGTGTGATGTAGCATGTACATGCATGTGTGCATTATGCAGTGGTGTCGTGTGTGAAATTGGTGAAGACAATAATAATTAAACAAAGTGCGTAGCCGCTCCAGCTCCTCATCCAACTTTGAAGGCGAACATAATCGACGAGCAAGATCCACTAGATTACGAACGAGATTAATTTTGTACGACCTCGCAGTAAAGGAGTCAAACAATGTACAAGCCGGTGAACGTTGGTTTCCGGTACACTGATGTAATTACACCACCCATACCAGACTTCTCTACAAGAACGTCCAAGAAGGACAATTTACTAGAGGATTCAAACTCACAAGTAAACTTCAGTGACAATAATAATTATTTTTTATTATGAGTACCAGACTTGTAAAAAAATCAGTGTCCGGCCATGTCCGACCGGTTCCAGAAGTGGCAGGACATTGTGTCAGAGCAATTTCGAAATCTTATCGTGTCCCCTGTGCACATATCTTGAAGAGAGTGCGCAGTGTGTCAGTTTCCAGGTACCAAGTTAATGTTGCACTAGGCATGCCGTGTGTTCAGCGTGTTGGTTATCAACTGGTCGTGTCAAGCAAAGACTTTGCTCACTCAAAGCATCCAGCAGCCCAGCTTCTCAGCCATCATTCTCCACAGCACACAATTATTGCATTTGAGGGGAGTGCTACAGACCACACCTGGCCCACTAACCTTCTGATCAAAGAGAGCGTGTCCGATGGCTACCACTCGCTGGCAGTAGTTCTGAGAGAGGAGCTTGTGAGAGTATTTGTTCAGGACTTCGGCCAGGGCGTTTGACCTGAACATGACACACACAGGGGATGAACACAAGTAGAAGTAAATGCTAAGATACCTGTCAAGGCGACCACTCGGATAAGGCGACCACCTGTCCAAGAAGACCACTGAAACCAGGATCAAGGGATGCTATTCCAGTCAAATGACCCTGGATAAGGAGACCACCTCAGTGCTAACAGAGATCACATTTTGAAGGTCCCTTGAGCGGTCGTCTTAGACAGGTTTCAGTTGTCTTAGACAGGTTTCACTGTCGTCTTAGACAGGTGTTTTACATGACCACCAGGTACTGACTGGTATGATCATGTTTTGGAAAGTTGGAAACTTCAGATGCACTTTGTTTCCCCTTGGGTCTAGAGTGTGGGCGTGTTGATTGCCCTGCCAATAGGCCATTCTACACAGTGAAGAGATCTACCGTCGACTGCTACATGCGCTGGCCTCAATGAGAATGTCCCGGAATGGTCCTCTTCACCGGAATGGTCCCGTTCACCGGAATGGTCCCGTTCACCGGAATGGTCCCGTTCACCGGAATGGTCCCGTTCACCGGAATGGTCCTCTTCACCGGACTCCTTCAGAGTTCAGGTCCAGCACATCATCAGTGTACCAACAGTATACCCCCCCCCCCCCCCCCCAGAGTGTGCTACGCCTGATCCAGCTCTGCATAGGGTCTTGGTCGAGCGTAGTCGGATCTTTGCGTCATAATACCGTACAGGTCTGAGGGGGACCAGGGGAGTCGCGGGGACTGTCTGATCAAAAACAACGGTGCCCTGCCTTGAGGCCGGCCTTGTACCGGTGTGGAGCGTACCGCGGCATGACGTCAGAAGATCCAACTACGCTCGACCAAGACCTTATTCATATTCATATCACAGCTGGATCAGACTTTGCACACTCTGGGGGTTTATGGCTGTGCTCTTGATTGTACGTATGGCCATTGGCCATGAAACCCTCCCACTGATTTTCGTGTGTGTGCATACACGTGCAGCATCTCCATGTACATGTACCGTCGACACTCCTGTGTCATGCTGCACCTACCATCGACACTCGAATGCCGCCTGCTGGCTGTGATGCTGATGTCCATGCTTGTCTCGGCCCTCCGACGACGGTTGGTCGGTGCTTTTCACCCGTCTTGAGATGGTGCAACTGGCACCGACGGCGGTGCCGAAGGCTAAACTGGGTGCGCTATGCTGCGAGCCATGCGACAGTTCCCATCCATTCATCACATTAGTAGCGACACCATTGTTGCGCTGTTGGTGCTTCTCGGCGGATTCGACCCTCCTCTTCTGGATCTGCGCCACGAGTTCGCTTTTTCCGTAGGTTTTGTCGTTCACAGTCGGATCTGTTTTGAAATGCGACGGCGTGCTTCTCTGAACAGCCGGTTGGTAGCTGACATTCGTACCTCGCAATGCCTCAAGAACCTCGTCCTCGAACGCTAATAGCACTGGATTAGGCCCGTGCTGCGAGAAACGAGTGAAGCTTAGTTCGGTGTAGCCAGCATCCATGTCGACGGCGTGTGGAAATTCGATCGTAGCTTTGCGGGCAAAGGCGCAGGTCGTCAATCTTCTTGCCCAACGGACACCTTCCAGGCAGCCTGGGACGGCCACATCCTACACGTCTAACTACCTTACAGTATCCATCATGATACTATTCTCTCGTCTAGGTTGGAGAGCCTTGATTGAAGGATAATTTCATTTTATGACTGCTGAATGAAAAATTTGCATTCGTCTTGCCACACTAGTCACTTGGGGCGGGAGTATGCAGATCAGAACGAGTAGATCTACGGCAGAGAACTCAACACGGCTAGATCATGTATGATGTAGATCGACTCGGTGTCTGTATGATGATGATTGTATCTTGCTCGCGTCGCTTGCCTTGGTCGTCAAATCCCGTGCATGCAACGGGCATAGCAGCTGCACCGACGTATCGACACGTGTGTACCTGGATTTCAAACTCCAAGACCGCGCGTCAACATGCCAGCCGTTGTCAAGTAACGCACCATAGCTGTAACGATGGTAACCATTGCATTTAAATTTTTAGTGTATGCCGCAGTATGGTGTAAGTCCGGATGACCTGGGATGTGTCGCTTTGCTGAGTGATGCACTGATGGCTAGCCTGCGCAGCTGCATGCGGCGCTCATGGTGTGCATGTGCAGGATCAGTGGGCAGTGGCAACCCGTGGAGACTGGAGTGGAGGTCGGCCGGATCATGGAGACTTGCGAGTATTATGGTAATGGAGAGCCAGCGCAGTTGTGGAGTGATGGAGAAAAAACCGTGTTATGTCTCCAGCATGAGCCGCGTAGCTGCTGCTGTTAGTGTTCGTGCTGGCTAGCGACAACTACAGATTGGGTATCTTGAAGAAGTCGTCAAATGCAAAATACAGTCGTGCAGTGTGAGTGTACTTATCTGACGACTCCCAGGTTATCCGTGTACGTGGTGTACCACGGCTGATGTTCTTTTTTTGTTGTTTATTTCAGTCAGACTGTCACCGTCTGCAATCCGTACTTCAATCAATGAACCCAGGTCAGGACCAGGGGACGAGTTTGACATGACTGTCAGATGTCAGACGAGTCAACGTGGTCAAGGCGGTCTCAAGGTAATCGAGGCGTTGACTTCCTGTCATCTCACAGTTTGACTGCAACTCTTCTTTTGGTCAACAGACTCAACACCGACCGTGTTGTGTGTTGCGTAACAGGCACAAGACAATGTGTGACGGACATCTTATGCATGTACAGACATTGCACATGTACATGTACATGCACAAAATTAATGTACAATGTAGATGTAGATGTACCGTGATGTACAGACAGTTGTCTAGATGCTCAGGCTGCGTATAGTGCTAGTAGTGCATGTACGGACCACTGCGACCGGGCACTGGCAATTGAATTGAAGGTGTAATGTTGTACAAAGTCATGTACATAATCACTGTCTCGCCACCTTTGTTGGTTTCAGGGTTCATATAAATAATTCTATTTGAGGTATGCATACTGGCAAGTACATGTTCATGTACCTGTAGACCCGGTGATGGACTGATTCTGGTTAGATTAACTCTTTTTTACAATGGTGCTAGTGAAGCTCATACATGTACATGTATCAGATCCACTCTGATTTAACCACACACACTAGTAGCAAGTATTACCTTCACTGGGGCAGGGGTAACTGCAGTTGGATGCCAGGGCGGATACTCCCAATCCTTTTTCTGCACCTTGTCCTCACCCTTACTGACGTGTGAAAAAGAGAGTCACTTGAAATTATCGTCTCCGTCCCGAGGGAACTCGTGACGGCCGCTAACACCTTGCAAATCCAGCGGCAGATGCAGCGGGGGTGAGGGGATAAATCTCACAACTACAGAGGTGTGGTGAGACCATAAGTGAGATCCAAGTCCACCCAGAGTGTGGTGGCTTCAAGGGCTGTCGGACGCAGGGCGCTTCAATAGCCAGTCGAGCCATCTTTTTAATATTCCTTTTGCCCAGTTTCTCTCCCCTCTCCGGGGGAGACCCACGTGACCAGTTTAGGCAGTAAGCAAGTACATGTACATTGTAGTTTTGTACAAGTGTGTGTGTGTGTGTGTGTGTGTGTGTGTGTGTGTGTGTGTGTGTGGCATACTATACAAGTCACTTACATGTATTGTTTCGTCATCACACTGTGTTCCTTGACAAATGCAAGGCCCATAGTTCATACTGGTCAGTGGTCAAATCCACAGCCTCATAGTCATAGTCATAGTCATAGTCATAGTCATAGTGCATAGTCGACATACATGTAGAATCATAGCAGTAGCAAGACTTACATGTAGCCATTGGCGGATAGTGCTCCTAAAATTGGCAGAATCTGCTTGAAAAGTAGTGAAATTGGCAGAACTGTCCAATATGGCTGAGACACTTCCTTGAATTCTGCTCCATTTCTTTACCCACACACATGACACGTACATGTATGTGGATAAAGAAATGGAGCAGAATTAATTGTAGTCATGCCAAACATGCATGAAACATACCAGAAAACTCCGGTGCCTACATGTATATGTACAAGTCACATGTACATGTAATTCTGCTAGGCCTTGACGGATTATGCTAGCATAATTTTTCGCATAATTCCCACCAAAATCGAATAATCGCATAATCCGAGGCTAATTGCATACGAATCGCATAAATTGGAATAATCCGCCTTTTCGCATCAAATTCCATACAGTTGTACATGTTCTACAAGTACAAGTACAAGTAGATGCACCAGGAATTCGGAGGTTTACGACTCCCTTGATAATATGTCCAGTCCACTACAATCATTGACGTTCGTAGCTAGGTCGGACGGTGCGTTGACCCCGTTGAACTTTTGCTACTGCAGTACAACGCCCTCTACAAAAGACTCCCCTGTTATTTTGCACAGAACCATCATGTACATTAGCAGCATATGTGAGCATAATGCGGCATAATATGAGAACTTTTAGCATAAAAATAGCATAATTCGGGAATTTTTTCAGCAATGCGAAAAGCATAATTTCACGAAAATATTAGCATAATCCGTCAAGGCCTAAATTCTGCCCGTGTTTTTCTGCCGGAATTATGCACCATGCATGGGCTAGCATTGCCTAGCAAGACTACTCGTCTGTTAGATTACATATTGCCAGTGGCAGTGCATTGGTTACCTCGCACAGTGACCTTCCGACAGTGAGACTTCTGAGTAGGCCTACTTCTCAGGTTCTAACATGTTTTTCGATTTTGACAGCATGTTACAAGGCGAGGACACGTAGTGCTCCTGACTACAACCATAAACCTCAGGTTCTGTATTCCAGTTCTGTTACCAGTGCCAACACTAGCAGTGGTTACCAGGTTACTCCGAGATGACGTCATGAGTGGGAGTTGTGTGATAATGAATTTACACAGTGTTGGGAAGGCCTCTTTTACGGGCAAAGCAAAGCACAATCATCACCATGTATCAGTACAGTGAGTAGTTAAACCCAACACGAATGAAAAATGTGAAATGGAATAAAAACAATATTTGTAAAAAAATAAATAAATTAAAATTAAAATTCAATATCGAACACGAATAAAATAAAATAAACATATGTAAAAAATATACAATATCGAACACGGAATTAATTCCGGAACTATCTACTCAACCAATTCATAATGCAATACCCGCACACTGTGTCAGTGATGGAACTCCGCTACCCGATCAACATGCAGAGACCACTCAATCACAGTTGTGTGATAATGTGTGATAATGATCATGAATCAGGGAGTAGTAAATAATTAAAATACTAGTGCCGGTCCCCTCTGTCTCATTTTCAACGAATCACTATCCCTCGGTTCCTTTCCAGACATATATAAAGTAGCGTCTGTATTCCCCCTCTTCAAGAAAGGCAATCCAGAATGTCCCTCTAACTATCGCCCCATATCTCTACTCCCCATCGTATCCAAGCTTCTAGAAAAGATCGTCCTTCATCAACTGCAGCGCTATATCAACACCCACCCAGAGCTCAACATTCTTCCTCCCCAACAGTTCGCCTACCGCTCTGATCATTCCACAGAGGATGCACTTTCACTGGCTATATCAAAGTGGCAACAACGCTTGGATGACGGTCAGAACACCGGAGTGTTATTCTTGGACATGAGCAAGGCGTTCGACCGGGTCAAGCACCAGCCACTCATCAACGAGCTCTACTCCTGCGGTATTTGTGGCACAGCACTGTCTTGGTTCGCCTCCTATCTAAGCGCTCGTCGACAGACAGTGACGAACCCCTCCACAAAAAACATCCGGCGACTCCGTGACCTGTAGTCGAGGGGTACCTCAAGGCTCTGTCCTGGGCCCCGTTCTTTTCACAATCTACACAAGACACGTAACAGACGTCACACCAACTCACACATCTAACATACTCTACGCCGACGATATAGGACTCTACACATCGAGCAGCTGCATCAACACGATACAGGACCGACTATCAGAGAGCTTCGATGCGGTTAAATCACACCTCACGGAACTGGGCCTCCTACTGAACCCCGACAAAACTCAACTATTAATCGTCCGCCGGAAGACAACCCCATTTCCACCTACCTTCACTGTCATCTGTGGTAACTTCCCAGTATCCCCTTCCCAGTGTGTCCGTTACCTTGGAGTGCTAGTCGACCAGCACCTTGCCTTCAAGGAGCAGGTCGGGAAAGTTGTTGCTGACGTCAACCGTAAGCTGGCCGCATTCCGCAGAATACGACATCACATCACCACCCAGGCACAACGTTCCTTTTACCTAAGCATTATCCAATCCACCATGGAGTACACCAGCAACTGCTACGTTCACACGATATCAGCAACCCTATACAACACACTCATTCGATGCTTCAAACGTAGCCTCAGGATAACATTTGGCTACCCACCATGCCACCCAACCGCCACCATTTGTCAACGCCACAAAATTATTCCTGTCGCCATCCGTTATAACCTAAAGATATTTTGCCTTGTCTATAAATGTGTGCATGGCCGCCGCAGCCCTCTACTTGCCGAGCTTTTTGTACTTAGATCAAATAGCAACCATACCAATGCCTTGACCAGGGGACAGTCCGCCCTGGCTTTAGCCCTGCCTAATGCTTCGTCACGGTACGGTTTCTATGCTTTGCCTTACCTGGCTGCTGACAGGTGGAATTCGCTTCCAGCAGCATGCCGCCAGGCAGCCTCCTTTGCAATGTTCAACAGTACTCTTCGCAGCCTCTTTTGCAACACATAAGACATAATGGCACAGTATGCAGCCACCGTTTTCTTTTTTCTTTACTCTATTTCACGCACTTACGGCTTTCTTCATTCAGCTCTATTTCACGCACTTACCTAGGGTACCCTGTAAAAAGACTCACAGTCTGTGGGTATTGCCCTAGTAAAATAATAAATACTACTACTACTACTACTACTACTACTACTACTACTACTACTACTACTACTACTACTACTACTACTACTACTACTACTACTAGTACATGTATGACACTTGAACAGTTGAACACTTGTGAGTTTGTGACGTACCGTCGTGGGGTAGTGCTTGATGCATGCCGTCCGTCACACTGTCACCGGACTTTAACTTACTTACTTACTTGTACTGTTGTTACTTGTTAGGCACGGGCGGATAATGCCGGCAGAAAAATTGGCAGAATTCGGTACTTTTTCTGGTAAGTTTCATGCATGTTTGGTATGTGTATAAAGAAACGGAGAGAATTCGAGGAATTGCCCGCCATAAGGTTTGTATGGCTGCTTTTCGAGCAGAATTTGCCACCTTTTCGAGCATAATCCGCCGGTGCCTAACTGGAGTCTGTTGACTGTTGAGTGTTGTACTTAGCAAAGTGAATCTGGGCAACACTCTGCTAGCTGCTGTCGGCATGTCAAGCAGTGGTGTATACATGTGCTGACCCAGTCAGTTATCATGGTTATGATACCCCGTACCCTGTACATGTACCATTTTTATTTCGGCCAGTCGGCAACTATCATTTTCGTCTTGGGGGTTTGACAAGGGCTAGGCTAAGAGGAAGTAGCCATGTTGGGGCGTGAGCCCGCCTTTCGGCACCGGGAGTTGCAGCGAGCTGTACCATCCATAACTTCATAAGGCGTGGTATCCATGTGATACAGGGTCAGGGACTCTGTGACTGTGTCGGCTAGTGCCAAGTAGAGCCACTAGAGGCTGTTGTAGCTGAATCAGACCTTTTCTGCTCAAGTCAAGTGCGGAGAGTCGAAGCTACAGCTAACTCGAATCTCTCTCCCATTCATGATTACAATCTCCTCTACTACTGCTTAGTACTGGCTCAGTCGGTACTCTACCACTCTACCAGTACAATCATGTAACTAACTATACTCTATACTATTACTATAGTAAGCAGTCGTGCTAGTGCCAGTAGTAGTGGCAGTATAGTGGTATGGTGATCAGCAGGTGTCTAAAAAGTAAAAGCATCGAGCTCCGGAGTGCCGGACTCCCCGCGCCGGCCCGCGGCCCGGAGTCGAGTGTACAATGCATGCCATGTAGATACATGTAGATCCCCCTCTACGTGATACGTATCCGGTCGCGTCTGGAACGTAACGATTACGTACATGTGTACTACATGATTGTACAACCAGATCCGCTCGCTAGAAGTAGAAAACCGTCGCACGCGCTGCTATGATTCGGATCGGAGTCGTACTACGCTGCTATGATTCGGATCGGAGTCGTATGACAGTAAGTCAGTATATGGCATACTGTCATACGACTCCGATCCGAATCATAGCAGCGCGTGCGACGGTTTTCTACTTCTAGCGCTAGCGAGCGGATCTGGTTGTACAATCATGATGTAGTACACATGTCACGTGTGGCCATACATGTATCATGTCTGTCCAGTACTGCGGATGCGCCATGCGTTCCGTCGCAAGGAAAGCGACGCGCGGTCGCGCGCGCGCCGTGCGCGTGTACGTGTATGCACGGGTACGGCCCGTCGTCACCATCGTCACGCAGATTTCCAGAGTATTTTGAGCTGCGCCCATTCGATTCTTGTTCTGTCACTGTGTGGGGCAGTCTGCCACGGCCCAGAGTGGCCAGACTCTTTATGGGATCCATCGTGCACTGTCGTAGTGCGAAGTAACAGTTCTTCAGTTTTGCCTTTTGGCGTCGCATTTAGTAGGCAAAGCGAGTTGTAAGAAGTACCTGACTTGGAAGTAGGATTTGTTGTGTTGTAGTAGTACCTGTAGTACTAGTAGTAGCGGGCACGGCACACTTCGTCTTCTCGTTGCGGTGCGCCCTTGCTCTTGGCAAGGCTGGCTCAACTAAAGCCGTCCATACTAGTATTCCGGACTGTCGTGTGTTGGAATTGGTGTGGGTGAGGTGGAGCAGAACAGCCGCCGCCCGCGCGCACTGTCCTGGCCAAACACAACAGCAACGTATTATCCTGCTCTGCCCAACAACCATCTCGCTGTGAGCAGCATTTCATAGTTCGTAGCAGCGATCGGCAGCAGCGTGTGGAGCACGAACGCTGGCGCTACCTTGACGAAGTGCAGACTGCAGAATGTCGTGATTTTTGCTGCGTCCATGAAAGATCCTCTACTCGTGTTGTCTGAGCACGTGTGGTTCTAGTGTTGGTTTGTGTGCGCTCCCGGAGTCTCGGAGCAAACGGGGCCTGTATCGGGCCCCGGCGACGGTCATGGGTTGCTGCACTAGCGAGCCAATTCCCTCCAGTAAGCCTTCCATAGACGCACATAGCACAACGGTGCCGAATCCGGGTGCGCATCGCGACCCGTCCGGATTCAACGCATCCACGAACCTATCCAACAGTAACCTGCCGCCGCCGAATCAGCCCCCGCCGAAACTGCCCATTGTAACAGCGACGAGTAGCGGTAGCGGAGATCTTCAACCGTCAATCGCATCCAGCAAACTATTCGTGGCTCTTTTCGACTACGAAGCACGCGTTCCTGAAGATCTCACTTTCAAAAAGAATGATTTGTTAGAACTTGTGAATGGCGAAGATCCCAACTGGTGGCTGGCTAGACATACGCGAACGCAGAAGGAGGGCTTCATTCCCAGCAACTTCGTGGCAAAAGCTCAGTCCATCGATGCTCAACCGTAAGTCATCTCCACTTTGTTCAACCTCGTTTTGCTGTGGTCATAATTTCGCACTTCACCTTGCCGGCGGTGTGATGGAGTCCGGGCAAAATGATGAATGTAGAATGTAGATGGTGTTTCAGGGTAAGAAGTTACTATACTAGTAGATCTACCTGGCGGTGGCGTTTCGAAAGTAACCCTTTATGTATTTTGTCCTGCGTGGATCCCCGATGGTGCGTGCCTATGGGTACCAGTACAGATGTTCAAGTGTCGTTTTGTAAAATGTCAGTGTAACAATATCCAGTGGACTTGGTCTCGCTTGGCTTGGGATGTTCCAGCATTTCAGTCGGGTGTGATTGGCATTTCGAGAGAAACGACTCGTCGCCCTAGCGATCGCTGACACGAGTCTTATGAAGTTATGTGTTCTTCATGCGGCCAACTCAGCTGTCGGTAGAACAGTCTGTGCAGACACCGGGACACAAGTAGCTACTAGTACTAGCTACACGCGCGTGTGGGTGTCTGTCCTGCACACAGGACAATGTGTAAAAACACTGTGACTGGAGTTGTTGCCTCAGGTGAAGCTGTACGCTGCACACCACATGCTGCTCCAGAAGTAGGTAGATCATGTGGTGCACATTCAGAGCCTGAAGTCTGAACAAAGAGTGGAAGAGGAGTGGACAATGAGAATCCAAGTCAGAACAATAGCCTGTTGCCATACTTCCACTGTGTTTCATGTGTGCCACTCTGAAAATATCTGAATGAGCGACCAGTGAATTCAAATAGGAAGTGTGAAGCTGCAAACTGATTAGTGATTATTGATGCTCATGATTCGCACATAATTAGTCATCACCAAATCCTGACTCATGACATGGGTAGCGACACAGCCTAGATAGTCATGGCTATGCTGCAGATCTGCAGGTCATAGTCATAGTTGAAGGAAAGTTTCTAAAAGTGTAACGTTGTGCATGATACCCTGTAATCATATTCCAGCTAGGTCCAAAAGTCCGATCGGGAAACTTTGCTGGCCATTACTCTGTGTGGTGAGGTCGAGCTGGAAAGCCGATCAGTATCTGCAAGGTTGAGCCGGAAAGTTGATCATCATCTGTAAGGCCGAGTTGCATTGTGGTGTCTTGGTCCTATTTTCGCTAACCAGAGCACGCTACTAGGATCGGTTGGTGTGACTATAGTGGTAGAACAGGGGATCCCTGGCTCCCTGCCGCACTGGCCTGGGTGTGCTGTGTGCGCGCCAATGTGCATGTCCCCCTGCACATGAGATGTTGCCGTGTCGCAAACGTACGCACGTGCATGGGGGCAGGGTATGTGCGGCCGCAGACTCAAGCAGGTCTTTGCTAGCCTGGACAGTGGGACACCGGTGTTGGATGCAGTGCAGTACTGGCGGGTTCCGAAGAGCGGAGCGCCGAAGAACGAACAGGCTAGGATTTCACCAAGCACAGCATACCAATGTCAACTGTGCATAGCCTTTAGAACATGGGACTAAGAATGCCTAGGCTAGGAGGTTGACCCCCCCCCCCCTCTCCCAGTTCTCCGGCACCCGGCAGCAGTACTGCAGTGGTATTCGAGTAACATGATATTGACGTCAATGTGCCTTGACATGCAGGCGCGTCGGAACGACTTTGGAAGTGGGGTGGCCATGGAAGGGGGGTCCGGGGGTCCTCCCCCGGGAAAAAATTTCAAAAATTAAAGCCAATTGCAAGCATTTCCGGGCATTTGGTGCCATTTCAGTGTACGGTAACTACAATGAAAGACTTTTTGATTCTGCAAAAAACCAAGAAGATGCTACGATCGGGGACAAACATTACCCTCCCCCGGGAAAAAAATTCAAAAATTGAAGCCAATTGCAAGCATTCCCAGGCATTTGGTGCCATTTCAGTGTACATGGACTTTTGATTCTGCAACAAACCACGATCGGGGACAAGGATTTGCCACGTTTGCGCTGAGATCATCGCGCTTTGTTGCAGTGTGCTAAAAAAAATATAAAAAAATAAAAAAATAAACGGCCGAAAAAGTGGGGCGGCCATGGCCGCCCCGGCCGGTGCGGTTCCGACGCCCTTGGACATGTGAGAACAGTGCTCGTGGCACTCATTCTTAGTAGGGTGTTGTAATACAGTCAATGCCGATCGTTGGACAGCTTGCACTAGTGCCCGGCAGTGTGGCTTTCTTAGTCTCAAGCATGCGCACATAATGTTAATGTTCACGAGAGGGCACTGATGTGGAGATTGATCCACTGGGTGTGTACTCAACACCGAGTGCTGTACCCAGGAGTCGCAGGGTCTGGGTAGATGACGTGGGCCACTGCAACGCTAGATTGTGTAGATTGTGTGGATTTCGGACCCGGACCGTCCGTTCCAGTGATTTGCACACGCTCGCATAATGCGGCATATGGCATCGTTTGTCTGGGTCGCGCTTAGGGTCAGCAGGCCAAGGCCACGATCTCTGGCTGCGTAGATTACGGATTACGCATAACGAGAGGAAGCACAGTGTTCCTGCTGTAACTCGCATTAACTATCATCTGACTGCACTAACTACAATGTCCTAAAGATGTAATTGATATAGGCTGCAGCGAGTGTGGGCAATATCGCACAAGTGAATTAATTTAAGAATTTAGTGGCACATACCACTCACTCGCATGGTATCACCCACACTTGCTGCAGCCTATATCAATCACATCTTAAGGACATTGGGGTCAGTGGAGTTTGATTGTCACTAACACGTGCAACTCAGATTTACAACAGGAATGCATTTTCTTTCTCTTTATGTGTATAAGGCTCTGCACCTACAGTCCGTTTCAAAATGACTAGCAATCCTGGCGATCGTCCGGGGAGTTTGCCGTCTTACCGCATGAGCTGCCTGGAAACTCGCTGTGAACTCGAAGAAATATTCCGCACAAAAGTATGAAAAATGACTAAACTCACTCACGTAGGTATGTCTGTTCTTTTTTGCAAACAGGGAGTCGTAATATTTTACGACTCCTTGTTTACAACAAACAAGTAAGTGTTTCCTCGATACGGAGTCGCAGAGGACATGTCGAAAGCGTGGAAAATGTTAAAGCTGGCCATGAATCCTGTTTTGTCATCTAACAGTTTCTTTGAGCTGCGATTCAATTTACTCTCATCGTGGGACGAAAACGACATGGGCACGGACTCATTCTCAAGGCCATGACCTGGCCAAGCCATCCGTGTGACTTCAACGACCATCTTTGAGAAAAGCAGACGTCTGTGAAAGCTGATAGAAGACGGTGCCGACTCCTAAATTCAAATAAATTGGCAATCGTGAAAATACTCGAAAATTCTCTCCAAGAAGTCGATTGATCATGTAGCTACAGCTGACAGTGCAATGACTTCACTCACACCGTTTCGATGTAGATCTACGTGAGTCAGTCCAATGTCAGTGCAGTCGGCAGAAACCGCGAGCTCCAACGCTTGGAGCAGCCACCACCTTGTACAATTATCATGATTATGTACCAGCTTCATCACCAAAACAATGAAATAAAGTTGGAATTGAAGATAGGTTGGGATTTGAACCCACAACTCCATGGTCAGCGGACAGCGTTCATAACGACAAGGCCGAAAAGGCGTATAAAAATCGTGGGTTTTTGATGAAAAGTTGCTACTGGCTTCCAGGGCAAATTCTAAACCATGAGAAAGGGCCAGAAACCTGGTTTCGAAACCTTTACAGCACAATGTGCCATGCCCTGTGTACTTTGTTGTCCGGATTTCCGTTATCTTCATACTTATTAAGACCAAAAACCTGATTTTTAAGGATGGCCATAAACAGAATCAGCTGAAGCGTCATGTTACGAAGGTTTTATTGAGATGTCACGAACGAATCCTAGAGAAAGTGGTGATGGACGAAGAAATAGCTATGATGGAAATGTAATGTGAAGAACAATAATAGGAACGATGGAAAATATAAAAATGCATCAAACTAGCTTTCACACAACGCTAATCAGGAAGCATCTAGAGTTTGTTCGTGACATCTGAATAAAACCTTCGTAACATGACGCTTCAGCTGATTCTGTTTATTGCCATCCTTAAACTTTTGTCACCTCGCCACCTCAGTTCAAAAACCTGATTGCTAATCTTTTTGAAATGGACTAGAGATGCATCGAGCACTCTCTCGATATGGCGCAACTCTCCCTGAGTGAAGACCACGGATTACGTGAAACTTCCGAATCCCCGGGGTCAAAGCACACTTCATTTCGGGCACTGTAATCTCATGCGTTCGTGTACAGTATAACCGTTTCTTATTGGCCACCTCTCAACTGAGGCGGACACGTTTGTTCAGATACCCGACTTTTCCCGTTCAAGTTGTAGAACACTCTGCAATCTGGATACCTCTCCTATTCGAGACAAATATGTCAGGTTCCCGGTTGGGTGTCTGATGCTGGCAGGTCTACTGATCACTTCAGTGCTGTATGGCGTGTCACACGAAACTTTTAAGGGTGTGTTGGACACAAGGAGAGGGTGTGTTCACCACAAGGACGTGGAAATCCCTTCTAACAGTGCAGCTGTGTTTGCAGAACAGTGCAAACATCCCATACTCCGGGGGGGGGGGGGGGGGTGCAGAAAATCAATCCGTGCCCAAGCAGATGTGTTTTGCAGCAGTAACGGTTAGAGGTGTTGAATGGGGCCCTGTGCATAGCACTCGTCTTGAATTCAGAGTCAGAGTGTGCGGGTCAAGCAACTGCTGCTGCAGGTGTTGCAGACCGTGGCAGGCTCACTCCGAGGCGTGATCTTGTGCCTGTAGCTGCTGCAGACAGTTCAGGAGTTGAGTATGCCGGGGAATCGGTCAAGTAGCTAGTGGGTGTCAGCAGCTGTTTGGTTCGAGTTACTACAGCAGTGCACACAGCACACTATTTTCGTCACAGTGGTGTTCAGCATGGTGGACACATCCATACTTTACTGCAAGGCTAGCCTTTGTTGTGATACCATTCATTGGCCCCGGCGTCAGCTGCTGGACAGCAGCATCAGCAGTGCCCTGCCCAGCAAGCTGAGAGGAAGGAAACTTCACTGTGACAGCCAGTTGCCAGCTGATGCTCCTTGTGAGACTTGTGATGAGCCATGCTGCACTGCAAACAGCCAGTGCACCTTTCCTTGTGATGTGCCATGCTGCACTGCAAACAGCCAGTGCACCTTTCCTTCCGTACTCGTACAACTATGTGCGTGTGTACAATGGTTGTGTCTTGCTTGGCAGATGTATTGTGATTGGTGCTGGATTACGAGTGACGGCCCGGATTTTATTGGAGCACTGCACGTTATGAAGTACATGTACATAATCATTACTGGAAAAGCAGAATTTTCGGTGGTGTTTTATTTTCGGTATTATAAACTTTCAAGTTTTACCTTAAATAAAACGCACCAAAAATTTCGGTACTAGTACTGGTACACTTTCTTGGAAAATGGGTTTACCGAAAATTTCTCTCCACCGAACCGCCGATTTTGGAGAATGCAGAAAGTATTACACCACCGACAAGTTCTGCTTTTACAGTACTCCGTGAAGTTATCGCTCACAGAAAAAGTATTCCGGCTTGGTAGTCGTGCTTCTTAGAGATGCCCTCTGTGTGTGTGTGTGTGTGTGCGCTGCAAGTATTTCTACTACTTTCCGGCTTAGCATTTTTTGAGCTGTGGTCTCTGTGTTCTACTGTGGTTCTGTGCCTCTGCAGGTGGTTCTTCCAAGGGTTTCGACGCGCCGATGCCGAGAAAGCACTGTCACTCTGTGGTAAGCACGGGGCTTTCCTGGTGCGCAACTCTGAGACCAGCCATGGTGAGTACTCTGTTTCGGTGCGAGATCACGACGCCATCAAGCACTATCGGATAAAACGCAACGCAGAGACGGGCAAATACTACGTGTCGAGGCAAGCCCACTTCGACGACATCATTAGCTTAGTGGAGTTCTACAAGCTCAACCCGGACGTGGGCGGTCTGAGATTAAAGTTCCCGTGCGACAAGCTCGACACGCCCACGCCGTTCAGCCTGTCCCACCGTGACGAGTGGGAGATCGACCGCACGTCATTGGAGTTCACCAAGAAGCTTGGTGCCGGCCAGTTTGGTGAGGTGTGGCAGGCGCAGTGGAACAACACCACCGATGTGGCCGTGAAGATGCTGAAAGAGGAGTCGATGGAGCGGCAGGCGTTCATCCAGGAAGCGCAGCTGATGAAGGACCTGCAGCATCCCAAGCTGATCCGCCTGTACGCAGTCTGCACCGTCGGCGAGCCAATCCTGATCGTCACCGAGCTTATGAGTAACGGATGCTTACTAGACTATCTCAGATTGTACAAGACAGATCTGAGAATGCCACATCTGGTGAGTGCACTCAATGTGTGTCCGGGCCATGGCCCGTGAATTACAGTCTAAATCGCCCATGTCTTTAGTGACCATCATTGATAGTGGAAAGAAAACCGATCTTTTGAAAGGGCAGATGATCTTTCTACACAGGTTCAAATGTACACAGAGTATCCTCAAGAGTACATAAACCAGAGTGTGCAACTGTTCATATCAGATCTGAAACAGCGCAGTTCGTGCACTACGTCGCCCTGATGAGGTCAGCCAAGCTGCGACTTGCGTCAAATTTTCGTGTTTTACAGTCCGGAAATCAGCCAAGTTTGCATGATTTAGACGTCCTGTTTTAGGATTTCGGTGTTTTTGTGTTCCGGACTGAGTACGCTGTGTACATGCGCTGGCGAGTAAATTCACTAGGCTATCCATATCAAAAAACCGAAATCAGGACAAACTCAGTGACCTGCACCACCGTTACTGGTTACGCAACTTTTCACCGTACCTGTCGCTTACCATGCCATCAGAAATGACGTACTGCACGGATTACGCTCCCACAGGAACCATCCTCAGTTGCACACTCTGGTTTATGTACTCTTGTTATCCTTGATAACACTTGTAAAATATATTCAAGTGTACACGGAGTAGCCTTGACAACACATGAAGACATTTACATGTATACAGAGTATCCTTGACAACACATGAAGACATTCAAATGTGCACAGAGTATCGTTGACAACACTGTAAAAGACATTCAAATGTACACAGAGAATCCTTGACAACACTTTTAAAGAGACATTCAACTGTATACAGCTCGGAGTAGCCTCGACAACGAGTCGAATGTGCACCGTAGAGTAACCTTGTGCAAATGTACCCTGAAGCATGGTCTGGGGCCTGAGACCATTGACCAATCTCTATATGCAGGTGGTCCGAAGTTTCTACACAGGCATGGTGTGGTGCCTGAAATGACTGGTCTCTCTAAATAGAGGTAGCCTTTCTAAGTTTCTACACAGGTTCAAATGTATGTTGTAGTTTGGCCTGCCTGAAGTGACCAGTCTCTAACTAAACACAGGTGGTCTGTCTACTTGGAGTAACCATGTTCAGATGTGTGTTGCAGTATGGCGTGGAGCCTGAAATAACCGATTTCTAAATACAGCTGGTACATATGTTATTATTGTTATGGCACGGTTATCATAACAATACTCCTTCTGAACATAACCATTTAGACTTTTGTCTTTTTGCCAAGTTGATATCAAGTTCACCAACATGTGTGCGTGCCTGCTTTTTGTTCTCATCCCCTCCAGGTGGATATGGCCTATCAGATTGCACAAGGCATGAGCTACCTTGAGACGAAGAACTACATCCACCGTGACCTAGCGGCCCGCAATATCCTGGTAGGCGAGCACAACACTGTCAAGATAGCGGACTTTGGTCTTGCGCGGATCATTACATCCGAGTATATTGCCCGTGCTGGTGCTAAGTTCCCCATCAAGTGGACGGCACCGGAAGCGGCGCTCTACAGTCGCTTCAGTAACAAGTCCGATGTCTGGTCGTTTGGCATTCTCATGGTCGAGCTCTTCACCAAAGGTCAGAAGCCATACCCGGCCATGAACAACGCCGAGACGCTGAAGCGAATCGAAGAAGGCTACCGCATTCCGCAGCCCACGGGCACGCCAGATCCCATCTACCAGATGATGCTGGACTCGTGGCACGACGAGGCAGCCAACAGGCCCACGTTTGAGTCGCTGATGTATCAGCTGGAGGATTTCGTTGTCAACGACAAGACGTACTTAGAAGCAGTGGAGGCTCTCAACGGCCCGTGATCAGGGTGTGTTGAGATATTTGCGTCCACCCACAATACCAGTATAGCCAGCTAAAATCAGCGTGATGAGCAGCAAGAGTGTTAGACATACTCCAAGTGGAGTGCCTTGTAATGACCAGCAGCTCGGCAGCCCAGTGCTTTGCCTATACGGCGATTCTATCTGTGGTACCTTTCTCACACGCTTGCTGTCTCGACGAACTCTGGCAGTTAGTCTTCAATTGACTTTGAATACGGATGTATTGCATGCCCGCTGCGTCCCAAGACGTGATTTGCTTTGAAAAATGTGAATGTACTCACAAGCGCACCAACAGGACACGCTGCCTTGAACGGACTGTAAACCGATAATGCAGTATATCTATTTTACTGCTGCATCTCTTCAACTCATTGGAGCTCTGAATTGACAACTTAGCCTTTCTGTCTCCCTGTGCCCCTCTCTGTCTCTTTGTCTCTATGTCTCTGTCTCTCTGCCTGCATGTGTGTGTGTGTGTGTGTGTGTGTCTCTCTCTCTTTCTCTCCTTCCCTCCCCTCCCCGTGCTGTATCGTGCCGGAAGTCACACGCAAAGTGAAGTGTGTTGTCTCGTTCAGATAGGTGTCTTGCTTCAGCCTCGCCTGGCTACCTGGTTGGACATGTGGCTGTCGCAGGTGCACGCCTGTGTTGGCATGCAGCTCGCCATTATCATGCAGTGCCCATGTGGCTTGCCGACGCTACTGACTCACGCAGGCTGGAGCCATACCTGTACCGCGGACACAGCGCGCGGATGTACAAATTGTCTAGTCATCGCGTTTCTTCACAATTCGTCACCCGACTTCCCGCGCTGTACTTTTGCATGCAGTACACCCGGTACATACTTATCGTCTTGATATTTCGCCTCGTTTCATTTTCCGCTTCGCTTTGGCTTCCTGCCCAATACATGTTCATACATAGTCTCAGCACGAAGTACCCCCCCCCCCCCTGCCCCTTGCCTGCCCTACCCTTTGAAATGCACCATAATTGACTACCTGCGTTACCAGATGCTTAGATATTTCTACGGACTTTCAGACTTTGCTACAATTCACCTCTTTCGTGCCGCCTCATTCCACAGTGACACGTGGGAACGAACTTTCACGACCCACTCATTCTTTTATTCATCTTCATTTCCTCTGTCTTGATGTATGCTATTTTATTTTTGCCACATTTCGACGTTCCGGAGCTGATTTAGATTGAGCTATGCATGGAGCGTGTTGGTGTGCTCCGCACATGCCAGACGCGTGCAGGCATTCTTCTGCGTATGTAGCAGGGTTCTGTTGCGTGTGCCGTACGTTTCTCTAATCACCAGTCGCCCTCAATACCAAGTGGCACGCTCTTATCCTGGTCTCTACTATACTGATTGAATAGATCCATGCACCTGAGCAGCGCTTTCTGCATTGACGTCAAATTATTGTCACAGTGGACTTCAAACTTCTTCCATACAGTCATGCGTATGTAGACTATAGTAACTTTACAATCATCCAGAGCGTATACACTGGTGTACGTAACGGGCAGGCTTTGTATGTGCGCATGCACGCATGGAAGCAAGAGTCCATGACCCTGGGGTTATGGACTCTTGATGGAAGGTACATGTATAATTATGCCATGGATCTACACAAAAGGTACAGCCTCTGTGCCATGGATCTACAAAGTTACACAGCTATTCAGTGTTCACTGGTTTGAGGGACACACAGCTATAGGCATGATTATGTACTACTGTCTCTCAGATAATCCTTGCAGGAGCCTTTGTACTTGTGCAATGTTTGGATTTCGTCGTTCCACAAGCCCATGCACATTAGCACACTCCTACTGGGGGGGGGGGGGGGGGGGGGGTGCTCATGAAGATGGTCTTCTCACCAGTCCAGTCACTCATGCACTCGTGCAGGAACACACCAAATGCAATGAGGCCATAGCTATCGCACATGCCGCAAACACAGAGCAAACACCTTCTTGCTTCTTGTGTCGGTTCCTACTACATGTAGCACAGCTATCCCCCAGCACCCCCACCCACCCATACACACAGGCACCCCTACCTTTGACCTTTGACGCCCATCGCCGGAGGTGATGATAGCGATGCTACAGCAGAAGCCATAGCAATTTGTGCTGGGATTGCACCATTCAACACTTACTTGCAAGGCACCCCTACACACACACACACACACACACACACACACACACACACACACACACACACACACACACACACACACACACACACACACACACACACTCACACACACCTGTCCTGTCCTGTCCTGTAGAGTCACTGCCGCAAAAGGGTCACGTGATCCCATCACTGGGAAACTTGAGAAGAGAGAGAGAGAGGACACGACGCTCGATGACGCTCCAGGTGCACGGGTAGTCGCATCCGCTTGCCGCATATGCACACGTGCTGGAAGGCTGAGCGCTCCTCTGCTGTTGGTCTATGCGCCACCCTTGAACAGCGATGCCTTCCCCGTCCCCGGACACCGCGAAAGCAGCGACCACACCTGTCACAATGCGCGGCACAACATCCCTCCGCCGGTGCCGACGCTCCGGTAGTTCCAGGTGGCACTGCGGCATCCACCGTTGAGGCACACACATGCCGGACCAAGCCACCGCGGCTTCTCAGCCACCGCCCACACCGCCCGCACTGACTGGCGCCCCGCTGCTCAGACACAGGCCGCGCACGCTCCTCCAGACACTTATGCCGAGCCATGTCTCCTTTCCGTGCAAAATCCCGTCCGCATACCGTACATACCACTCGGGGCGGAGGCTCAGGCACATTGTCAGGCTCTTGGTAGGTGCTGCGCCACTCCGCGCGAGACTCACATGCAACATCATACCATGATGCCACACACACACACACACACACACACACACATGCACGTGTACCAAAACTGGTCACGTGGGTCTCCCCGGGAGAGGGGAGAAAGACTCAAAAGGAATCTTGGAAAGATGACTCAATTGCCTATTGAACCGCCTAACGGCCGACACCCCCTGAAATCCCCAAAACTCAAGATCTGGGTGGACTTGAAAATGATCCCACTTATGGGCTCACCGCACCTCAGTTAAAAAGGATTGACGGCATCAGGCCATTCATTCAGGGTACCCGTCCAGGGATCCAGCTGCAGTTCCCCCTGCCCCCAGTGAAGGTAATACTTGCTACTAGTGTGGGTTGCTAAATCAGAGTGGATTTGATATAAGCTTCACTGCACCATTGATTACACAAGAGTTAATCTAGCCAGAAGCAGTCCATGGTTAACAGGTATGTATACTTCAAATAGAAAGTATATGAACCCTGGAACCAACAAAGGTGGCAGGTACAACATTACGCCTTCAAAAAGCCGAGCCCGTTGGCAACAGGCCCTACACAATCAGGCATAAGTGTACCCACCAACCGAACTAGCTGGCACAACACACACACACACACACACACACACATACACACGCACGCACGCACACACACACACACACACACACACACACACACACACACACACACACACACAAGATGTGTTCGTTTCACAAGGCGTTAGTATGCATTGTCTATATCGTATTGTCTGCGAGAATCATACCGAAAAGTAGTTTGCAGTCTCGAAAGTTGGGCTGCTTGCCAGCATAGAAGCACGTAATAGGTATACAGTATCATAATACTTCAGTCTAAGTTTGTTGGATCTATTTCTGTGATAGAGGAAAGATAGCTTGTTGAAGGTAGAGCAAAAATAGATACGGGGTTCTGGCAACAAGGATCCAGCAGCGGTCAGAATTTCAGAATTTGACAGAAGAAACGACATAATCCGGTCAGAAAGAGCCAAGCCAGCGGCCAAAAGGGAGGGTTGAACAAAATCGGGACAGGAAGGCGATACGCACAGACATAGCTGCGGGCGGCAAGTCGGAGCGAGCAAACACACAAGAAATAGTGGAATATTGCCAGGCTAGACAGCAGAAAAAAGCATATGGCAGAGAGCGGAAGTTATACCGGTACTACGTCCGGGACAAGAAGAAGCCGCCACAAGAAAAGTGCAAGCAATAACAAAAACAACAACAACGACGACGACAACAACAACGACAACAACAACAACAAACACACAGCACTATGTGGCATGAAGGATTTTTCTAGAGCATACTAAGCTATGTACAGCTATATATAAATATATATAATGGAAAAGCTTGTCAGTGCAATATACAGACAGTGCGGCAGACAGTGGGGTTAGAGTGGATTATGGTCTAGTCAACATAACAGCATACACACACACACACACACACACACACACACACACACATACGGGAGACGAAAGTATACTACAGGGGCTGAACACTCTACTTCCATTGCACCTTCAGCGTCAAGGTCGAGGATAGCAAACACTCCGCGATGCAAGGTCTCCGAGGTGCGGCAAGGCAGCCACTGATCAGAAGCCAAGTCATCTTCCTAGTTGAGAATGTTGCGCTCCAATGACAATGAGTAGTAACAAGGGTATCCAGAAGTGCAAACGCCATCGTGACCCACAGCAAGCCAGAGTAGCAGCACCAGTGGCAAGAGATCAACCAGTAGGTGGTGCTAGCGGCACTGGTGATGGGGATATATCAGGGTACAGTCACAGAGCCGACAGGCAGATAAGCTAGAGACCTAAAGGCTAAACTGGGACAGAGCTAGATAGAGCTAGCGGAGGAGAAAGATCGAGACGCTCATACAATATTATATGTCCGTGTGCCTTCTTCCTCCACGGTGCCATCCGTTACAGGATACTGTATGAAGGACCAGGGCGCGAGCGTGGTGACGGTTGAATGGAGAACTCCGGTGAGAAGGAGTCACGGATATTGCACACCTGCGCCACACTCCACGGTCCGTAGTTCTTGTAAAAGTTGAGTGACCGACCACTGCATTAATAGTGCGGACACACATGGACAAACACATGCACATACACACACAAACACAATCAGTTGCACACGTCTCTGATGTACGGAGGAAATGGGGCTCTCGGTGTATCTCAACTGTACAGAAACAATAGACACCCTTTAATAGCAAACAATGGTAACGCTATTTTTTACGGTACTCGTACCTTGATCACCCAAATAGCGTTGAAGCTGCAGCGTATAAACGTTATGGGGACTGATTTATCGTTGTGATCAACGGTACGTGTTTTAGCCAAATATTGCATAGTCCGTACGCATTTCACCTTGTATCGCGTATATGGTGACAAAAATGGTTGTACCGCACGAAATCAAAGCTATTCTCGTGGCAACAGCGTACTAAAAATAGCGTGCATCTTGCTAAAGGTGGAACCCAAATCACGGTATTTTCACCCTTACGATAATACCGTTACAACATAACGTTTTTTTGCTAAGGGTGTCTAATGTCAAAATAACACCTTGTAGTGCCATTCTAAAACGATTTTCACGCAGAAAGTATGTCAATCCCCAAAGTCTCCATGATCAGCGCCACATTGGTGTATAAGCTGCATTAAACCTCATGGAGGCAAAATGGCATATTTAGGGGGCGTTCAAATCGTCACGCTTTGACTTTTTCGATGAGATTCGTTTTTCTGAAGAGGTGGCTAATTGGCCTCTTCAGAAAACGAAAGTCACCTCGAAACTCCACAACCTCATCCAATGGGAGAGGTGGATTAGTTTAGAAGAGCTTGGAATATTCCCCGCGAAATCTGCCTTTTGTATATGCATTTCCCGTAGAAACTACGACAAAACTTGCCCATATGGCAAGGTAAGCCCATTTTCACGTGGGATCCATGCTTGGAAAACCTCATTGCTATGCCAATTCCAAAGGAAAGAGTGAGGGATATTGGGATTCTTCAACTAATCTCTTCTAAGATGTTTCTCGAAAAGGTGACGAGGATAATTTGAACTTGCCCTTGTAGGCTTGCCCCTTTTCGATATCATTTTTATTGGGGGGGGGGGGGGGGGGGGGGGGTAGCTCTGACAACATAATAGACGCAGGGGCGTAGCACCCGCTACGACTGGTACGACCATGGCCGTACCACTTTTCGAAAAGTGTGGTCCGTCCGGAACGTGCAAAACCGTAATAAAAAATCAGGACCCATCGATGCATATGCGCATCAGACTTTGACCTTTTTCTAGACTCGTACTCGTAGATCTGCCATGCATCTGTGCATGTCCATGCACGTCTCTTCTGCCCGTGAAATAATTCTATGACTTATAAACTGTGCCAGAAGTGTGCCAGAAGTTCCCAGAACGCAGGATTTTGTGTCTTTTTTTACAAAATTTTCCCGCGGGGAGGTCCCCCGGACCCCCTCCAAAACGGCCTTCAGCCGCCGACCTTCGGTCGTACCACTTCCAAAACCCCTCCTACGCCCCTGAGACGGCACGGTGAAACACTCACCATAGATCATGCCTGGTAATAAGGGTGAGCCTGGAGAGATTTGCAGCGAGTGGTTCGATGACGTAGCGTGTTGCCAACTCAGTGATGACGACACCGCCCTGCCATGTTGCCTTCGGGTGTTGCACGCTGGTAGCCATGATGATAGAGATATCCTCACGGTTAATCCATGACCTTGAGGAGAGAAATGGAGAGATAGATAAAGAGAGCGAGAGCGAGAGAGAGAGAGAGAGAGAGGGAGGGAGAGAGAGAGAGGGAGAGAGAGAGAGAGAGAGAGAGAGAGATAAGGCCACGGATTGACGAACAAATCTACTGAGTAATAAACAAGGACTGCTCTTATACATGTAGCTAACATAGGCAGATGCATACCCAGGGCACAACCAAGCATACGATCGAATCACACACGAGGAGTTTGACTGCAAAAGAAAGAAGTAACTTTTCTTCTCCGTTCCCACAGTTACTCCCACCCGGGATAATCTGATGTGACTGCCAAGTGCGACATAACCATTTTTGAAAGGATTCGTTTTACGTGCGTGTGTCTACTTCCAGAAAATCCATAGTGACAGTGATTCTTGCCGAAATTTGAATGCAAGAATTATGCATCAAGACACTCATTGACCTGAGAGGACTACACTGATGCCGTATTCTCTAGTCCCAGACTCGGCACTTGTCATGCTTTGCAAGTTTGCACCTAATCTCCTCGCAGGAGTGTTCAATCAGAATGTCTGGTAGAAGAAGAGGCAGAATGAAGGTGAGCATGTACAAAGAGAACTAGAAAGAAAGGGAGTAGGCACGGCATAACACGACGTACAGTCGACGCCTGATATAGCGAACACCATTGACCATTGTGCAGGAGAATTAGTTCTTTATAACCGAAGTTCGTTATAACAGAAATGCAATAAACACTATACAAAAATGAACTCGGATGGAGAGCCAAGGAAAATAACCTTCACCTTCCCCTCCTTATGTTATTTTTATAACTTAGAACCTTCCAAGTTGGAAGCCTGTTGGAGTGCGCATCCAAGATGTGCTAGAGCTGTTAGCCAGTTAGTTGTAGAACGTCAGCACCGTCGGTCAGTGTTGTGCAATGTTATCGCATGAGCTGATTGTTTAGTAACTGGTGGTGTTAGTGGACATTATAGTGTAACTTGTAGTTCCTTGGTCTTTTTACATTTTATAAACTACACAAAAAGCAAGTCCTGACCGGCAAGTGGCCCATGATAGTACAAATGCACTTGGTTTACATGCGGCCCTACAAGATTTGGTTCGTTATAGACGAAAACTGTTTGCTAGAAAGGGTCAATTTTGTATGGGTTCAAACAGGGATTTGGACAAGGGTTCGCTATCACGAAACTCGCTATATGCAAGTTCGTTATAAGTGCAGTCGACTGTATGCCATATGAATATTATGGACAGCTGAATACATGTAAAGTATACACACCTTAGCACAACTGATTCCCGATTTGGCTGAGATGGCATTGACCTACACACATATTGGTACACCTCCGTCGAGTCATCTAACACCTCCAGGCATTGTGACGTTACAAACTGACTATCCCAATTATTCCTGAAATGAGAGAGAGAGAGAGAGAGCAGAGCAGAGAGAAAGAGAGAGTTAAACAAGGCAAGATATTTACAGGTCAGGCTGAGCAGCTCAGGAGTGAAACAGTGGGACAGGAGCCAAACAACCCCCCCTGATCCATGACTATGCGGGCGTATTTTTACCCATTAACGCACTCTCCACATACAGGCATGCACCCGGCTCAGAACACATTGTTTTCTGGTGTGAGTCAAGTCGTCGGAAAGCAAAAGTGACAAAGGAGTCTCTCTTTTCTCTTTCTCTCTCTCTAAAGCAAGATTTGGAAAGCACGCGTGGGAGAGTGGCGCGCGCTACGCATGCGCATGTATAGCAATGACATCATAATCAGATGCATGATCATCAGACTAAGTATGAGTGGTAGATGTTCCACGTTCGTTAACAAGGCTTAGCGCACATGCTAAACCACCACTAGCATGGAAGATACAGTGCATGCTATTGCAGATAGGAAACGAGGAAATTTCTGGGCCGGTCTTGAGCAATCATGTGGTAACGTATCACAAGATAACAATTGGCCGTGGGTGGACAGCAGTTCTGTATAACATGTACGTTTAGGTGTACAATGTATTAACATTTCGGTGTCAGGAACCTGCCTGGTTTCAGGTGTACAGGTAATGTAGAATTAGGTGACCAGCGCAGCATTACCTTCACATTCAGTGCATACTCTAGTGCCTTTTACAGGGGCATGGGAAGATAACTTAGGGTGGTACGGCCAGCCATCTGAGGTAGAGTTTACTTGTTAAGAGAGGTGGCTACGCTGAAATTTGTCAAAATTTAGAGTAGAAATCAGTGCTTTTGATTGATTCATGGGGTACCTTGGGGCAAAGAGTGGTACGGTCAATACCGTAGTGACCATAGCGTGTTCGACGCCCCTGCTTTTAGGTGACCTGGTTTCTTTACCGAAATTGCCGAAATCAAAGTTACACCGAAAACAACGTGTCGAACAGTACTACAAGGACAACGCCATACCGTTCCCATAGGATTCTCCGCTGGATGTCGGCAGGATTTGCAGGCACATCCACCACACCTCGCCAGAGCTGCAACTTGTGGCCGTCGCGCACCTTCTTTTTGCTGATCTCGCACGAATGCGGCGAAGACACCTGGATCCAGCCATTCTTATAGCCAGAGTTATGCTCCTATGCCATAGCAAACAATAATTCGCATCACACACATACACACACACACACACACAAGTACGGACAAGTCTCTCATGAAATGTGCAGAGTACCTTAAACCAGTGAATACCTATTCGTACGTAACAGAAGGGATACGGATATTCGTACGTAATAGATACAAAAGTAAAGTCCAGCCGTGCTTGGATCTGTCAGATTGTGGAGCACAGCCTGTGCTAATCTTCTGCCATGGATTACATGGCCATGCAATATTTGCACAATTGCCTGTCACTCCCATTCCTCTGCATAATCGCTGCCCAATCCTGGCTTCACTGTTTTCGGCCGCATTATGATGCGCATAATTTGAGGGATTTGTCCGAGCAAATCACAGGGATAGGCTAAAATACCACAGTCTGGTGAACTACAAGACCACCTAGGTGTGTTGATGAGGGGACCCAGAAATATTGTTAAATATCAAGGAGGGGCACACCACTTACGTGCATGTTGAAATAAATTAAACTGCTTTCACGTATTATAGTCGCAATTGCCTGTCACTCCCATTCCTCTGCATAATTGCTGCCCAATCCTGGCTTCACTGTTTTCGGCCGCATTATGATGCGCATAATTTGAGGGATTTGTCCGTGCAAATCACAGGGATAGGCTAAAATACCACAGTCTGGTGAACTACAAGACCGCCTAGGTGTGTTGATGAGGGGACCCAGAAATATTGTTAAATATCAAGGAGGGGCACACCACTTACGTGCATGTTGAAATAAATTAAACTGCTTTCACGAATTATAGTCGCGAAACTCCCTACTCCACATACCGTAAAATCCCGCCAGCGCGCCCCTACTAGGCACTTCAGTCACGTGACAAGACCTGTCAAATTTTGCTAAGGTGAGAGTGCGTACTTGCGTGGTATCACTCAAGTGCCTATGCAAAACTGTACAGGTACGCGCCATGCTTCGTTGTACGGGCCTGTAGTTCAGTGCATCGTGCTGCTCTGGCGTTCAGCTTTCAGTAGAGCCTACATACGTCATAGTGCGTACATTTTTGAGACTTGCAGGTCATGTACACTTCCAGCAAAGAGTTTTTTCACAAGGAAATGTTGTTAGTACGCGTTGGAAACGTTGCCTATCGTCTTCAGCGTCGTGTTTCCATTCAGAAACAGTTGAGTTCTTGTTCACCAGGGTTTGCGCATAGCTGCGCAAGGAGGAAATATGGACGTAGATAGTGAGGAGAAGGGCTTGAGGCGGAGGAGAAAGATGCGTCGTCGTCCTACCTGAGCCAGTTTTCAAAGCGTGCTGAAAGCCAATGTTTGACCCTGTTGTGCTTGAACGGCTACTGATGTTTACGAACAATCAAACGGCACAGTGGCTACAGGAGAAATCCGCCGATGAGAGGGACACTTTGATCGACGCATCCAGGCGCGCTGCACCAAAATTCTGTGAGAATCTCGAGGCTCGCCAGCAGACAATTCATGACTGCTGTATGGAGCAAGTGAAGGAGAAGGAGGCAGGTAGCACACGCAAGAAAGAACAACATCAAAAGAAAAGGAGACTTTGACGGAGACCACGGCTGTAGGTGGACTCTGGATCTCGAAGGAGGCAGCACAGGAGCAGCTCTCAAAAATGTTCTGCGTCACTGACGAACGCCTTGCTCTCAATTCGCAGCTTCACTTCTGCAAGTTTGTTCTGCTGCAGAAGGTCCGAAGTAATTTAGTTTGCACTTTCTACTGGTACAAAGGAGCTGCCAATAGAGAAACTGGTTTCCAACATCGAACCTCTGTTTGAAGTGGCGTTAACGTGTGCATGTGCGTTGTGTATGCAGAAATTCCGCTTTCAATTCATTTTGCGTATGGTATCTCGGTGTGCTTACCTTCTGAGTGCCAGAAGAATGTCTTTTATAGCATTTAGCAGCAGCAGTGGCCTGCTGGTGAACTCTATGTCGATATTAGCTAATTTCACAGCAAACCGAAGCTGTTACTATGGGGTTGCCATGGGTTACTATGGGTTGCTATGGGGTTGCTATGGTGATTGTGGTAACAATTGCCGTATTCTGGACTATTGTGAACTTTGATTAGTATTTTGTTCATCCATAAACACTTGTTGGTGTTTGTGAGAGCCGTGTGTTCGAAAATGCCACTCTGAAGTTTTGCGACTATATCCACTGATAACACTTTGGAGATGCTGTTGATACCACAAATTGTATTGTTTTCGCCTTATGCAATTGCCTCTCTTCAACCCTTCATATCTCACTTGTGTCTTTGTGGATTTCAATGAAATTTTGTGTGTGACCTTGTGATATCCACCACTGTCGATTTACGATGCTAAACCTGGGAGAAACCTGACTGGAAAAAACCGGCTGAAGTGCCTACCCCTACCTCCTCGACGCTTCAGGTGGGGAGGGGCGGATGGGCGAGTCCTACTTGCCGCATTCAGTGCTACATGAAAAAGTACTCACCCTACGAAAACTGTTCGTGCATCTCGTACACCGACCAAAGGTCAAGAGCCAGGAGTCGTACAGACCCGTCAAAACTCAGGGTTTGTGCGATCCCTGGTCAAGAGGGTGGGCACTGTTGCGTACATTTCCAACGGGGGCGAGCACGCGTCTGCAGTACAGTACGGCAGCACAGACTGTGATAGAGTCATACGAGGATACAATCAATCACGTCCCTGACAAGAAGTCAGGGAGGGGCGGATAGGAGAGACGGGGCGCTCTGGCAGGATTTTACGGTACATGTAGACTGTCACTACTTTTTCAGAATTACAATGTATGTACCTCATTTTTCATGAATTCACTTGACTGCATACAAAGATGCATTGTGCATGATGACACCTTTGCATCGCAAAAGCTTTCCACTGTCATAAACGACACATATGGCAGTCAATTTCAAAGTTGCGAAGAGACCCCCTCCCTCCATGCACACAGACAGAGAGACAGACACAACTCTCCAGATGTGCCCCCGGCTAGACTCTGCCGCAATAAAACGCCACTGACCTTGAGCATTCCCTGGAAGCAAAACTCGACGTAGTTCACATAGTCACCCACGCCATCGGCATCCTTGCCCAGTTCTGAGATGTGAGCTGCCTCAGTGAAATCCAGAGGATTTGTCGATGTGTGTAAGCTGATCATAAGCGTGTCCATGGGGACCTGGGAAGAGAGGCACAAGGATAGACAGGAATACACATTACGGGGTCGGATGGACACAGTCAGTATTTGTTCAATCAGTAAATGAAAAAAAGCAGCTGCCACTGCTCCTACCATTGTTAGGTATTTGCCCAGTAATGCCAGGCAACAACCGAGGTTAAGTTTCAAATCAAACCAGTGAATGGCTGAAAATATGTTGGTACTAAGGAGACATTGAATTGGAAAGATAGTCAATCAGACAGTTTGTCTGCCAACTGAAACTGGACTGTCTACCAGCGCACAAACTACGAGTACAAGGATCTGACCCTCATACAGAATACAACATTGGTATTGACTATTGAGCAAATGTGCAGAGAAAGCAGCCACAGTTACCACTCTCTTGAAGCCACACTAGCTCTAACTAATGAGCAAAGTCGGACAGGGAGAGTGTCAATCACCCAACTGTGCTCTGTGATAGAAGATGGTGTCCAGGACCGCCGGAAGCAGTTTTTGATTGGTCCGGTAGCATCATGGCCGTTCATACAGTTTGTGTATGGTATCGCGGGTACACATACCCTCCACAGCAGGAAACATGTGTTGGTGGCTGAAAATGTTGTCCGGTATAACCTGACCAACCGGACCGGTTCCGCTGGGCCTGGTGTCTGTTATGGAGACTCACCCGCTGTAGGTGGTCCACATTCGTGATCATCATCTCCAAAGTGCTGATGGCGTTCTGTGGACATGATACGAATGCAAGAAATTAGCATCACACAGAAAATGAACAGAAGTTATGGCAATGACAGGCACAACAGCAACAGCAACCGCAGCAACAACAACAACAGCAGCAGCAGCAGCAACAACAACAACAACAGCAACGACAACAAAAACAACAACCTCTTATTGGTGATTGGCCATCGCGAGAATAACGATTTGAAACAAAAACGACAACAAAAACAACAAAGAATACTATCACCAAGAACTGCACCTACACTGTGAGACAATAGAGACAAAGAAAAGTTGGCCAGACCAGTGCCATGATGGCTACTCAAAGTTGGATGGATGATTGCTCCGTAATATGATTATGAGTGAGAGATTTGCAGCCCTTTACTTTAGATACGTGAGCTGACTATGCTTCTGCTTGGTTAGAATGTAGGTGGGAAGTTAAAAGGGGGTTCGTCGGCCCTCTTTAATATTGGCTGCGACCTGCAATCATAAGTCAGCCGGGTGAAGACCGGAGCAGTGGGTGCGACCACACTTGAAAAGGCGAGAAACTCAGCTTCCAGACAGTAACACAAGACACCCCTCCCCCAGTGTCATGAACCACACAATGTAAGCTATTTCTTTTTACTCACAGAGCTCTCATCATAATCTGCCTTCTTCTTGGACTTGCTGAGTTTACGAGACGCTGTTGGACTCGTGTGACCGTTTGACACATCACCCGCCGCCGTTAGGTGGAACAGGGTTGGCGCAAACACCACTGCCAAGTTGTGGACGTCCATCTGGGCATACCATCAAATAATAACACAAGACATGATTTCACAGCAGATGGTACGCAACAATAAGCACTGCAGACTAATGCCTGCAAACAACCAACACAGGCATGCTACATGAGCTAAGTTGGACGCTGAAAAGATGTTATGCCACAGAGAACAACATGGTTGTAATTCTGCTACCTTCCCGTCATCGATCATGTTAGTGGTGGTTTAGCGTGTGCGCTAAGCCCTGTTAACGAACGTGGAACATCTACCACTCATACTTAGTCTGATGATCATGCATCTGATTATGATGTCATTGCTATACATGCGCATGCGCAGCGCGCGCCACTCTCCCACGCATGCATTCCAAATCTTGCTTTAGAGAGAGAGAAGGAGAAAAGAGAGACTCCTTTGTCACTTTTGCTTTCTGACGACTTGACTGTTCACTGGTTTGTCCGTCAGTGTCAATTTCCCCTTCCCTCCCAACCCCATTCGACTGGGGATCACTATCTCTCCGTCACTGTCACCATAATTTCCTCAATAACAGTGTCAGTACAACTCTTGTCAATATACTTATATCGGGTGAGGGCAGTCTATCTCCGCAGCTGGCTCATTTCAATCACTACCGGTCGCAGCTCCTGCCCACGGCAGGCCGACCGTCTCTCGTTCACACTCTGTGTGCTCCAGGTCACAGCTCCTGCGCAGAGCAGGCCGACCTGTCTGTCTCTCTCTCACACACACTATGTGTGCACCGGGTCACAGCTCCTGCGCAGAGCAGGCCGACCTGTCTTTCTCATGCACGCCAGCTGCTCCGCCCAATATCCCTGATATGCCAACCAGAAAACAATGTGTTCTGAGCCGGGTGCATGCCTGTATGTGGAGAGTGCGTTAATTATGTGTTATCGGATGCAAGCTGTGTAAAGACTACGCTCTCCACTGACCTTCGTCTGAGCATGATGTTCAGAGATGTTACGCAGAAAGGACAGGATGCAGAAAATTGTTTCTCTGTGCTCATCAGGCAGCAGCAGCATGATGTGCTGAAACGCCTGTATCTGCAACTCTTCAGGCACAACTGAAAGCACAGTGATCAGAAGAGCAGGACACAGGACACAAAATGAAATCAGCTGGGCCCATTGCCGCTTCGCTGCGGGCAAACAAGACCAGATGAAGCCACAGCTTAATTTCCACATGCATCTAGTTGTACACGTAGCACAGAGCAGCAGACTGGATTTGAATCGGTTCAAACCCACTCAAATAGTTGAAAGCATTCCTAACACACGCATGGTCGTCCTGAAACTCATGCAGCACACACCCGAATAAGACCGACACTTGCTATTGAAATACAGAATAATCGTATCTGCTCCCGAAGGGAACTCACGACGGCCGCTAACACCCGGTAAACCCTAGCGGCAGAAGCAGAGCCTAACTATGGGGACGAGGGGAAAAGTCTCACAACCACTTGCACAAGTGCCGAGAAACCCCACTAGCCGCATCCATGTACCCTTTGCGCCTGGCCACAAGTTCCCAGTTGACTGTGGGTAGCAGCATGGCTGGAAAAAACGCTCCCAGGTGTAGCTTCTCAACAAAGTACATGATTGTACATATCCCCGGTCCCCAAGACGGCATGTCATACTAAGGATCCATTCCATTGTACTACTTTCTAGTGCGCACACATGCACACATGAACACACAACCACACACACGCACCCAAACGCAACACACACACACGCAAACACACACGTCCACAGCAGCAGTAACACCACCGCTGAGTGACTGTATTGTCACTTACAAGCACCGATCAAAATGATCACTTCTGTCATTTTTGGCGTGAACAGCCGGCCCGGTATATCACGGAAATACTCCTTGACCAGGCAGGCAATGTCTGGCATTGGAATCTCAGAAAAATCAATGGGATCCTCCGATGTGCTTGCCTTCTTCTTGAACTCTCGGATTCGTTTGGAAGAGCCGGCAACTCGAAACAGACCATGCGTTTCAATCCCTATGCCAGCACAGAAAAGTGGTCAGGAAAGCAAAGCAGGATATCAGACAAGAATAACAGTACATACAGTACACTCTTTAAGTTTTCTGTACACTGTAGAATATTGCTGTTGTGGATACCTCCTCAAAATGGACATCATTCCACAGCCAGACAATGCTTCCGATTGCTTTCAATCAACATTGCATTGGACTCTGTAATGCAGACGCCTTCTGGTTTGGTTGCCCGGGTGCCTGTACATACAATGTATATGCAAGAGAGTCCACCCTACTGTAGATATTTTGAAGTATGAACATACACATGGATAGCCAGGAATGCTCTCACATGCTTCACAACACGACAAGGACTTGCACACACATGTTAGATCACCATCAGGCATGTTGAGCAGGCAACAGCGTGTCATAAAACGGCAGTAAAGGTTGTGCTCGAGCAAAGACGTTGCAGCATTCAGTGCATCCGGCAGCAGTGTTCACTGACCTCTACATAGGATATAGTCTAAAGCAAACATGATGTGCCGTGGTAGTGGGTGACCATGGCGTCTTGTTAGGACGTCCAGCGGAACTCCAAATAATGTTGCTGCAGCAAATAACAACAATGGCCACAGCAACATCTCGTACTTGACACTTGCCAACTCTGCAGACAGGTCGCTGTCCCTATCCCTTCTCGTAATCTGTTGAAATCCCAGAAAATACTTTTGCTCCATAATTCTGTTGGACTGTATGCTCTTATAGCGCACACTCCTGCCCACACACTCAAGTAGACGTTAACCCCTGTCAACTCAACTTTGCCTCGCTATTTCTCCTCTCGCATACTTTTTATCGCTTATTGGCCACTAACCATTGTGAGGATAAAGATTTGAACAACAACAACAACAACAACAGCAACAATAACAACAGCAGATCAAACTGCACCGTGACATTTCTTAGGGTGAAGACGGGAATGTAACACAAACAACTCTTTCATTTGGCAGTTAACAATGGCGTGACTCTTGATGCGGCGGCACACAAAGCTATACAATGTAGTTATTGCACAAGTGAACCATAGATTTCCAATGGCTTACCAGTCCTGTCATAGTCAAACGTCTTCTTTCTCGTGTAGTCTAAATAACTGATGATCCTGAGGGGCAACAGTGCATGTACATGAGGTGAAACTTAGACGCATCTGCACAAACTACTGGCAGCCGTTGAAATAGCAGCCAATGTGGACAGCGGAAAAGCAGATGCGGGGAAAGGAAAAATGGCCTACACTACATCCAATATGCCAATATGAGTCATGGTTAGGGTAGGATACTGTACGCATAGACACATGTGTGGGATGTAGAGTAGGCAAGCATACCCAGATAGTTCGGATGCACCCATCGCACACATTCACACGCATTATGTGAATTAACGTTACTGTCGCACGTGCTCACACAATGCAGCAAGCAACGGGCGTGGCATATGCCGCCGCACTTACTTTTGCCGTTTACTTTTGGGCAGTTGTGGGGTGATGTAGCACTCCAACTGCGACGTGAGCTTGAGCAGTGACATATGCTGCACCATTTGCATCCGGCTGACAGTCAGGCTGCAGGTAAGGTTATTCGGTGGTTTCTGCACGCTGATTGTCAGTGAGGAGCTGCAGCAAGTCATACAGTTGACATAAACTTGGTCAAGCCGTGCAATGTTATCGCGTGAGCTGATTGTAAAGTAACAGGTGGTGTTAGTGGATAATTATAGCGTAACTTGTAGCTCTTTGGTCCTTTTTTCTTATAAATTAATCCTTGGCTCTCCTCCCGAGTCTAGTTTACATAAACAGTCAACTTTACACGCTACTTTCACCACAAACCTCGAAGCACCGTTTACACAATCAGCTCACAACAAGAATGCACAGGATAGCTTGAACAGACCGCCAAGAAAACTTAGCAGGTGCAGGTGAAGCAGAAGAAGATTGCACAACTCTGTCATGCAGGCAACACCGTGTTGCACACTTACACAGTCAGGTCAGCAGATGCAACACGCGGTGCATTTACGTTCAAGATTGACAGCAACGATGTCAACGAGATAGAGGAAACGAACAAACACACACACACATACACACACACACACACATACACACACGCACATGGGCAAACACATACATATACGGCAATTAATTAAGTGTGTCTACACATTCTTCTTTTCTTACATGTACTGTAATGCCATTGTGAATGCTTGTGAATTTCATCATGGATCTTTTGCCTCCTCTTTTTTGACATGAAACACTGATCGCTACAAGTTTCCTTGCAAATTCATGCTGGTTTAACGTCAAAAAAAAGAGTTCTACCTGCCCAGATGAGCAGTTTGACAGTAGACAAAGCAACATATCAACAATAGCAATGGAACATGATGCATATCAACAATAGCAATGGAACATGATGCATATCAAAATCAAGTCATTTTCGTTTGCTCACTGGAGAAACTTGCCTGCGATTCGAAAACACGATTATGGCAAACTAAAGATAAGCAGACAGGTAGGTAGGCGGAGAGAGAGAGAGAGAAAGAGGAGAGAGAGAGAGAGAGAAAGAGGAGAGAGAGAGAGAGAGAGGAGAGAGAGAGAGGGAGAGAGAGAGAGAGAGGAGAGAGAGAGAACAGTTTGTATGAAAGCTATCAGCTCCACTCACTGGTCCTGTGCGATGGTTGGCATATGACGATTGGTAAAGCTGTGCCACCGTTGTCTTCTATTACTGCATGGTTACAACACAGAAACAGGACAGGACACCATTGTGCCCAAGGAAATTAGTATTAGAGCAGTATCGCCAAGAGTAGATAAACAAGAGTGTGGAACTCGCGGATGGGTAGGCCCACGGCGGAATTTTTTGTTGACGTAATCTTTTCGACAACGCACGCGCTGCGAGTCTTTCGGAAAGTTTTCCCTCGTGCTCTTGGCCGGCTTTACACTACAAGGCCGGTGCCCAGCACGAGCGCTCACACTGCTCTGCGGCAAAATGCGCGTTCTTCTGAAAAATTATGACGTCAACAAAAAATTCCGCCTAGGGCGGGGGTATCTGCAGATTATGCAGGAGAGATTTGGAGTTGCACACTCTTGTTTATCTACTCTTGGTATTGCCTATCAGCAGACATTCTGAGTCAGTTCATGCATCAGTAATCCTCACAAGCACAAACAACCCTGTTCTGAAGTGGACTACTACATACTTCAGCAGTAAATCTCACTTTTTAGTATGATTACATGTAGATGGTGAAACCCTCCAGCCGTTCTTGTCCATATTCATATTCATAGTTGAAAGGCCCATTGTGGTACTGAAAATTGAAACCTCTTTAGGTTAATCGTCGATGAGCTACGACAAAACTGGTCAACGGGATCTTGGGGTGAGACTTCTTGATTTTGGAAAATTCAAAAATGCGTCCTTGATTGCAATCATTATGGGGGTGGGGCTGGGAGACTACTTCGTCCTATTCCTGGCCCCAGTGAGCTGTTTTCTGAATCAGCTGCATTGAATCTGGCACGTATGTGCTGCTCTCAGTGGCAAGTTTCCAATGGGCCCAAGACGGAAAAATGTGTAAAGTTCGATCCTTGAACTTTGTTACTTATTTCGAGCACACCCACCCAACATGCGAGAGCACTCTATTTTGACTTCACTTCTTGTGAACATAAACAATAAGAACAAAGAAATGCAAATCACTCCAGATTATCAGAACTGGACGGAAGGTGCTAGAAGCAGTAGAAGAAGATAGAAGGATCCAGAACCGGATGTGTACAATACGATGACAAGCTAGACCACATAGGTTGGTTGATTATGAACACGTGTCATGTGCAGGTAAGCCGTACATGGATGGAGTGTCATGCGATGGCATAGCAAGGCACAAGATGACTGTGCATGAGAATTACAAGCAACACATACAACATCTCCCCCCTTAGGAAAGAAATCGGAGGAATACTCAAAAGAACAAAGCACGATAATATCGACAGAAAAACAGCTGCGACAAACTTGCAAGAAATCGCATGATAACTCTGAGAGAGACGGAGAGACAGTCAAATCTCTTCAATGAGGCGACTGGGGGCATGTCGGGCACGCTGCGGCCGGCCGGGTGCCGGAGGACTATTGGGAATCTCAACAGACTCCGGTGGGCTAGCGGGCAGGAAACGCAGCTGATGCCGGTTGCGATGGATCGTGCCGCTGGGTACTGCAATCAGCAGAGACCGATCAGACAGCGATGACTTAACAGTCCTTCTCTCTGCTGATCTGCAATCCACACGGCATCACCAGGCTGCAGGGGCTGGAGAGGTTTGGTCCGGTGACGTGTATCAAAGTTATCCTTTGACTGTGCTCGGCGATGTTGCTCCCACTCCCTCAGCTTCTCACCTGCAGGGAGCGTCGGCAGGAGAGTGGAGGGTTCCACCGGTAGCGTACCACGGAGGCTGCGGCACATCAGTAACTGTGATGGCGAGAACCCGCTCTGAAGTGGCGTGCTACGGTAGGTGAGGAGAGCCAGTTGGAAGTCGTCCGACTTCGCTAGAAGCTGCTTGATAGTGCGCACTGCATGCTCTGCTTCCCCTTGCTTTGCGGGTGATGCGGCGAGCTCGTCACATGATCAAAGTTCCATTGACAGCTAAACCGGGCGAACTCATCACTTGCATACTGCGGCCCATTGTCCGTGACGAGAGTCTCAGGCACACCGTGCCGGGCGAAGATGGCTTTCATAGCAGTGATGACAGAGGCAGACGTGGTGGAACGGAGAGGCAAGGCTTCAACATAGCGCGAGTAGTAGTCGACAACCACCAGGTATGTTGTGTTACCGAATTGACACAGGTCAGAACCAACTCGCTGCCACGGGAGTGAAGGAAACTCAGTCGGTCGGAGAGGTTCCGGAGGTTGGCTACAGTTGCTGGCAGCATGTGCGACATTGCGTAACAGCAGAAGCGACATTCTTCCAGGACGGCCTCCAGACAGATTGGCGGGCCTGCGCCTGGCACTTGACGATACCGTGATGAGCAGACGTGTGCAACTTGCGGATGACCATATCACGCAGAGATGCAGGCACAACCACCCGTGCACCATAGAAGATACGACCGTTGGCAACAGAGAGATGCTGGCGGGCGGCAAAGTATGGGAGGATGTCAGCAGGGACGTCCTTGCTGTGATCAGGCCAGCCAGACTGAACAAATTTAGCAACTTGCTGCAGGACGCGGTCAGCCTGGGTGGCATCTCGTAGGGCAAGCGAGAATCCAGACGACATGTACTCTTCGCCAGCTGAATCGGCAAGAGAAGCGATCTCGTCACTGAGAAAAGACGAGGTAGAGACGGTGGTAGGTAGTGGTGCTCGAGAGAGAGCATCGGCCACAACAAGATCACCGCCGGGGACATGTTCGGCAGTGACGTCGAAACGAGCCTGTCGAAGTAGCAGACGCTGGCAACAAAGTGGCACTCGATCTAGATCACGGCTGTTTACCAGGGGAACCAAGGGCTTATGGTCAGTATGCACCGTGAATGGCTTGCTACCAACGAGATACTGGGCGAAGTACTCACATCCCCAGACGATGGCTAGAAATTCTTTTTCAATCTGCGCATAGTTGCGCTCGGCGTCGCTGAGAGATCGGGAGGCGTACGCGACAGGTTGCCAGCCAGCTGACTGCTGCTGGAGGAGAACAGCTCCCAGACCATAGCCACTGGCATCAACTCGCAGAAGAGTTGGCTTAGAGACGTCGTAGAATGCTAGGCAAGGAGACTGGCTAGCGAGTTGTTTGAGTCGTTGGAAAGCTTCTTCTTGGGAGCATCCCAACACCAGACCGTGTCAGCGTGGAGGAGCAATCGGAGCGGCTGAGAGACGGTGGCCATTTCCGGCAGAAATTTGCTGAGATAATTAAATATACCCAGCACGCGACGTAGCGCAGGGAGATCGGCTGGTGCCTGGAGATCGGCTGGTGCCTGGAGATCGGCTGGTGCCTGGAGCTCGTAGATAGCGGCGAGGCGCTGCTGACTGGGGCTGACTCCATCAGCGGAGACGACATGGCCCAAGAACTCAACTGACGATTGGCGAACATGTTCCTTGTCGGGGTTAAGGGCGACACCAACATTGCGCAGGATTGATCGGACCTTCTCCAAGGTAGCATCGTGCTCCTCGACCGTCGCACCAAAGACCAGGATGTCGTCCATGAAGACGCACAGCCCTGGAAGGCCATCCAGGTATTGCATTAACTTGCGCTGGAATATTTCTGGCGCCGATGTTATGCCAAACGGAAGCCGGCGGAAGTAGTAACGTCCAAATGGCGTGATGAACGTGGTGAGCTTAGCTGTTTCAGCATCAAGAGGCACCTGCCAGAAACCTTTCGCTGCATCCAGGGTGGTGAAGCATGTTGCGCCACTCAGCTTTGCCAATGTCTCGTTGACGGTGGGCAGGATGAAGGTTTCGCGCTTGACCGAAGCATTCAGACGTCGCAGATCTACGCATATCCGGACGTCGCCGTTCTTTTTGGCAACGGGCACCATGGGTGCGTACCTGTCCGTAGGCTCTGTGATCTTTGTAATGACATCGGCAGCTTCCATGCGGACAAGCTCTGCTTTGACCTTCGGCAGGATCGGAATCGGAACGCGACGAGCTGTTGAGCACTGGTACGGAACGGCATCAGGCCTCAGAGCAATCTTGACGGGCTCACCCAGCATGCGTCCAAGTGGTGGCTGCTTCGCTTCTGAGATGCCTTTGAACACAAAACCCATTGCTAGTGAGGCTTCGCGACTCAGGAGGTTGGACTTGCCCCGTGTCAGAACGTGAATCTCCAGCTGGTGCTGCGAGGAACTGAGCTTTGGGCTGGACAAAGTTGCGCTGAATGTGCCTTTGCAGTCGATGCGATCACCATTGGCTCCTGTCAACCGTGTTGTAGGAGAGCTCAGAGGCGGTGGTGACTTGATGGATTCGTATGTTGCTAGAGTAATCACAGTGATATCCGCTCCAGTGTCAATCTTGAACGGTACGGACTTCCCATACAACAGCAGATCACACATCCATGGACAGCTGCCTGATGCGATACTATCTAAATCCAAGTAGGCCCAATCCTCAGTCACACCCGGATCGTCCTGTGTGGCCAGAGAATGTGCACCAGAGCTACTGGATTGCCTGGAAGATGAGTGTGACCCCTTCTTGGATGAGCGACACACGGGCGTAATGGCTTTTCTTGGAGCAGCTGCGGCAGATAACATCCCGAGCAGGACAGCGGTCGCGGGTATGGGACTTACCACCACAAAACATGCAGAGATTGTGAGACTGACTGCCGGCAGGTCCATCAGACTTACTCTTGAACGATCCTGCGCTCTTACGAGGAGCAGCAGAAGCACCAGCGACAGTGGCTGACGCAGGTGTAGCACTGGCATGGCCGCGCTGTGAGGCGACTTGCTGGCGGACGAGCTCGCACCCGCGAGCTTTCTCTGTAGCCTTTTCCAAGGTCAGATTGTCCGTCAGCTGCAAGTCCGTTGCTAATTTCTCATCTAGCAAGGTGGCAACGAAACGGTCACGAATGCGATCGGATTTGTTATTTTCGAACTCGCATGTCTCAGCTATCACGTGCCGACGATGGAGAAACTCTTCCACCGTCTCACCTGGACGCTGCGCTGCACGCTCGAACACCATCCGCTCGTGGAATAGGTTCGTCTTCGGGGTGAAATAGTCACCAAACTTCTTGAGCACTTTGTCGAAGTCTTTCTAATCAGCATCTGCGTCAAACTGAAGCTGGAGGAACACAGGCTCAGCGTCCGGACCCAACGCATATTTCAGAGCTGCTACCTGGACCTCACCATCTTCCTTGTGAAGCTTGGTAGCAAGGCGGTAGGTCGAGAATCGTTCTCGCCACAGAGGCCATTTTTGCGGGGCAGAAAAGTCGAAGCGGTCAGGGGCCGGGGCTGTGCGGGTTGACATTATTCTGACACCATGTAAAGTTCGATCCTTGAACTTTGTTACTTATTTCGAGCACACACCCAACATGCGAGAGCACTCTATTTTGACTTCACTGCTTGTGAACATAAACAACAAGAACAAAGAAATGCAAATCACTCCAGATTATCAGAACTGGACGGAAGGTGCTAGAAGCAGTAGAAGAAGATAGAAGGATCCAGAATCGGATGTGTACAATACGATGACAAGCTAGACCACATATGTTGGTTGATTATGAACGCGTGTCATGTGCAGGTAAGCCGTACATGGATGGAGTGTCATGCGATGGCATAGCAAGGCACTAGATGACTGTGCATGATAATTACAAGCAACACATACAACTCATGTGTAGCACATGCAACAAAATGTAGTAAAGAGAAGCAATGGCGCACGGCATGCTGAGCGTCCACATTTTCACGGAAACTTCAAATTAATTTGCTGACATGCTTGGTGGAAACCAGGCAGTAGAGGTTCAGGATATGTGCAATTCAGTCACACATCCACTCAAAGATCCATGGACCTCACTCTCAGTATACATGTAAATAGGGAATTCCTATACACACACACCTTGTTGTGACAGTCAGCTCTTCAGTTCCCGTCCCTTCCGTTTCCTCGCCATCCTCATCGACTTCCTCTTCCTCGACCAATGAGTTAGCCTGCTTGTGGTGCAAGATGACACCTACTTCACCGAAGCTACCCATATCCACTTGAGCTGTGAGGTACATATATGGACCACAAACTCACAAGTAAGTATTCTGTGGTTAACACAGCACATCTGTCACCATGCCCTCAGAGTACAGACAACTCTGCCAACAGACCTTGCTTCAACAGTAACCATTCAAATCTGTCCATACGAACCACATGTCTATGCAGTTTGCAGTGGTTGAAGAGTCCCATCACCAGGAGTGTGACCGGCCTGCCTTCTCAGCCATGTTGGACAGGTTTGCTATTCTACTTTACAGTGGCAAAACACCGCTTTCCCTAAAATCGGACCATCGCCTACAACTAGTGTTGGGAAGAAGGTTCGATGGTTCGAATGATCTTCGTTTTCGAATTCAAAAGAAGGAGCTCAATTCAAAAGAACCTTCGTGTACATATTTTACTTGTACACACTGCACTTGTACGCGCCTGTAGCTGTGCGCTCTGGTCGAAGTCGCGTACGTATGATTTACTGCACGAGTACAAGGGCAATACCGGCTGATACATGACCGAGCGGCGCCAGCTGTGAGGTCATGTATCAAGCCGGTATTGCCCGTGTACGAGTGCGTACGAGGCGCAGTAAATCATTTATTGCATGCTTGACCCAAACATTCCAGAAAATGGAGAGAAACCTTTCCGACTTTCTCAGTCTCCCGATGCACTTGTTCAGTGGTAAACGTCGTTTGTGGTTTTGAAATTCTCTATTTCTTTACGATATCGATGGTGTTGTTGTTCGTGATTGAGCACTGCGTGTAGGAACAGGAACTGAAACTGGGATGGGCTCCACACTTCGTCTCGAACGCATTCAGTTCGTCAAGTTCGTTGGCTGCTCATCAACGCATCGATATCGATGTCAAGGTTGCATTCACCTGCTGAAGCGGCTGGTTCAGGTGGGTGGAACAAGTAAGTTATTGTCAGCTCAGTTACATGCGCGCGCATGTGGTCTGTCATTCTCGTGCTTTGTAGTTTGTAGTCAGATCAAGTTAGTTGCTGTTTTGTGTTTCAAATTTGAAACTCCGAACTGTAGCAACTTGATCTGATCACGAACCACAAAGTACAAGAATGACAGTCCGCATGCGCGTACATGTAACTGAGCGGGCAATAACTTGCCGGGCAATACCGAGAAATACAGACCGCTGAGCAAGAGCGCTCATTGGCTGTAGTACAGGCAACCCTCACGTGACATGCAATAAATTTTGCATACTGTAATTTCACAAATTTTCAGTGTACTTTATTTGTGGTACTTTCGGTGCGCCTGTTTCATGCCTAAAATTCCAATACACCGAACAAACACTAACACACATAGTCCAATAGGGAACTGCTACTCTGCACCTAAATTTTCTGTTCACCTAACCTGGCCTTTTGCCCTCATACCGAAAATATTGAGGATCTAAAACTTCTGAAATTAGAGTATCACACATTGGTCCTTGATCTGAGGCACACTCGGGCGGTATCTTGAATATCCTGGCTTGCGGGTGCTTTGTAATTTTTTGGCCTATGTGACAATGTCTATATGTATCGCGGAGGACAACTTTGTATGCTGCACTTCAATAGAAGGTTGGAACATTCGTTCGTTTGAAACAGAAGGATTCTTTCCTCATAAAGAACATTCGTCCCAAAACTCCTTATAGCTGAAGACAAGCTCTGCCTTCCACACCAAGCTTACCAAATGTTTGTGGCTTCAGTGCATAACTGGACACCAGGAGTCGTAGCATATAGGGAGACAACACGAGATCATAATATCCTAAACGATGTGCATTTCGAGAACTTTCCACCCTGATTTGGAAGTTCTACATGATCCGTGGTCTTTGCAACGCGCGATCTTGACCTGCTGTAATCCAAACGCGGCCCAGACAAGCAATGCAATAATTATGCGAGCGTGTACGAATTGGCGCTGCCCCAGGGGCGGCTGCAACTGGCAGCCCGGGCGTCCAAACTCACATGATTTATCACTACAGCCACCTGTATGTTGTCTCCCTATATGCTATGACTACCTACTGGTCATAACCATCACCTCCTGCAAGTGGACACAGGGGCAAGTATACCTCACCTAGCTTGCATATACAATACATGTACTAGTATGCCCTACAATTGGGGTTGATATTTTTTCTTCAGGACAGTGATCAGACCGGCGCTTTGGCCGAGTGGTTGTGGGCTTGCCTGCGAATCACAAGGTCCTGAGTTCGAGACCCGCGCTGGGAGCAGGGAGCGTATACTGTGCTAAAAAAGGCGGTGATGCATGCGTGAACCACTATACATGCAAGGAACTGCGCCAGCACCCACGGGCAACTGGGTACTCACTACTCGGAGTGAGGGTAAGGGCCTGGTCAGACTGCGGCAAAATCGAAATAATCCTGGGATTATAATCTGAATCTCCATAGTAACTTGCCGCCAGAGCGGCAAAAGCGAGAGTTGACGCTCCAAACAAAGGGAAGAACGGACCACGCTTTTCCGCTCCAAACAGGATTTTGACGCTGATACACCATTGACGCTGATATTCACCGATTTTTTCATCTCAATATCGAGGAGCTAATTGGCCACGGACAACAACAAAACCCATAAGGATGGTTGCAAGGATTGCACTGAAGGTGTTGGCGATCCCCAAGGTGAAGGAATTTGACGTCGTTCGTGGAGATTACCACTTGACGCTCGAAATGAAGTTTGAATTTTCATTTTCCCCACATGTGTAGTGTGATCGCGATTCAAATTCTGGACGCTTTTCTTTTTTCGTCAGGCACCGAAAATTTGCCGCAGTCTGACCAGGCCCTAACATGGATGCAGCTAACGAGGTTCGCCCCCCTGTCGGGCATTGGTTGTGAGAGGTACCACCTCACCCTCGCCGTTAGGCTCTGCATCTTCCACCCTGGTATCACAGGCACGGTGGTGGCCTGGCACGAGCGAAACTTCCTAAGCTGATTGTGTTCTCAACGCAATTGTATAGCCGGTTGTAACGTGGACGTGCGAACTTTACTTTTTTTTTACAGTGATCAGACAAGAATTGTAATTTTCCTGACATGCATTTATAAGCGAAAGGAAAACAAACGCCATTCTCTTTCTTTCAAATTTAATGCTCAAGGTGACCACAGGTTCTACATGGTATAGATGTCGGCCTAACTGTTGTTTTTGAAACAGACGGAAATACTTTTAAAACGCACTGAAACGCACCGTAATTGAGCTCAAGCGCTTGCTTAGCAACACACTCACAAAACACAAGGCACCCATGCTCCGACTCACGCATTGTGGAGGCGTCGGATGAGTCCTCGACCAAGCACAGCTCTTCTTCCTTGAGCTGGGTGCCGTCTACTAACGACGACGGACCAGAGTCAGGCCTATCATCCTCCGAGATAATCGATGCTTGACGACAGTAGGCTGCTTTGGGTCTCGATGTGACACGGGCTCCACGTCCCAATTTCACACGCGGATTAGGGCAGGTTCTCCGGCGAGAAGTAGAACCCTTCTCATCGTCACCGTCATCCTCCTCCTCATCTTGCTCATCTATCTCTTCATCGGTAACAGGTAGCTGGCGGCATATATTACTCGTGCCTAAAGACGGTTCTGTGTGATGACGCTGCTTCGAATGGACTTGTTTCCTAGCCGGCGCTATATTGCTACCTCTCAACTTATCAGAAACGTTGGTAGGCTCGAGTGTAGTTGCAATGGACTCATCATCAGAATCATCCTCCCGCTGCAGAGATGAGTGTTGCACAAGAGTGTAGACACATAAATCCATCGTTAATTTTGCTTAGAGATCAACACTAGAACTCTGGCTAGTAAAGGCTAGCCAACTAGTAAACAGTGACTCAAACTCTGTTTGCTCAGCTTGTGAACTACAGCAACAGATAGAGAGACAAGAAGACATGCGGGCAAAGCTGAAAATTTGGCACATTCCTTGCCTTGGTTGGGTGTATGTGTACATGTGCAGCATTGACTTACATCTGGAATGCACCGGATGCCAGCCAGAGCACATTGGTTGAGCAACTGCAGTCGACTACAGGAAGTACACAGGAAACCATGCCACAAACACTAGCACGCTCAGACACAATACAGCAAACGCACAGCTGTGGGGACCAGCCAACATGCCCGAAATGAAGCTAATACTGACTCACAATGTGTACAGGTGACGTAACTGATGGCATGGGCTGGGGAAGTGTCAACAATACTTAGAACAGGAAAAGGAGAGAAACATCAAAAGATGCTGGTTGCAACACACTATATGTGGGTGAATTGTAAAGGTATTTTTGAAGTGCAGTCTGTATTGGCTATAGAGTGACCGGATATAAGAATATATCGGCTACAGTGATATTGGTACGAAATATCAAAAGTAAAACGTATGTTATCCAGTACAAATATCACTATAACCAATATTATCGGATGTAATGATATATCGGATATTATGATGGCAACAAAGAATCAAAACATGCATAACACACTATATTATTATCGGCTATAGTGATAACTCTAAAATACATGTAGCAATAATATCAAAGGCCCTATTTTTTACTTTCTTCACGTTGCTTATTTTTATAGTGATGCATGATTGTACATGTACATAACAGAATTTTTTTATGGAAATGCGGGCACTAGCACTGTCAACTATGCAGCATGCTCATTTGTCAAAACGCCATGCTGAGAAGTATTTCCTTGCCTTTCATGTGTCGATCGAAAAAAAAAAATCAAAATCGATCGTATCGCATATAGTGATGCATCGGTTATAGTGATAAAATCACGGAAATCAAAAGGGTACGCTATAGCCGATACAGACTGTACTTCAAAGTTCAAAGTATGAAAGGTCTACTATGTACTATGTGAAGTCCAGACAGCACTGCACGCTCAACAATACTAGTAGCACAACCTTTTGCTGTTGCAGGCCAGGAAACTTACTCAAGCAACGTCTGCAGTGCATCGGGATACGTCCTCAGCCAGGCATGATCATCCGCCAGCTTTTCCGCGTCAATCACGATGGGAAATTCTTGATCTACGCGAGCAAATCACAAGAAAGTGCAACATCACTCATCAGAGAAAAAAGTACTATGCATCCCATGCCTGCGGAGTCAATGGGTGTACGGCAACTACCCCATCAATAGAATGAAGATACACAGGGAATACTTAGTAATACCAGCATAATATTACATGCATTGTGTGGATTGTGAAACCAGTGCCTGTAATGCCACTCAATGCAGAACACCTCGAATAAGATCGCAAGACCTCTGACTTTTTTTATGCATGCCACCAAAACATGCACAGCAATTAGTAGACATCTATGGAATGGAAGGAAGGGAAGGGTACCGGTGCCTGGATTCGTAACCGCAACAGCCAGGTGCCAAGGGACCCTTAGAGCATCACCATGATCACTACTGTGCACTGTGGTTTTGAAATCATGGCACTATGCTGGCTAGTACATGTACATATACATAATATAGATGTGGAGGTGTGTGACACACTGCACTGCACGGTTTCATGTTGTGATATCGTGGAGGTACGCATACAATGACTGTTGTTATACTACAGCTCTCTTATCCGCATATCCAGGCAAGGGAACCGTTCGTAACCCTTACCACAAAGTACAAGTGCATTGTGCAGAGATCATAATGCAGTTAGGAAGTGAAACATTACACAAAAAGGATAGTACTGCAACTCCTTCATGAAAGCATGCTTGTGTTAGTGGAGTTAGATCATACGTGTGCTGCCAATGGCAATACATAAGGACTGATTGCCATTGCAATATTGAGACAAGGTACACAGATAGAAGCTGAAATGCACTTACTCTCATATTGTTGTGCATAGTGAGGGAATCCAGTGTGCTTTAACCATCGCAGAGCCAGCCGGCACTCTTTCTCTGCAGAAAACCAGCACATATCTCGTACAGGTGAGACGGCCGAAAAGGCATTGGTAATCAACGCTTACAAGGCATTTACTGGGCAACTGGCAAGTCCAGTATTCCTCTGTAAAGTGACAGGCCCCAGTTAAATGTCCCACTGTACATACACAATGAGACATCTACATGCAATAGCTGATCTTGCAGGGGCGTAGCTGGTTCCCCTTTAGGAAGGTGCATGGCCACATAGGTGTAGGATAGCTGGTGCATGTCATTCACAGTCATTATGTGCATTCTGACCCTAGTTCAAAATTTCAGGGAGGTACATGTGCCCCCTTGCCCCATGCAGGCTACGTGCCTCTTGTAGGCAGTGGATTTGGGGTCTTGTTATTACTGCCTCTTCGCTCAGTCTCACTGCATCGTAACACCAGCAGTTATGATGTTGAGTCTACGGGTCACCCCAACTCGTTGCACTGGTTGGCGTTTTCGCTACAATTCATTGATGCCTCTGGCATAGGGTACTGCCATTGCCAAATATTTGACAAATCAATTGGGATTGGCTACCCAGGTCTATATGGGCTGCGGTCCCTTTTTTCAGTGTTCACATTGGATGCAGCACCAATCCCCAGTGACTTGCTCTTGTTAGTAATACTAATACTATCCAGTAGGGTGCACTAGAAGAACAGTCCCACTGCCTTACATTATACAAAATGCATACCATATCTAAGGCTGCTGACTAGTTCATTGGCTCATCTTTTCAGCCCTTTTCTCTCCATCTGTACCTTATGAGCCTGCCACTCCATCCTGGTTCTGGATCATCATTTTCACACGCAGTTCAAGATCATGGCAATTTTGAGCCTAAGATTGCATCCCTGTTTGACGAAACCCTTCCACTACTGACATATGCATGAAGAGTTTACATGGAACATGGAATTGCGTATTATACATGTATGTCGAACCCGCAGGGTGTGGGGAACAGATGGAGGCGCCTGAGCTCACATGGCGAGCGATTGCGAAAGACAAATGAATGCTATTTGGCAGAGAAACAACAGGGTGGCTGTAGTCTCTGGGCAAGGAGGGCCAACACAAGGACAGTCAGTTACATAATCCTGAACACAACGACCGAGAGTACAATATACTTATTGTATTACAAATCTTGAGTACAAGTAAGTTCTAAAGTCTGCAGGGCCCCGGCGTAGATGTCAGGAAGCGAAGCCGTTTTCACAGGAACAATGTTATATCGTCAAGAAGGCTGGAAATGGTTCGTATCAAAACTCGTTCTTTTGCGGTCTGAGGCTGCGGCACACCACTGCTTGGATTACAACAAGTCAATGACATGCAGTAAGCACTGCAAGGGTAGAAACAATCCTTACTCGCATTGAGCAATTTGACCAAGGAACTATTTGTATACACTGAAATTTCCGTACGAACCTGGTGACATCTGAGGATGCGGAGAAGGGCTGTTGCTAACAGATGATGAGTAGGGAGAGTCAGTATTCATGGTATTAGGCAGGAGAGAAAGCGACCCGGAAGGCCTGTCATTGTCGCAGTCGACCTTCTCCAATGAAGTCGGCACTGCCATAGTTCTCCGCTCGATCTCCATTGGACTGCAAACTTCACGGCATCCTATCCTAGGAATCGTACCAGCTTCCGACGAATCCAACCATGAACAAACAAATGTCTGAAAGGACAAAACCGTTCACCAGTGTTCACTTTAGTTTTTCTGCTTTGTAAAATGCTAAAACCAAGGCAGAACGAGTGAAGCCTGTATGCAGCAGCAGGTGCAACCTTGAAAAAACTCAAAGATCAAGACTCAGAGCGAAAAAGGCACAAAGATATCGCGAGTATCGTCGACCTTGTGACCCCAGTCCAACTGTGTTTGAGAAACTGAACGATACGATTCTGTAACGGAATTCCGGAAGGCGTGTGCGCGTATGCAGTACACACGACTCATTGTATGTCACATGACAGTTGCCATTGCTACATCCAACCCCTGTTGTGCAGCCTTGATGGGATAGGCTAGCCCGTTCTGTTTTCACTACACGTGTCTGGACCAGGGTCCAGGGATATCTAGAGAGTCGTCAAATACATGTACCGCGTACCGGTATTTGACGACTCTCGCCTCGGATCCCCTGTAACCAGGGTAACTGTCCCTGCGCATGCATGCATGGTACATGGTCTGAACCAGGGAGTCGTAAAAGCCCGGGAGAGGACACGGGATGCGCGCACGCGGACGATGTTTGCCTCGGCCAGAAAGTGAAGCACGCTAGGCCGGCGCGGCCGGATCTGCTCGATCCACGGCGCTGTGCTCGTCTTCAGGGCAGGGAGTCCTAAAATAACAATATTTTACAACTCGTTGTTGACACCAATATCCGAAACTGGTGGCGAAGGAAGGATAAACATGATTGTATGTCTGTCAGACTCAGTACACATGGTACAGGGGTGGGGAGTTGAGTGTGTGTGTGTGTGTGTGGGGGGGGGGGGGAGGCGTGTGTATGTGCACATGTGCCTGTAATTTTGTGTGTGTTTGTACAGTGTTTGTGTGTGTGTGCTTGTGTGTGTGCGCGCGCACGTGCGTGTGCATTTTTGTGCACAATTCCGTTATGAAGTACAAATGATAGGTTTACCTTTTGTACACTCGCCAAGACTTCCGTTTCCTAAACGGCTCAAGTCACCGCGTACTCAGTATACGAGTAGAAAAGTGTTGAAATTATCAAGATTTATAAATAACGACCTGCAACCATGTACAATGTAGATAGATAGGGAACACACATTGATTGTTTTTAAAAGAATTTAGGCATTATCATGAATCATGGAACGAGTGCGTAATAATGCTCTATGTTGCGTTTTGACGATGCTGAAGGAAGGGAGCCGTTGCGATTCACTCACAACACACGCACAGAAGTCCACCCTGCAATTTCAGTGCAATTTCTGACACAAATTCATAAATCCACGAGTACGCCGAGGAAGCTCAGCGGATCCCCACAAGAACTTTCGCCCATCACCTGCAATGGAATATGGGCTGTATGATACGACCAGCGGCTAACACGGGAAGTGGCGTCATTTTCCACAAATCTCGTTTCATTCACAACCATTTGACTGCAATTCAGTGCAATTTCTGCCACAAATTCAACTCCACGAGTACGAGGAAGCTCAGCGGATCTCAACACGAACGTTCGCCCATCACCTGCAATGGAATATGGGCTGTATGATACGACCAGCGGCTAACACGGGAAGTGGCGTCATTTTCCACAAATCTCGTTTCATTCACAACCATTTGACTGCAATTCAGTGCAATTTCTGCCACAAATTCAACTCCACGAGTACGAGGAAACTCAGCGGATCTCAACACGAACGTTCGCCCATCACCTGCAATGGAATATGGGCTGTATGATACGACCAGCGGCTAACACGGGAAGTGGCGTCATTTTCCACAAATCTCGTTTCATTCACAACCATTTGACTGCAATTCAGTGCAATTTCTGCCACAAATTCAACTCCACGAGTACGAGGAAACTCAGCGGATCTCAACACGAACGTTCGCCCATCACCTGCAATGGAATATGGGCTGTATGATACGACCAGCGGCTAACACGGGAAGTGGCGTCATTTTCCACAAATCTCGTTTCATTCACAACCATTTGACTGCAATTCAGTGCAATTTCTGCCACAAATTCAACTCCACGAGTACGAGGAAACTCAGCGGATCTCAACACGAACGTTCGCCCATCACCTGCAATGGAATATGGGCTGTATGATACGACCAGCGGCTAACACGGGAAGTGGCGTCATTTTCCACAAATCTCATTTCGTTCACCCCAACTCAAATAAAAGTGAAGTACAATTAGGGATTTATCTTGCATTTCCATCGCCTCAGAATAAATTAACTTCGATAAACTGTGAGAGAATGAGTGAGGCAGCTGGAAGAATTGAGGATGAAAATAGAGATCAGAAGACTCGACGGAGCAATCGTCTCCGTGCTCTAAGAGAAATCGGAGAATGTCCCAATTAGTATTTCAAGAAGACATCACAATTTTCGAAAATAATAATTTCCTTGCCTCGCAACACCGTTCCCTGGCAGCGTTCCCCGGCAGCGCGAGGCAAAGATGTTTTCTGGGAATGTGTGCCGTGTCCTCTCCCGGGCTTTTACGACTCCCTGGTCTGAACTCAATCAGCTGTGGACATGACGTCATCGAATTCAGAGTGCGGACTGTGCTGGCTGTGTGATCCAGGGAGTCGTAAAATACCGGTATTTTACGACTCCCTGGTGTGATCCCACATTTCCCCTGCATGAAAAATGCTCGATCGAGACGCGAATTTTTTCACAGACTACTATTATTTTTTGTTTTCGAAAAGCCTTTGTTTGGTACTCATGGTAGTCATTGCATCTTTGTCTTGCAATGAAGAGTGTTTGCTTGAATTTTCTTACCTAAGCCAAGGCACCAGAAAGACGTCAGCAGTTTAGCACAACTTATTTATTTCTTTGGATCCGCTTATTCACAATTGAGACTCTTATCTGGACCGTCCCATCGGCCCTTGATTCAAGATTGTAGTCGAAGGCATAATTCGTAATAATTGTTACCGGTATCTTAGAATTGCTAGCTCTCAGCAGAATTCGCAGTTGATTCCGTGCCCATTGGTGGTCATCTGTGTAATTTACAGTTCGTATTTTGGCATTCGAGCAGAATTTGCGCTATGGATGCCTTGATTAGAAAGAAGTTTCCGAACATCGACGAGGACTTGATGGAATATGTATCAGGTCAGTGGGTGACGCATGCACACACGCACGCACACACGCACACACACACACACACACACACACACACACGCATGTACCAGTATCCACATTGAGGAGCCACTTTTCAATCATGTCTATGTGCGTATTCGGGTGTGCGTGTGTATGTATAATGTATATGCATGTATGTGTGTGCGTGTGGATGATTTTTCAAATAAACTGTACTACTCCACTTCATGAAGAACACATGCAGCTCTGAACAGCGTTTTAAGTAGTGTTTCAGTCCTTTTTTTGGAATGGCCAGGGAAGTTATCGAGCACAGGAGTACTCGTACTAGTAAAGATCTTACCTGACATGCTCGGCATTCTAAGCAGTGTAAATTCCCATACGGCAGAGTACCTGACGTACACTGATGACGGACCTTGAACCTTGCTTGATTTGGCCGTGGTTGGCTGTCACCCCTCTCTCATTCAATATTGGCATTGGTTGCCACGAGATGATGATGCAATAAATAAATAAATAAATCTTGACTAGTTTGAGAAATAAATAAATAAATAAAACCTCACTGTGATTTTGGACTATGGAATATCAACGGTGGTACTGTGCAGCAGCCATAGTATTCACTTTGAGGCGCTGGGCTGCACTGCTCAGGCTTGCCTGGCATCAAGAGAAAGGCGCATTGAATAGTAACTGGGAAGCTGGAAACTGCAATACCATGAACACTGGTACATGTGTATTAGTAACATGTGAGCATGTGTGAATATCGACCACCTAGTGCAATGCTGATAGCTAAGTCACGCGAGGAAATACGTGTACTGTATTTTCCTGAATATACATGTACGTCGCACCTTTTATGCTCAACGTCAAGGGCAAAGAAGGGGGCGCGACTTACAATCAAGTGTGCCGTCCTACCTATGTGACTACAGTATATTGAAACAATGTGGCTCAAACCAGAAAAGAGGGGTGCGATTTGTAATCGAGTGCGGCTTTTAATCGGGAAAAAACAGTATGATTGTGCTGATCCATAATAATAATAATAATAATAATTTAAACAGTAGTTTGGAGGCGGTGGGAAAACAGTTTCGAAGTGTCTACTGAATTGTGTGGATTTGCGTCGTTGCATGCGAATACTTATTACGAAATAATAATAATAATAATTTGATAACCGCAATCAGTAATACAAGCTGGATCGACATTTGTGTACACTGTATTCATGTATTGTAAAACTGTGGAGACAATTTCTCTACACAATTTCTTCACATTTTCATCGTTTTATTGCACATTGTCTCCACAGTTTTACAATACATGAATACAGTGTACACAAATGTCGATCCAGCTTGTATTACTGATTGCGGTTATCAAATTGTTGTCTCCTCGCCGTTTGTTCAAATAATAACAAGAGTACATAAACCAGAGTGTGCAACTCGGGATGGTTCCTGTGGGAGCGTAATTCGTGCACTACGTCATTTCTGACGGCATGGTAAGCCACAGGTACGGTGAAAAGTTGCGTAACCAGTCGCGGTGGTGCAGTTCACTGAGTTTGTCCTGATTTCGGTTTTTTGATACGGATAGCCTGGTGACTTTGCTTGTCGGTGGATGTACGCAGCGTACACAGTCACACAAAACACCGAAATCCTGAAACAGGACGTCTAAAATCAAGCAAACTTGGCTGATTTCCGGGCTATGAAACATGAAAATTTGAGCTGTAAGCAAGTCGCGGCTTGGCTGACCTCATCAGGGTGACGTAGTGCACGAACTGCGCTGTTTCAGATCTGATATGCACAGTTGCACACTCTGGTTTATGTACTCTTGATAATAATAAGTGAGAGGGACATGTGCACCCTACTAGACCCTTTTGAATGTGCATGGCTTGAGTACACAGGAGTGTGTGAGAATGTTCGCACAGAAGCAGCTAGGGCGAGAGCGAAACTTTCCTGGGTACTACCGTAGTGCTGTAGAGGTGTTGTGCCAGCCAGCTTACTTGTAGCAGGTATCACCAGCCATGCACAGACCAGGCACGAGGCACTGGCCAATGGTGGTGTGAGAGAAGGAGTGCTCTTTGTCAGAACTATCGTTGCAGTTTAGAGAGCGTTGTGTTGGCAGGCGTGTGTTTACCACCATTTCACCAGGTGTGTCTTCACCACCGTTACTCTTCTAGTATTGCCGTGGTAGTTATCTATCACTCGTTCCTTGTACTTTAAGCAGCTAATGAGGTATCCCACACTCTGGCAGTGTCATAAGCCCACATCTCGCGAGATTAGTTGCCATTTCTCGCTCCCCTCCTGTAGGTTTGTCGCTTATCATGTTCTTGTTTGTATTCAATTTGTTTTGTGCATTTTCTTTAACATATTTTTGGGAACACAGCCCCATGCTGTGTGATCAGTCGTGTTGAGTAACTTTAAGCAGGTGCTGTTGTTTTGTACGTTTGTACTTGTTGTGACATTGTGTTCTTGGTAGCGCTAGGGGGAAATTTGTCTCTTCCACACCACCGTTCTATTTTCACGGGCATAGCAAGTATGAAAGTGGCTTCTTGTTTCGGGGTATAAGAAAAGAGTCATAGCGGTCAGAGTCTGTAGTGTAATGATAATGTTGTTGGAGAATGGAGTCTGTACTCTGGGCATTACAATCATCTTACCTATTCAAACAATAATAAGAGGACGAAAAAGGTGTTTTTACTCCCATTCATGCACTAAGCGATTATCAGAAAACACTTTTTTCGTCCTCTTATTATTGTTTGAACTCGCTCTGCCTCTCGGTATTGTGCACTCTGTTGGACAGCCTGGAACCTCTGTGTTTCCTATTCATGTTGGCTTAGTGTGCTGTCAAGTGACCGTGGCCGATTCCTGACTAGTATTGCCAGTTGTATTTACTGTTGTGGGTGGCTAGCTTGCTCGCTCAATGAACTACCTGTCTAGCTGAAGTGGTCTCTCTCTCCCTCTCCCTCTCCCCCCCCCCCTCTCTCTCTCTCTGTTTTAACGTCTCTTGTGATTCTTTCTCATCCTATTCTTGTTGAAGGCTGCTTAGCTGATTTATCGTTGCCCTCGGTAGAGGACGTTCACGAGGCGATCGGTGAGATGCTGGTGGGGTCCGTCGAGGGCTGTACTGAGGAAGTCGTGCTTGATCTTTGCAGGGAGATTGCTGGCCTATGTCTGAGGTGAGTTGCGTTGATTCTGGACTGAAACTGAATATCTTTTGAAGGGTGTTACAGGGCATGCGCTATGGATTAAAATATGCTCTGACACAATGTCCTGCCAGTTGCAAAAATGGCCGGACATGTCCGGACATGCAACTTTCACATCGAATCACACAATGTTCAGTGTAGAATTAATACCATCGAAATGTTATCACAACGATGCATTTCAGAAGCAGCATGATCTTTGAAGGCTGACGTTTTCAGGTTCCTTGAGCCAACGACGAAGGAGTCAGAAAAATTCTTGCTGCTGTGAATTTTATCAACAAAACGGGAACACATCTTACACTTCAAAATTTCGACAACGCTACGATCTGAGGGACTGCGCTCATAGCTCAGCCAAACAGAAGTTGAAAGCTCCCTATCATACTCGGCGACCCACTTGTCACAAGTGGTCGTCTTGACTCCTCTGGGCTTCTTTCCAAGAGCCTGGAGAGGAGCACCCGCATCAGCGGTGCTTGGCTTTCTCTTGCCAGACGACATCACTAATGACTATGAGACAAAGGATTGAAGTGCCTTTTCTTTTTTGTACTTTGCAAAAAGGTGCGCGGACACTTTGTCCGGATATGTACAAAACATCCGGAAACTGACCGTAAACGGTCGGAAATTGTCCGATGTCCGACCGTTATTTCGCGCCCTGGTGTTAGTCTATCCCTGTAGCAGTGTTTGACGGCCTGGATTAAAAAAATCCTGAGATTTGCTGGACGTAGTTCCTGAGATTTGCTGGACTTGGTGCAGATGGGCGAAGTAACAGCAACCTTCATTGTGTATGTGCGGGCAGTCGTGTGCTGTTCACATGTACATGTATCCCGTGGCCTTATGATCCTGGACAAGTGGCTAGCGTGTCCACGTATCACGTGAGTGGCTGGAACGCCATGCATTGCCAGGAGGTGTAGATCATGTGTGAGACGAGCACCACGTGGTGACCAGCAAAGTCATCCCGTATACATCCCTTACCATCTTACACGTCACATAGAGATCCCATAGAGATTCTCATGGTTGAGAACACGGTCAGCAAAGCGTTCAACCTACGTTCTCTTTTGCCATAGAGATTCTCAGGGTTGAGAACGGTCAGCAAAGCGTTTAACCTACGTTCTCTTTTGCCATAGAGATTCTCATGGATGAGAACACGGTCAGCAAAGCGTTCAACCTACGTTCTCTTTTGCCATAGAAATTCTCAGGGTTGAGAACGGTCAGCAAAGCGTTCAACCTACGTTCTCTTTTGCCATAGAGATTCTCATGGTTGAGAACACGGTCAGCAAAGTGTTCAACCTACGTTCTCTTTTGCCATAGAGATTCTCATGGTTGAGAACACGGTCAGCAAAGTGTTCAACCTACGTTCTCTTTTTCCATAGAGATTCTCATGGTTGAGAACACGGTCAGCAAAGTGTTCAACCTACGTTCTCTTTTGGTACATGTATGTATAGTCCCATGATGTTGCTTGTTCCACACTGGAAATATGCTCATATAGTAATCTGCTTTGATGTTTCAGACGCGTAAACCATGTGTGTGTGTGTGTGTGTGTGTGTGTGTGTGTGTGTGTGTGTGTGTGTGTGTGTGTGTTACATGATATATGTGCGTGCGTGTTTGCAGGAATAGAGGTGCCACCAATGTTGATGGACTACACCAGGCACTGTCTGCACCTGTCCAGCTGGGAGCAATTGCCCAAGCCGTCGGTAAGTGGTATGCACGGGGGACCACATACATGTACAGTGTTTTCGGAAATTAGCGCCAGTCTTTTATTACCGGTCTTTCACTACATGTGCCGACTTCCTGAATGACAGGTTGAGCCGAACACGGAACCTCTTGAACCAATGTTCAGATAACAAAGTCGGTAGTGTTCGGGTAGACATCTCACATTATCTCCTTCGCCTTTGCCCTGAACCACCAGCGCTTGATATTTTCCCCTGTTGGTGATTTTGAGAATACTCCTTGTAGACTCGCTTTTCCTTTTGGGGTAAGAACGATCTTCTTCCAGGGCTGGAAGCATGTCTGCCAACATTGAGGTTCTGGAGCTTGCCCTAGAGTTCCTCCACTCGCGCACACGTTTGGGAGCGACATCGAACTTCCTAGCCGTTGCTGATACGTTCTTCCCATTTGCTTTGCACCGAGCAGGAATGTTCAGCTTACTTTCGCACGCACGTGCGCACGCTCGCGTGTACAGCCTCTTCTTGCCCTCTTGCCTTGTCATTGAAAAATTCTTTACTCGCTGTATTGATTCGAATTTGAAGTCATCAATGCCGAGTGTTTACTCTGGACCTATAGATCAACGATATATCACTGTGGTAATTATGACTCTTGTCAACACTGAACAGTCTCTGGTGTTGGCTTGTTTGAGAGTCGACGGTGTTCATTGGTCACTCCGTGTGTGTTGCTGTGCAGAGAGGGACATCCAAGAAGCATCTAGTATCTTTATGAAGCAGACGAGAGATGTTTCGGTGAGTGATTGTGGAGATGTTTGGTTGGACCCCTCTGTCATTTCAGCATATCCTTTCAACTTCCTGGTTGAGTGTATGCCCATAATTATATTTATTCAGCTTTGCAATAGGTTTGTGTTCTTCGTATCCTGATCTTCTATTCATTTTGATGCTACTGCTCTACAGAATGTAGACCAGAAGCGCTTGGAGAAGGCAGAAGCCAAGATCCGGCAGAAGAACGAGAGAAGGGCCACGCAGAAGCCAACTACTAGTGCTGCCGAGGCGCCAGTGTAAGACCATTTCATCCAGGAATATGGGCTGGCAAAAGATGCATGTTCACTCTCTTGTGTGCTGTCTGTGTGGGTATTGGACAGATACGGAGGACGCTCATCTGTTTTAGACCGGTTTCTATTGGTACATGTATCTGCTATCCGGTTTCTGAAGGCCTGCAGTGAATAGGTGGACATGTGTACCACCGCACTGCGTAGTCGTCCGCTCTGATTTAACCATGTGTGTGTGTGTGTGTTTGTGTGTGTGTGTGTGTGCACGCATGTGCTTATGTATGTGTGTTTGTGTATGTGTGTTTATGTATGTGTGTTACTCCTGTTAGTCTCCAGGAGGCCTCTGCTAATCAGGTTGTCAACAAGCGTGACATGAAGCAGAATGGCAAGGTGACCGATATTCACTTGGATAACGTTGACCTGACGTTTGGCGAAAAGTGAGTCCTCCCGTAGCCTTTCTGTGCCAGTTAGGCTGATGTTAGCGTGGGCGACTGTTGTGCGATGCTGCAATCCGTTTATTCTGGCAGTTTAGTGTGGACAGCTGTTTGTGACCTGTCTGTGCCTCGTAAAGACCAAGTGTTGATCGTGTGCGCAGTCTGGTAGTGAATTGGGGTGTTTCTCGAATCTTTACCTCACTCGACATTATTCAAATACTGTATATTTGCTTCTAGGTATTTCCTGAGGACCTGTTGCAAAGGTCCATCTTCGTCTCTGCGTTGTACTTCTGCTGCTGCGGGCTTTGGTGCTACTCTTTGTTAGCCTCCATTCCTTGATGTTTAAGTTTAATAGTTATTTTCTACACACAAGGCGGAGACCCTGGCTGACATGTCTTCTTTCCGTGCCGTGGCTGTGCCTGTGGCCGTGGCCGTGCCTGTGTTCTTGTGTTGTCTGTTAGGGTTCTGCTGGAGAATGCCAGTGTGGTGATGAGCTTTGGGCGGCGCTACGGTCTAGTCGGCCGCAACGGAATGGGAAAGAGTACTTTGCTACGTGCTATCGCCAGGTGAGTGAGGGAGACAGAGAGAGACAGAGAGTGGCGGAGAGTTCTCGTAGTTGTGGAGTCTGATTCGTCTTATGGAGATTTCCGGGTTTTCTCCTTTGTGCTTGTTGCTGCTGCTGCTGCTGCTGCTGCTGCTGTTGTTGTTGTTGTTGTTGTTGTTGTTGTTGTTGTTGTTGTTGTTGTTGTTGTTATTGTTGTTGTTTTTGTTGTGATCATACTTGATGTGCCCATTACTAACGTTATTCTGGTTTGGTAATAATTGCAGCTGCTGATGATTGTGGACGGTCTTGTAAATGATCGTGTTTTGGCCATGAAGTCACTACTCTCACGCAATGTCAAACACAGGCTGCTGCCATGAAATGGTGACATGGCACATGATAATAGGAATGATATTTTATCCCTGCTGTCTTTTTATTCGTGTGATGCCCGTAATTGCCTGCTACTCGGTGCGTGTAACGAGGTATTCACTTTGCGTTTCATTGTGCTTCGTCCCCTGTGATGTTGTGCAGCCGATCTCTGCGTATCCCACCGCATATCTCTGTCTTGCACGTGGAGCAGGAAGTGGTTGGCGACAACACCAGTGCCCTCGATAGTGTGCTGGAGTGCGACGTGGAGCGTAAGGAGCTACTGCAGCGCGAGCAAGAGCTGACCGGTGCCACGCGCGACCCACAGTACGTTGGCAGGCTGGCTCCTAGCCGTGTTCTTCTTCTGTTCTTTGCACTGCCTGTGCCCAGTCCCAGTTTGCCCTCCAATGTACTAATACTGACAAACAGAACGGAGTACTAGTACATGTGTCGCTGAGTTTTGTTTTCTCTTGTGTCGTTGTTGCAGGCCTGTGGCTACTCCAGCAGTGGATACAAGCGGCGAACTCATGAAGGTAGGCAACTTCAAGAGTGCATAAGCTCCCAAGAGTGTGCAACTGTGTGCTTAACTCTCCATGTCTGTCGGCCCCTCACACGAGGGGACATGTAACCGGAAACGGCAATGTTCAGGACAGGACAGGGCCCTTTCTATGGTGTCCGCCGACGGCAAAAACTCGCATCATGTGATGTAGTGTTCATGTTGTACGTTCCCAGCCAGTTTTAGTGACCAGTGGAGTTGAAAAATAATAGCACTCCTGCGAGAAACCTACTCAGCTTTACGCGAGTCATCACCATGATCATGGCTGATACTCGTACTGCGTGCACGTTAGCCTTCGTTGCACGTAGAACGAATCGTACTTGGAACACGTGACATGAGTTGTCGACGTCGGAGACCCTGTATGCAGAGTTGCACACTATTGGGAGCTTAGTTAATTTCTCTTGGTAGCGTGTTGAGTAATGTTGAAACGAGCGTATCTATAACAAACTAGCGATCAGTTCCACTAACGAGCGAGCTATCGAGCGAGCTAACGAGTTTCATTGATGTGGCAAATATGATTTTTTGAATAATTTTTTCTATTTTAAAAAGTTCGATTTTTTCAGCTGGTTCAAATTATCACCGCCGGCATTTGGGGTTGCTGCTGCTTCACTTCGGACTGCTGTTTGCTGTCGAGATGTCTTTTCAGCGCCGTCGTCGAGTAGCCTTTGTAAGAATAGACCGTTTTTGCAAAGATTGCAAGTAGCCCTGGTCTTCGCTGCATCTCGGGAGATAACTTCTAAACGACTGAGCGTAACTTTCACTTGAATGGAGAAGTGACCAAAGCATATCCTGCGACAGGTCAGCAGATGCGGAACAAGACATCACTAGAGTCCACCAAAGCTGCAACGACAACTGAAACAACTCAAGTGTTGTGCAGGCATACAGTCACTGTAACTGCGAGTGATTTTCACTTTGCGCCGGACTGGACTCTCGATCGACCAGGGAGTCGTAAAATATTTAACGACTCTCCGGTCGACATGCACTGCCATGTGTACGGAGTACGGTGTACGGTGTTCGTTAGTGCAAACGAGCTGGCCGCACAAACGAGCCGAGTTTCTGGCGAGCGAGCTAACGAGTATCCGGTGAGATCGTTTCAACACTAGTGTTGAGCAGTGTACTTGCTGGCCATGATGAAGGCAGTGTGCATGTGGATCCCAAGAAAAAGCTGCCAGCTGCACGGGAAATTCTTGCAGCAATGTGCTAGGCCAGTATGCAGGTCGATCACCTCGTTAGATTTCGTTGTAACATGTTATCAGCAGATTCAGCATGTATATTGGCAACCAGATAGGCGGCTTCTCTATTGTTTGGCATTGCTTGTTTCTGTTTTATGATAGATCTATGCAAGACTAGCCGAATTGGAAGCAGACCAAGCGCCAGCTAAGTAAGCCTGGTTTTTAAACTTGTACTAATCGTGATAAGGTGTGCCCCAGCCCTAGACATCATGCTGCTCCAGGTAGTCTGCGCCACATCTTTCACACCGGGGCTAGTGCTAGTAGTGGAGAATAGCTGCATCTTGCAACAGAAACGTTTTAGAACTACTAGCACATTGTGCATCATGCTCTTGTGGTGTGTATGGGGGGGGGGGGGGGGGGGTGCACATGCCGTTAGATAGTAGCTGATAGTCTGAATATTCGCATCGCGTTGACTCCTTGTACTTTCAAGTCTTTGTGAAGAACGGTTCCTCTAGTGAGGAATGTATTGGGCAGAATCCTGTGTACAGGTTTGTGGATATGCTATTTCCCAGTGTTGCTGCAGACCCTGTCTCCACATTCAGTATTCCACCAATGCATACATCAGCCCAGGTGGAAGTTGTCAGTCATCTCGAGTATCTGATCTGCCTGGGCATGGTGCTGTTCTCTTGAAAGCTTGTTCATCTGTGTGTGTTTGTGTGTTTGCGTGTGCCTGTGTCTGTGCGTGTGTGCTTGTGTGTGTGTGTGTGTGTGTGTGCTTACAGAGCCAGCCGAATTCTGGCAGGTCTTGGATTTTCTCCATCCATGCAACAGCAACCTACAAAGTATGTGATTCATTTGCTCCCTGCCTTTGCCGGCTTGTGCGGGCTATTTTCTTTTGATTGATTGATCTGTGTGTGGGCACAGTAGGGTGTCGGCTGAAAGATTGGAGCTTGTGGGTCCATTGTGCTGAAAGTGATTGGTGATCTCTGTCAGGTTATTCATGCTTACGGAGTTGTCTGAAAACACACTTGCATCGTGCATTGCATCATCAAAAGGACATGGACTTGAAATTCTGTTGAAACATCTCTGATACTGGACCTGCACGCTCTTGGGGTGACCAGGCATGCATGTAGTCCTGATGTTGTCACAAGCTTTTTATGTCCAGCTTTTACAGTAGCCAACTGTTGAGTGCACCCTTGAGTGGTTATTGGTGCAAAATGTGACTTGCCAAACAAGGAAGGTTCTATGGTGTAATGGTTAGCACTCTGGACTTTGAATCCAGCGATCCGAGTTCAAATCTCGGTAGAACCTTTTTGATACTTTTTTCTTTTCTTTTTGCCATTGTAACTCTTGGAAATCCCTTGAAAAATGCCAGGGGGGTTGGAAGTGCTACATCACAGCCAGCCCAGAGTGATGGCAGTGTTGACTTTTTGGATGCACTTGGATCCAGTTGTTGTATAGATCTCTACACGTTTGGGTGGTTTCCTTCACAGCAGGTTGATACATCCGCCGGTAGTAACTGGCCTGGGCCCTTCCAATTGGGGACCCACCTCTGCTGTGTAAAAATCACACCTGGATGCGACACGAGGGGCCTGCCCGCCACATTCTGCACTTCGCTATGTGCAGAGTGGGGGATTCAATTTGACCCAGGAGTCGTAATTTGTTGTTAATTGTTGACTTCTAGCGCAATCACTTTCAAGCCTTGTTGTATTTCCTCTTGTGTAACTTACTTCTTTCTTTGGTTTTATATGCAGTTTGCTTCCTTGATCTTTCCCCCCGGTTAAGGACTTGGTGAATGCCCATGTTCTCGATTCCTAACATCGGGGTAGTGGAGCACTGCAGACTCAGACTGTAATCTGCGGATTTACTAGATCACATTCTGTGTGCTTTTCTGCTGTGCTGTTTGAATTTGCAGGCAGTTCTCTGGTGGTTGGAGAATGAGATTGGCACTGGCGAGAGCGCTGTTCGCTCAGTAAGTACTTCCGGGAACAACAACATTCAATGGCACGGGGCCAGTCCATTCAGAAAGGGAAATCCCCATCCCAGGTGGGGAGTAGCTTTTCGCATGAAAATCATGACAGCCTTGGCTCTTTTATTTTTAGCGAAACGCCTGTATGTGTCCTGTAATATTCCTGAGACCTCTTCAGAATGTCTATGCAATGATTTCAGAAAACTAAGGGAACATGGCTTTCCGCCTAGTTTTTTTTTCCTGTCGCCAAGTACAGATTTGCAGATTGGATTCTGTCTAGTCAGATTTTGGAGGGCGTCAGTCTTTATAATAGGGGTGAAAGTTGGCATTGAGATCCCGAGTTCGAGTACTCTGATTTTCTCCGATCGAATATTTGAGTATTCGAGTATTCTTCATCTCCTAAAAATTGCACACCGAGGGCCTTAAAATCACATGATACAACCCTGATGAACCGAGTGGCAGTCATTTTTCTCTGGTATATTGGTTGGTGGGTCATTTGGGCTCTCTCTACTCGTGAACAAATGTTCACCACACAGTCTGCACATCAATATCTGCCGACTGCTGCTCTGAAACTGCAGATTTCTGTGGTAAATGCATGTACCATGTTTGAACGAGTACTCTGATTTATTCCGAGTACGATTATTTCTGAAAAAACCGAGCGAGTACTCGAGTATTCGGTATAATTGTTTCACCCCTACTTTATAATGGACGGTGGACCGCAATGTCACTTTCTGCGACACGCATGCGACACTTACGACAAGAAAAAAAACCTGCTGTGTACAGTCCCAAAGTTACTGTCGTAGAAGTTGCCCAAAAGTCCAACTTTTGTGACGTGTGGCATGCGGTGCACATTAATCTAATTATGGAAAGAGAAAAAGGACCTATAAGTTACTAGTTATGACGGTCCACCAAGGTAACGACTAGTAACTTATAGGTCCTTTTCTCTTTTCCATATTACTATTGAGGCTGCTGAGTATTGGCTTAACATTCGAGTTTTTAATCTAATTATAATTATATTATGATGCTCCTTCACACTGGGTGGACGTGCAGTGTACATTACTATGCGCTGCGTAGAGATGTGGGAGAACCCCGGATAAGCCTAAAACGTTTTGTGAAGGCGTGTGCCGTAACTGCATCACTTTGGAAGTGCATCTCAGAAAGTGATGTTGTGAATTGTGCTTGTGCTTTATAGTATTTTCGAGACCTTGTCACCCCTATTGCCTTAGTCCATCTGCATAACTACCAGTATATGGATGCTCTGAACCTGCTCGGATAAGCAGGTGGAAGGACGCCTATTGAGCTGCTACCAATGAAACTTTGTTTTCTCTCTATCATCTCTCTCTTG